>NC_088248.1:34764281-35094781 GCF_036013445.1 Caloenas nicobarica | reverse complement strand
ATTGGTAGTTATAACTATAATTGGCAGTTTTAACTACCAACTGATTGTTATTTTTTAACCTGGAAAAAATACAGAGGAAAACAAAGTTTGCCACCTAGATGTCACCCAAAAGGAAGGAGTGCTATGAAAGAAACAGCAGGAAGAATGGGACATATGACAAATCAGGGTCAGTAACAATCACCAGTCAGAAAGAGCATATGAAGCTTGATCTCCCATGTTGTCATGTACGGTACAATTCTCATGAAGAATTAAGAAAGCATAGGTTTATATCATCTGCCCCTACATAAACTGAGTGCAAGTTGCATCATTATATGAAGTAGACAATAAACTACTGTCAAATTTAATGCTATGTTGCATGTAACTCAGCTATTATTGCATTTCTACTCTGCTGGAGAAGACCAAGACCATTTGGTTTTGCAGTTACCTTGGTCCTCTCCAAGATATTACTATTGTATGTGTAAATATACCAAATCTTACTATGACAAAATGTATTAGAAGCACTTCTCTACTAGACACATCTTGTAACATAAAATTCAGAACTGCAACTCTGCTATAAATACAGCATCTATAATCACAGCATTGCAAAAAGAAATGAACCAAGTAGAAAAGCACCAGTAATGCTCTCACCATCTCCCAAGGCTTCGCTGTTGTAATACAGCATTATCATTTTCCCAGACTTACCCTCATTCTCCTATCCAGAAATGTAGTCTAGGAGGATATTTACGCTCAGATTTCTCCATGGTCTCTGTACAAATACTAGTATTAAAAGCTGTGGCAGTACTAAGAACCACTGAAAGTTTCCTAACAACTAAATATTCCAGCTGTTACCAGAATCTACATGTACACTGGCACAGCTGGCCTTTTGGAAGTTCCCTTGCAGATCAGTTATTGCATATTCTGATCTGTTGATCTACATATACTCAGTATACCATTAATATCAAAAGAGTTGGATACACTCAGCATGACCAGAATGACTGAGAAAAGTAACTGTGTGCTGAAGGCACAGTGGGTTTTCTCAGACTCTTGGAACATCTGCCATACTGCCTATGTACCGTTCTTCCTCCATCCAAGGAGATCCTAAAAATGAGATCCTAACAACTAGGGGAATCCTAAAAAATGGTATATTGCACCATCTTTGAAAATCCAGTTCACAAAGTAAGCTATTAATATCACTGTGTACTATAAGCTATCAGCAAAAACCCAATATTGCACTTTTCTCTGCCTATAATTTAGCTGATACATAGTGTGCTGGTTTGACTGAAAATCAGTTAATTTTCTTTGTGCAGTTAGAAACCTTTCTTTTCCATAGCTAGCACGCTCATTATTTGGTCTTAGTTTAAGAACAAGAGACAACATCCCAGCACAGAGATAATGTTTTTAATTGCTCTGGTCTGAGAGCCAAGGACATTCTGAGTGCTCTGCCCATAGGTGTGAGGCATCGAGGAAGGGGAGGCAGAGATGGGGCAGAGCTTGACTGACATCCAGACTGTTCCATAAGAGTATTCCATCCCATTAGCATCATGCTAATTATTTAAGGAGAGCCGGGACCTTCTGGTCTCTCTCTCACGCGTGTTCTCTTCGCTCTTGGAGACCTGTTCAGGGGAGTTCGGTTCAGGGTGTTTAGTTTGGCCTTTTTGCCATCCTGCCATCTTCCAGAGGTCTCTGGGCCTTTCTGCCTTTTTCCTCTTTTTCCCTCTCTCGGATCAGCTGTTCAGGACCAGGTGCTGCTTACTGGGACTGGCTCCTCAGTGTGGATGGTGTTTGTGAGGAATTGCATTGAGTATCTTTTATTTTATATTCTATTTCTATTTTATATATAAATACTAGCAGTGTATTAGTATTTTGTTATTTTATTAAGTTCTGTTTATCTCAGTCCAAGTTTCTTCCTTCCCTTTTGATTCTCTCCCCTGTTTGGGGGGTGGAGAGGGGGCGAGTGAGTGGCTATCGTGGTTGTATTGCTAGCTTGAGTTAAAACATGACACATAGATATAGGTAAGTGCCTCTAACAGAAAGCGACTAGCATTCCATGCCTGAAAGAGACTCCTACCTGCAGATGGAAGTCAGTCAGGCCATTTAATGTCTGAGAAAATCCATCAGCTTCACCAGAGCATGTAAAGAAAATCTAAATCCTAAGTGTATAGCTTTCTGTCACCAGTTCTCCAAGTCCTACTGCTGTTGCCCACTTCCCCAGAAGCAGAGCTACCAGTGTTTAGCTCTGCAGGGTGCTCAGTCTCCTCCTTTCTCAGCCCACTCAGGCTTGGACTCAAAAGTCCTCAGTCTCATATGAAGGAGCTTGATCTTCCCTGAAATCCCATTCTCTAAACTTACTCTCTAATGAAAGACATGCTTCATCCCATTCCTACCAGAGGTCAACATTCATTTGGCAGCATACAGCCAGCTTGCTGCATGGGATTTACCACTACCAACTAAGCAAGGGTCATCAAGCTTCCAACAGTGTTATAAAAATGATCACAGCGATACTTCATGAATTACCATAGGTTTGCTTTATAAAGGGAAAAACTACAAAGCTGGTTTAGAGCTGTCTTACATGGTTCAACTCAAGCCAAAGCAGACAACGCACATCCAGGTGCCCATCACTACAACTTTCATTAGAAGGCATTTGGATCCCATGTTGTAGAAGAGAAGAGGTTATACTGACACTTAAAACTTCATTTTCTTCTTGCACAAACATTCAAAGACTAAATAAATAAGCATTCTTTATTCCAGTTAGCTAACTGTCCTGAGCAGGTTCATAAGCTGCCTTTTGTTATTCCACTGTGTCCTGGTTTATTAAAATTACCTTTTACAGGTTTTGTTATATATCAATTAACAGAGGTCTAGCAAGGTCTGTTCTGCTTTTGTCATTCACCCTTAATAAAATGCAGCTTCCCACTTACTTCCCATTGTCACTTCACAGAAATCTGATCACAACAGGTAAGTGGGAAGGATGAGGGAAGTCCCATGATGGACTGAGGGGCCGGTGCTGGATGGCTGAATGGGAAAAGGTGCAAGGAACAGATTTCCCAAATGGCCTAGTGTTAAGAAGAAACCTCCCACTAGATGGCTCACAGGTCCTTGCCCTAT
Organism: Caloenas nicobarica; assembly: GCF_036013445.1. Lineage (NCBI taxonomy): Eukaryota > Metazoa > Chordata > Aves > Columbiformes > Columbidae > Caloenas > Caloenas nicobarica. The sequence continues at coordinate 35,091,697 of NC_088248.1, read as the reverse complement.
AAATGAATGCAGGGACACCCACCCGGCAACTATGGAAATGAAAATCTGTCACGAAAAACGTAACCAGAAAATAGTGCTCAGGATCTGTCATGACCACAAAGACAGCTGCAGCCATGAACACTGAGAAACATCACGCTGCAACTCATACAGTTCACAGTCTTTACCTAGTCCTTGACCTTGTCTAGACTCATAAAAAATAAGAGCAGCAACAAGCCACTACCTGGGGATACTTGTGACTTCTAAGGGTTTTGTTTATATTGCTACACAATATATTTAGTAATACATTCTGTTTTCAGAACTGCATCATTTTATTTCCTCATTGTTTTGTTTTGAGAATTTGTCTTTTATTTGAAAGGTAGAACTACAGGATGTAGAGAAGGTCAGTGTTGAGAACTTCATCTACCTTTCTGTTCACACACACACACGCTCATAAAGACGATGTTATCTGACAGTTAAAAAAAACATATACAGTTATCCTAATTCAAATATATATCCCTATTCAAATACATTCTGGGAAAAAACAAAAAACAACAACAACAACAACAAACCCCCCAAAACCCCCCAAAAACCAAAAAACAAAAAAACCAACCAAAAAACAAACCAAACAAAACCCAACATATTTCATTCTCATTTAAACTTGGCCGGTGCTATATCTGACCATATATTTTATTCCTATGCAATCAGTCTTCTTCATTTAACTGCACTTGGACAAGCATGCAGTCATCAGCAACAGTGGACTAAACCATGAGGAAACAGAATTCTTGTGAATGCAGGATGCCCTGTGTGTAACTTGGGCTTCCCCATCTCTTCCTTATATACCCTTTCTTTAACGGCACCAGAAATGTAAAAGAACAGCATTGCTCCATTGAAAAGCCCCACAACTTTATATCATGAGATCCAAACAATGGAACCACTGTAGACTGTGGTATTATTTGGCTACAAGAATATGGAAATAATCTGCACTGTTCTTAATTACTGTGATTCATTGCTATTGCAAGATGACACTTCAGTCTATATATGAAATGTTAATCATATTTTGGTATTACAATCCCCTAAAATTCCCCACTATTGACCAATCCTATGAAAATACAATAACTGATACAAAAATGTCCAAGAAACTACACTTTTTTTTTTTAAAATACCACGTCACCACTGGGCATCATGACTATGAAAATTATTACTATTACAAAGTACACATTCCATTTAAATGTAAAATACTGCCTTCATTAAGAAACTCATTAGGAAATTAAATTATGCAAAGCTTTATCAAATTAATTAACTGTATTTTGTGGCTCATCAGATAACTTTTCCATTTTGTCATTCAAAGACCTATTATTCTTAAAACGGGGTGCTGTAATTAGTATGTCATTGACAGAAATAGCGCCTCAGACTACAACATTCTACTAGATGATGATCTTGTACTGCAGGAGCAGAACCTTAATTCTCAAATATGGTTTGTGTAACTCTCTTGCTGACCTTCTGTATTGAACAAAAGGAGAGGAACTGGTGTTGTCACCAGTAGCTAGAAAGTGTAACAACAAATGAATCTTGCCAATTTATATAGTAAATCAATTATCGATAAATCCAAATACACAGGAAAGGGTGAAGCTAATTTCTCAGACTCTTTTATTAACCTAAGATTAAGTACTGTAAAATACTTAACCTTGTTTATACTGAGTGAATACTTCACTGAATGGAAGATCTAAATTTTGTAATATATCTATTATTTTATTCAGTATTGGTAAAAATTCATTACAGATTTTATAAGTTTTATGGCTTTCCAGTTTCCATTACTTAATTTTCTCCAAGAAGACAGACATGAGGACATCAGGAAAGCGCAAAACAAGGATCTTATGTCATCATCATATTCTTCATGTGATCTGAAGAGTTAAGTGTTCGCGAAGGTTTGTTTTCAAAGCGATGTTAATGTTAAAGTTTCAAGACCATTTAACCATTGTTAAAATACTTGCTGAAATGACTCCTCCTTTGAGACTTATTAATTTCAGTTTCAACAGAATCTAAATTCTTCCCCATCATTCAAGATATTCATAAACTCAAAGCAGACCACTTCAATTTAATTTCATTAAAAACTAAGATAAATGTCACACAAACTGATTTCCACAATGATGACCCAAATCCTTCTGTTCTTTTTGAAGTGCTGGTCACAAGGAAAATCCACTGGCCACTCCTAGAGCTCACTTTAGTGCAATAAAGCTACTCGCAGAGTGACAGCTGTACTACAGCCGTGTTGCAGTATCCACTACGACAGGTTTGCTACATCATTGTAATACAGATGTAGATTTGTAAGCAGGATCTTGATTTCATCAGGGGTAACCTGAGAAAATAAACCAAACAGTACGTAGCATAAACTGAACTGAAAAAAAAAACAAACCCAAAAGTAAACAGCAGCAGATTTTCAAACCTCACAAGTGAAAAAGAACAGGAGAAAGGAAAGTATATCTGCTGTGTGGTTGGAAGAAACACAGAGAACAGTCTGCACATAGGGCCATAATCTAAATGTAAACTTTAGTTTTGTTTTTGATGAGATTAATGTAAAGAATAAGTAATAGAAATGAGGGTACAGAAATGGAGATGATCAAAACAAGAAGGATGCAAAACACAAATAACTTACTGCAGCCACACTGGGAGAGGGAGGATAAACTAAATCCCCAAAACACAAAAGCACTTTCTCAAGCAATCACAGATTCTGTAGCAAACTGCAGGTGCTATTACCAGAGTCTAGAACCATAAACACACTGCCTGGACTTAACAAGAATGAAAAAACATTCAAAGCAATTGCAGCTCTTCAGGTCTGAAGTACTGCATGGCATGCACAGCTTCAGACGACATTTTAGAGTGAAAACATTTGAATACAGAAATGACTAGAATTTGTACGAAAGGAAATTAGGGTATCAAAACACAGCAAGCCAGACAATGGGATATAATATATTTGTTATATAAAAGAAGTGGAAAAAAATTCTGAGCACTAGAATGATAGAAACAAAATGAAATGAAACAAAACTTTCTAGTTCAAAAGCATGGTCCAGGATTTTGGGACCAATAAGAAAATCTGCAATAAAATGGAAGACCTTCAGTTAGATTAAAAAAAAAAAAAAAAAAAAAAAGGTAAATCTATCACTGTGATCAAAATGATTACCAGCAAACACTGTGACACAACTGGGAGAAAAAGAAATGCTAATGCCTTTGTACAAAGCATTGCTGAGATCTCAGATGGCATCCAACATATACTTCTGTTCACACACATTCAAGAACAATTAACTCAAACTGCGACACATACACATGCAGAAGACCTATGAGATCATTTGGGACCAAAATGCTTTGTTTGGAAGTTCAGAATAAGTATAGTTTTGTTGTCAGAAATGAAGGCTTAGAAAAAAACATACTTGCTCTGTATAACTTCGATATTAATTTTCAATATACCTTCAAGCAGGTGGAAAGCATGGAAATGTTCCAGTGAATGTTAAGCTTGCATACTTAGGCAGTTGTACTGTGTTTCTTTCTTCCAGTGCCATAGCCCATGAAAGTCAGCAAGGCAACTTCAGGAGTTAACACATATAGACAATGCGTTAAAATTAATTTCTGCAGTGTTAGGTGAGCAGTAGTCTGTCTTCTTGGGTTAGTGACTTTATTTTCTCTTCGAAGTTCAACTATGTGTCTCTGCTAACACATATATCAACTGCATTTACTGCAACTGCTGAGAAATCATTAAAGGTAAAAATACTCTGTGACTGTGGGTAGTGTCAATAGTATGTACCAGAGTGACGAAATTCCACTGCCTCACCATTAATCACTCCATCAAGTAGTATCTGCGATCTGACAATTATAGAGGTGATGTGTCTGTACAACATCAACTGAAATGACTCCTGGATCTTCCAAAGCTGTGCTTGCAGTCCTATTCACATTCTCACCACTACAAAACCACTACTGATTTGAGAAAAATGATGCACTTCTGGAAAACCACAGCCACACACATTTTCTTCGATATATAGCCCATTACTTCAGATTGTAAACCCAAGAGAAAATGCAACAGCAATGCACTATATAGCTTTGTTTAGGCTTTCAGTTGCACTAAGAACTCTATAAGCACTATCCCTAAGACAGAGGGGCTAATAAGTATCAGAAGTGGCAACTATCCCAAGTCAGAGGAACAGAATTCTGAAGACTTGGATTGTACTCACAGTTCTGCTAGTAGCAAGTTCGAGATCTCCTGAAGAAAACTACTAGACATTCTGGTATTTACAAATATAGAATGAAGAGACCTGACGGATCTGCCATTGAAGAAAAATCATGTATCTGTAACATTATTACTAAGAAGTAAAATTTTCCTGCTGATGTTTACTGCTCAGCAAAGCTCTGTCATTGTGTTTTTATTTTTCTTTTTTTTTCTTTTAAAAATAAAAATACTGTTAAACCCATTATTTATGCACTGATATTTTCTATGCAGGATGTACCAAGCTTCTACTTCTCATCTTAAAGCAGCACTAGGAACACTAGAGTACAATGCCTTTTCATCCCTTTTTCTCAGTTATGTTTCTTGATTAAGTGCCAGCTGATGCTCTACATACTTACTGTTGGCAAGAATATCTCCTACTAGCCTGTACTACCTTTAAAGCTAGGGAGTATGTACCTAAAATAGGGTGAAGCGCAAAGGCAACACATCTTCTGTCGTGACTGGCAAGGCTCTTATCTCCAAGTCAAGTGATATGGACTAGCTTGCACATCTGCTCCCATACTGTCTGTAGAGTGTGTGGTAGGCCACTATCTATCTTTCCTCCACCTGGGTTTTTCTAAGCTATATCTGGATTACTCCATTCACTACGGTAGCCACTGGAGGCAGCCACAGCCACTGCAGACATGAACCAGTATGTACCTACTGTAGGTGGCTGAAACACTAGAATCCTAAAACAAAATAGAAAGCAAGATAATATGAGATCGCTGACATACTGTGGCTAACGTAACATCTCAATGAGTTCATGTCATTTAAACAGTCATAGAAGCTGGACAGACTTGAAGCCACCTCTTTCTATTAACATCACATACATATATTCAGCTATTCAGGATAGGATTTTTCAGCTAACTTTCACTGTCTAGTTTATTGTTAAGAATTCATTTTTGGATAATGCTGACAAAGATCTCTTTTTCACTTGTGTAAAGTATTATCAGAAAACATGTTTTAGTAGCAAAGAAAATTCAGTTTACTGTTCTCATCCCCAGTATACAATGATCCCTAATTTTGTGCTGTTCGAGGAATTAGGGCTCTGTTACTGAAGATTTAGGTCCAGTATCCATTCCATCAATAAAAAACAAACTTGTAGATAATGCCACTGCTTGAAGAGATAACAGACTAACTCTGAAAACAATCCAACTGTTTCTTTTAGTTCATGACAGTGACAGAGAAAAAGCCACTCCATTTTAGCTCGCTGCTAGAAAAATACTCAAGTTGTTTCCAGCTATTCAAAGAATTTGAGTCCTAATTTCAGGTCATAATAAAAGTCACACATCCACTCCAATCCAGTCACCATACAGAAGTACTCTGGGTGAAATTTTAGTCTCCTTAGTGCTGGCAACTGCTTTCACATCGCCTTCAGCAGAGACATTTCATTCTTGAAATCTGAGTTTCAGGTCTCCTAGAAAGAAATTCTGACAGCTGTTATTTCTTGAAAAATAACTGGGCAAGTTTAAGTGACTTTTAGCACACAACAGACAGGGCCATCAGGCTAAGAAGTTGCATTACACATAATGCACCAACTTGGTTGTGATAGAAATTGCCAAGGAGAAATTTCCAGGGATCCTTACAGCCTTGTTTGTGCAGAGCCAGACCTAACTTAAGGAAAGGTGAAGAATATGCCCTCACAAAGGCTCCATCTGGTTTTTACAAAAATAAGTTGTTAATTCTTAAGTCAACATCAGAAACACTAGTTGTGTAAAAGTGTATTTGGAAAGCTGTACATATGTGATAGGAACACAAAAACTACATACTGATCCATGCTCATATAAACATTTTTAGTTTTAAAAGAAAGCCTAAAAATCTCTAAAGAAAAACTATTCAAAAGAACTGACTGACTATTCACATTCGATCCCCAGTATATCCATGATCTAAAAGGTTTACGCTCACAAAACAAGAAACACATGATTGTATGCTTCTAAACACTCTTAGCACAAACCCGATCTCATTTTTACTAGCTTACATAGCTGATGTTGGTGTTGGTTTAGCCAACAGGAATGCAATCAGCAGCAGGTCTTATTATCGGACCTGTCAGCAAAGTCAGAAAATAATTCTTTTCTACAGCTGAAACAAGAATGGTTCCTATTTGGTATGTTACCAGTTAAGTATGCATTACAGGATCCAGTGAAAAACATAATCTAGCAGTGACTACCCTAACTGTACAGTACCTAAAAATATTTATGAGAACTTGTTGCATTTCACTTTCATGACAGGCTATGTTTGAAATGTAAACTAATACTTATAACTATTTTAAAATACATTTTGTTTAAACCTAACACTATCACCATCCACTGGAAAACATGAAAACAGTGTTTTTTTTGTATTTGTAGCACTTCACATCCACTTCTGTCTTACACAGAGAGAAACACAGAGGACACAGACAGGCAAAACAGCCACAGTGTTTTTCCCGGCAGCCTTAGTGTCTCACTCATTTGCTGGATGGATTTCTCTGTGTTAGCTGGTGTCTCAAGGGCAGCCTGAGACTCACACGTTGGAAGTTTCATGCATTTTTAAAACTGAAATACGCAGAGGTGAGGACTGACAGGATTCCGAGGCATTACTGTAATGCAAATACAAACAGTAACTGTTTTCAAAATTAAATGGATTTACTACAGCAGCCAACAGGGTTGTATCCTGGAGTTACTACAGCAGTCAATAGGGTTGTATCCCATGTCCCCATCTGCAAGCTTGAAAAATCATGTGAAATACTTATGAAAACATTACTGTGCACCTTACCATGTCCCTATTCACTGTGTGACTACCTAAAATATAGCACAGATATTAAATAGCTTTGTTTATAATCATTAGCTCCTATCTTACAGCTCAGATGAATGACATCAACTCCCTTCTCTGAATATATCTTGTTTCACTCTACAGTGGAATATTTTTTAGGTAATTCCTTGCAGCCACTTTTGCTTTGCATATTTATAACATGACCCTTATATTTATATATAGATAACAAAATTTAAGGATAATGAATAAACGAAACCACATATACTTGCGATCTAGGTTGCACATATCACATTTTTATAGCAAACTTTTAATAAAGCCTAGGGAAAACACATTTACATGAGTGAAGACCTATTTAAAACAAACCAGAAAACTAAAAAGTAGAAATTCTTACCCTAAAAAACTCTTTAGTGGAGCCAGAATCTAATGTCCCATAAGCAATTTCTGTTTGCTTGGAAAGATCCTCTGCACTTTCAATGGGAGACACCATCCTCTCCACCGTCAGGAAGGCAGCTAAGTTAGCCGTGTAGGATGAGATTATGATGAGGGTAAAGAACCACCACACACCTCCAACAATGCGCCCAGACAGGGATCTAATAACAAGTATGAAATGAATTTGTAAAGTGAAATGGAAGTCCTAAAAAGAACACACATTATCACTTTTATGCAAATGATGCATTATACTACAGGGAAGCATTTCAGGTTATCTCATAGCGCAGCTCTGTATGATATTTTGATGGCAAATCAAGGCATACTTCACTACACCTCCTGGACTTGGCTGAAATCAGGACTCCAGAGCTTACTTTAGGCAGAATTTAGTGATCCAGTTCTTCAAAGTTCTGAACATCCTGAAAGGAAACTGCTCCCACCATAATGTGCTATATTTAACACATAAACTTGTCATTCCCTCTGAAGTGAACTTGCGTGACATTATGAAGAGGATCAAACAAAATCAGTGACACAGTGCTTTCAGATAAACCGGTATGCACTTAAAATTAAGTGCCTTGAACTTGCTTATTTTCCTAAGACATTCAGACAAAGACTGATTTCCACAAAACAATGGCTTATGCTGCTGTGGACAATCTACAGTGAGAAACAAACAGCATTATCTGCAATAAAAACTGGCCCAGGGAATATCCATAAACTAAAAAGTGTACACCACTTTTGAAAGACACAAGTATTTAACAAACTGGACTGGACACGAAACGATCAGTGATAATACAGAAAAATGGTGAAGAAAAAATATTTTTAAATAATAACAATCTGATGTTTTTAACTGCAGCAGGTGGGCTCTTATGGATCTTTGTTTTGCATCTCCTGCTCAAGAAGAGAGAAGAAAAGAGAACTCAAGAAAATATAGAAAACAATATAGAGCATGCATCTAGAGAAATTCAATTGTTTTGAATACTAGAAAACTAACAGAAGAGAATTATTGATACCGCCATTATTGTCAATCTTGACTTTTTTTTAATAATCTTTTAAACTTCGAAATTACTCACTACTTTGTTTCAAACAAGACATTATAGTAAGAGTACATAATTTTTAGAGGTGTGATTAATTTGCCAGAAATGTGCATGTAGTTGAAAGTCTAGTACCATGGTGTTGCAGTAGCTTAGGTATGTGTTGATGTGTCTCCTCTATCTATTAAGTAAACGAACTAAAAATCACTTACCCAGCCTACTGTATTGTGAGTGAGATTTTAAACTAATTCTGCCAAAATATTTATATAGATACATAAATAGACATAACTCTCTATATATGCACATTAAAACATGATGGGCATGTAAAGCTGATTTATTAAACTGGGAACAAAAATAAATAGAACCAATTCTGGACAAATTATTATTACTAATTGGTATTATAAAAAATCTCTGTGACAATTCAGACATGAAAAGATTTATTCCATGTCACAACAGGCTCACTTGTTCACTCTGCTACATGAAAATCAAGTCAGATAAGGTCCAGAATATGTTATGAAAAAAGGATCATAGAAAATAAATTATTTCAAGTTTCTTTTAAACTGAGATGTATTCTACAAACATGCTTTCTGTCACCTTTGAAAAAACACTATATACTTATTTTGACATGGAGGCAATCTATGTACAAAATAATTCTACAAGTAAAAGATTGAATTATGTGATAAATATATATTTGCAAGGTAAAATCTCTGGTAAAATGTATTTAGTAACTGCTGATTTTATGGAGCTTTATATTGTATTGATGACATCTGCCATAAATAAACATAATCTTCAAAAGACCATGATTTCAGCAAACAAAGCTGCTACTGACTTTGTAAAAAGAAGAATAAGCTCAATGCCAATCCAGATATTGTGCTCTCCTATTATATTTTGTAAAACTTTTTTGAATGTCATTTGTATTCAAAATTTTCCCATAAAATCTGTCCCAGTTAAATAAATCATTTTTTTAATGTACATTTCAAAAATATTCTAAAGATTGATAATTCTATGTTAGTAGGAACCTACAATCATACAAGCACCGCGTTTATCAGATCATTAACAACTAAAATAACAATTTCTGTGCACAGTTACCTAAAATTGTGCACCGTGCTTTTATACTTACAAAGGTATTACGAGTACTGAGAGTACACTCGCATCTCAAAAAAGATGAGGATAACTTCGCTAAATTATCATTCTCTATTCTATTCCTTTGTTTCTGTGCTATGTGGCAAGATGATGGTCCAGTCCAGCCTTACTCAGCACCACCTTCTATTTCAGAGTCAGGAAGCCTTAGTTACTTGTCTACTCTACAATTCTTACAGTGTTTGTCACTTTATTAGAGAAATTATAGTAGCAATAGTATAAAACTTAACGTCACAGAGACATTTTGCTGATATTTTGTGATTCCTTTTTCTATCTGCTCCAATTCATTTGCAGGGAGTTCAAATTCCATAAGTGATGTATTTGGTGCAAGAACAAAAATAACTGAGCTGGTTTAGCCCTTTTCTATTTTTATAATAAACAGATAATATACAAACTAACTGCTTTCCTCAAAAGTATGTTTGTAATGAAATAAAGTGGTGTTAAACACCTCCCTGAAACTAAATCTCGAATCTCCAAAATGATTAGAATTTTACACATCTTTTATGATGACCATTTACTGTTATTATTCTTATATCACCTTTCAAAAGTTATCAAACCGTGCACAACAACTGTCATGCTTTAATAGCCAGTAAAACAGTAATAAAAAAAAAGATCATTATTCTACTACGGCCTTGATTCAATAAAAATAATTTTGTAGCTAATGGAGGATTTGCAGACAACTAAACCTGTGAAGTGTGCAATCAATGCAAAACCCCAAAGGACTGTCATTAACACAGCTTCTCGTGACCTGAAACCATTGGCTGTCTCTTCACTGTCTCCTTTCTTGTATAACATTCTTATGGTGTTATATGCCTACTCTATTGCATTTTTCATCATAAAGGCTGGCAGATCTCACTGTGATATGCCAGCCTTTACACTGAATTGCTAAAATTCTCACACAACAAATGCTCTGCTATTTCCACAGTAGAACAAGTTGAAAACCTGCTGTTGCCTTTTGGGATGCATGACTTATATGTAAGAAAAGCTCCCTTGGTGTGATTTATTTTGCACACTAGTCACTAGACCGACAAGAAATTGACCTGTTCCTTGTCTTACTTTAGGATATTTAGAAGAAAGTTAAATTGCTTAGCATAATTAAGTAGGTCTCTTGATACGATTTCTTTAAACCCAGTTGCCCTATTACACTTGTTACTACAGTTCCTTCAAGCAGCAAGTACCTATTTACCTACCTACTTACCGCTCTGCTGAATCAAGGCTAGAACCACTTGTGCACAAGGGAAATAGAATATTTAATGAGCTGCAAAGGAATTAACTTAAGTGCTTTACAGTTGTGCCTAATAAAGTAGGTGAAAATCCACGAGGAACTGAGCATTTTTAAACTGGACCTTCAAATCCATTTTAGATATTTCCTTTGAGACTTTTCCAAAACTAGGCCATGGAAAAACAGCACTGTTTTGCAACTATTCACATGAAATTAGAGCCACCACTTTTATTTCAGTTCAAGGCTCTCCTGTAGAAAAACAGTGGGTTAATAACGGTGTTATGCTATGTACTGGATTTTAGAGGGAAAGCGCTGCCTGTGTAGTTCGTGACTAGTATGTTACCCTTTTTTCCCACTACAGTTGTTGTGAACCATATGCACTGTCAACTGTAAAATGGGAATATGCAGCAAAAACACGGTACCCCTCCAAGAAGGTGTGGAATGACTTGAACCTTATGCATTTTACAGTCTCTGGATGGTGTATATAAATTCACTTGGCAAATGTATGATCGATGTTAAGACAACATTGATCAAATACATCATGACCCTATGTCACAGACAACTGCTTTTATTTCAAGGGCTTTTGCAATTTTAGAGAGGGAAAAAACATAGCAATTCATTTCTTTCTTGAGAGTGAAAATATATGCACCATGAACCTCCTCTGGCTGAGATGGCTGAGACCAAAAATGCACAAAGTTGAAATGGGCGAGTAACCAACCTTGGCGAAATATCGCATCCTTGCTGCATAAAGGCACCCAGGGAAAACCAGAGACTATTAAATATCCCAAATTCATTAGTTGATTCATTAGTTTGCGTTTCTCTTCCATCTTCAAATTCCTCTGTGTGCCACTCGTATGGGCTAAATCTGCTGACCAGGAATAAAACTACACTGACCCCAATGTAGGCAAAAACAATGCACATCCAGATTTCATATGCTAATGGATCAAGAAATGAAAACACTCCTGGCTTGGACTTCTGAGGCTTCTTGATCATTATGGATATCCCCAGGCTCATAAAGGGCTTTGAGAAGTCAATCACCTCTTCTCTCACCAATGTTATAGTTAATGGAGCGATTGCAATATCAGCTTTCTGTAAAGGAAGAAAAAAGGAAATAATAGCTAATACAATGATCAGAGCAAAGAAGGCTTTAGTTTCTACTGCATTTCATAAATGGGTAACAGGACAGCAGAGACATCAGCAACATTCTCTTCACCAAGAATGTCCTATTGAGAATTTCAGAAATTTTTTGTTGAAGCTCTTCTTACTGAAATATCTACAGCCATATGGTTGGCATACTCCAAGCTTCCCTTTTCACACATGCCCTTTTAAAAGTATATGACATTTAAAAGTGTTAGTAAAGAACACTGCCTTTCGCCTGGTCAGAAGGATGAAATATGCACTCACTCCCCTCAACTTCATTTGCACTTAAAATCTAATTCCACGTTTTACTTTCAAAATTTTTCATGCCAATACAGGTTACTAATTCTCTGTAGAAGGAATTAGATAATTTTCCTCTACAGAGAAAACTACATCAAATCCCACTCCTTCCATTAGTCATTGTTAATGGCTTCATCATAAAAGATTTTCTTACCCCATAAACAAGTTCTCCAACCATCCCATTCCAGATTTTCGTGTCTGCATCTCTCGCCCCATACTTGCCATCCCCAACAATTGTGAGCTTATACTTGAATCCACAGTGTTTAGCAATTTCTGTAGCTAAGTCCACACAATAGCCCTCATATCGATCATTTCCTTCAAGCATTTCGTGATTTTTCTTCATCATGACGTATGGGGACTCCTGCACAGAAAGAACTTGCCTTAGCTACTTGGTAAAAAGACAGATGTATTGGTTGTGCACTTCATAGATTAATATGTTCTCTTTTACATAAAAAAAGGAGAGAAGATAACATCTGAATCATACATGCTACGTATATGTTAGTTGTTAATTATTAACGTGACACGTCCTTAACACATTTGAAAGCTGCATTCTCCGAAGTCATACACAAACAACAATACTTACAGGTACAGTGATTCTCAGTAGTATGTTAATAATGACCATGAATGTTATCAGGAGTTATGCATTCAGAGAAGAAAGAGTAAGTTCCAAAATCAGTTTCTTTCTCTCATACAGTTTGGATGGAAGAAGGCAAAGGTATTTAGTTTCTTGTGCTGTTGTCTTAATATAAGAACATTCTTTCCTATTTCACAACTACACCCCTCCCCGGGAAAACACTTCAGGCTCCTCAGGCTATATCTTTACTGAATTACTACACAAACAATAGGTAAGATATCTATAACTATGCAATAAAGTTCTATCATGAGCAAAACCGTTGATGAATCATAAGTTGTACTAAAGTAACCTATCTCCTCTTTGCTCAGTTGTTACCAAACTATTCTTACATCCGGTGATATTCCTATGCTAGCCTGTGTGACTTGTCCAAACTAATAAAGAAGCTGTGTAACTTACAGAGAAATGCTGTTCTACAATAGTACATAATGTTATTTTCTAGACAACTAGAATGCAGCTTTTCGTGTTTTATTTTACACTTCACCAATCCACGGCAGCTACAATTCTGAAGCATAAGAACCAGTCTCTTTGCTGTTTGGCAAAATCCTTTCTCTAAAACCAACACTTCTCATTTGAAAGTAGCTATTTCATTTCCATTTTCAAGTGTAAAGATTCTTACTTTCTAGGATGTTCAGTCAATGACCACGTGTTTTCTACAGAACAAAACCACATACTGAATCACGTATATATCCTTAATTTCCAGATTTTATTTATGTATCGTGATGAGTAACAGGTTACAACCTCAAATAATAATATGACAGTATATTTAAACTAACATAATGATGAGAAACAAATCACTGTAGGACATACTGTCTTCTGACAAAATATGAGGTTAATTACCAAAATAGTGGTGACAATAATAGTCTTATTCTCTAGTCCTGAAGATTCATTTCCAAGAGGGCCATCAAGAGGATTCACAACCATTTTGTCCACTTCGCTCCAATATCCAATCTAAAGAGAGTTTATAGGATGCACAGATACCAGTGAATATGAACTTTCATAGAGCAGGTAAAGCATGTTATTACTATGCCTTTGATTCATGCTCAAAGAGAACTTTTTAGCTATGGATTTACCAGTGTAAATATTTCTATTTATGTAGTTAAAGATTATAACAAATAGTAACAGGATAGAACTAATGACATTTGTTGAGATTAATTTGTCTAATACAGGTACACCGTTTTCACATATTAACAGGTTTTAGTATCATCGCACACTGTAGGACTGAAAGGGTTATGAAAGACTCCAGATTAGGAAGACATGAGAAACTGGCTTTTCCTGAAAAGTTTGGAATTAGAACAGAAGGATAATCACATTTGAAGAAACATCATTGAAAAGCTGTATTCTGCATTCATCGTTCAGAAGCGTATTTCCCCAAATAACAGTTCACATTTAGCAATTCAGATGAGAAAGCAAAAAGTTTAATCTGCAAAACTGAAAAGAAAATACTGGTAGTACTTACCAGAAATAACAACTTGTATTTGTTAGAAAGAAATAATACATATTTTTACTGTGTTCTGCAAGACCATTGTAGAATACATCTATGAATAAATATTATCACAACTCATGCTTTAATTAATCCATAGTGTTTCATTACCTACCTTAACTCGTTGCTTAGCATGGTAAAACCTTTAAAGACACTGTAAGACAATTCAAATTACCTTCCGAGGACCAGTACTTTTGAGTTCCATGACGTTTATTGTAAAATTGATTCTTTTTCCATTCTGATCAAACTTTATATTCCCTGTTAGACCTTCCACCTGAACCTATATAGATGGAGATGAAAATGGTAGAAGAACTAAGTTAGTTTCTTTTTTGAAAATCTATTTTCTATTTCCATAAACTGATATTTCAAAAACATTCCGTTTAGACTCTTCCACACACAATATATTATCTTACTACGAGACATATTCCTGAGGAGTTCACTTCTGCGTTATTCCCAGCAAGATCTAAGCAGGTTACGAGACTAGAAGGTTCTTTTGGAGCATCTATAGAGAATTTTACACATGCATTCACCCAGCATTCACACAAGGGAAACTACCTGTTTCAATGCCCTTTCTATTTCCACACCATGACCCCAGGGCACAGCTGGATTTGCAAGACAATCTCCAGCATTTCCTCTTCTGGAGATCTCAATCCTCTGTTTACGCAAATTCCGGAAAGCTTCTGTCATCACTTGAACAGCGTCATATGTAAGAGCAGATGTATACTGAAAAGAAGTGAAAATATTTAACTAAAAAACAGCTTCAGCTTCACTACACCTTTCAATCCACTCCATAATCCATTAAACACAGAAATACATTAAAAATAAAAGGACAGGAAGATATACTGGAAATCAGATGAGTTCTTCTGTAGTTTGGAGGTCAATACCCTCTGAGAGGCATCTATGCAAATTAATGAAGTGTTCTCCATCAGAATGGTTAGAAGCAGTGCTAATAAGTCTAAACTGAAGATTTACAGCTGTTTTCAGTGTGAATTCTGTTCCTTTCTCACTGCAACTGGGTAACAGTTCTGTGTGCAGATATGTCTGCAAGCCCATGGAGGTGACAGGGGAAAAAAATTTCCACTATTTAACTTCGGTAAGCCTCTAAAAATAAGAAATTGTTCCCGATTACACTCTTTGGGAGACATATTTATACAGAGATCTGTAGACTACATATCCTCTCACATATATACACACAAAACAAAACAACAGACATTTGTAGATACATGTGCTTAACTTTTATCTGTTGAACAGAAAAAACTCAGGGGCAGCTATTTTCAAGTATGCAGTACTTTGCCGGCACCATGCAAGAACAGGTTTTGGGCTGTGATGTCTGGAGGAAGTGGTGCCCCTCAAAGAGCAATACAGGCGAGGAAGAGCCCCATGTTCCTAATCTGTCACAACACAAGGAGCTTTACAACTTCTGAGACATCAGGGGAGAATCCTGCGATCACATGCATCAGAAGCTGGGGCTAAACAGTCAAAAGCAGTTATCCTCAGTGACTGGAAAATTTTACATCTTAACTAACTAACTGAACAGAAACCACATGTACACATACACTGAGGACTTTGTTGGATGAGCCTGATGAGTCCAGAACATTGCAATTATGCCAAATATAGAGACATTTTTGGAATTATGGGCCAGAATATAACTACTTATAGCCTTATGAATGAATGCAATGATCCCTATGAAGGCTATTAGATGCTGAAAATATATAAACTGTAAAGCAGAGAAAATGATATATTGGCTCTTTGCTTCAATGGCTCAGACTTTAATGAGAATTTTAATTAGCTAGCTCAAGTCATGCAGAAGGCTCTTGTAATTGTAACCAAGGCAGGCTCCTGAATTGAGGTCATTTTTGTATGCAACTGTTAGACCTTGGAGAGGAAGAAAAGGAAGGTGGAACTCTTTTTTTCAGATATATAAGCTTACTGGGTGATTAATGTGAATCTTCTCAAGGAAGTTCTCCCAGTGACTTGTACAGAAATCTTTAAAGGGGTCAGAACAGCAGCAGAATCAAGTGTGAAACTGGCTGGAGCTGAAACTACTTTCTGCTACTGGACTGGCAGTGATTAAGTGGTGGACATGGATTTGGAGCTTTGAAGAAGGTCACAGAGAGAAGAGAAAGGACCCTGACTCATTTTTTTCTGGGACAGACTGGCAATACTTCTTTAAGTGTAGCTCTTTGCAGTACAGAAACATATTGTACCACACTAGCATTTTGAGAAACTTTGGATACAGTGCTGTCGTTAGCCACTGAAACATACTTTGGGTAGCAGAGAAAATAAGAGATTGAAATTGATAAGTTATAGTGCTATCTAATTCAGTTTTCTATGTTTCATTTGATCATTGGGATAAGTTTAATGTATTTTCTCAAAAATACTATCTGTACAGTATATAATTACTGGTCTGAATATTCACGACTCAGTCATATATTCAGTTTGTGTAGGGCTTTGCCTATCAATACATATCTGTATGTGTATACACGTCATCACGTATATCCACAAGCTTTAATTTAGGTTAAGTCGGCTTTAATCTAAGGATCTCAAAATATTTTACAAGCATTTTAAGTGTTGCTGGAGATGCCAAAAAAACAAACAGCCCATGCATCATTTATTACTGCTTTATTCTGCATACACTTTCAGTTCCTAATAGCCTTCATAGGGCTCTTTAAAACTATCCGTAGCTTAATGAATGTCAAGGTGACAAACTAAAACCAAGTGACCTCATTACCATAAACAAGAAATGACAGACAACCTGCACATGCAGAGGGGTGTCTCTGTGTGTGCGTCTGCATAAGAAATAAAAATGTCATAAGTTAAAGCATGCATTAGCCCTATCTTGATTCACTTTGTTTTAAAATGGAGATTCATCCATGTTCTGATCTGCACTATTAAAATAATTGCAACCACTATTTGGAACAATATTCTGTGGAAGTGTGATGGGCTCTTACAGCCTACTACTTTTACAGCTGTGTAAATCTCCTGACTTCATTACAGTTCTTTTCAACTTCACATGAGAAAAATCAGCAACTTTAACACAAAATGGTATAGGTACTACCCTATAGTTCCCACAGAAACACCCGTATTAACTAAAGTATGGCAAAGAATAAGCAAAAAAAAAAAAAAACTTCCTTCTCTTAGTTCCAGGACTATGATAATAAAAAACTGATATATAAACTATAATATAACGCACTAAAGTGCCTGAAGATTTCATCACACACTCATAGAATACCAGGCTGGAAGGGACCATAAGGATTGTGCGGTCCAACCTTTCTTGGCAAAAGCAGAGTCTAGACAAAATGGCCCAGCACCTTGTCCAGCTGAATCTTAAAAGTGTCCCTCCCACGCTGGGACATCCACCACCTCCCTGGGGAGATTATTCCAATGGCCGATTGCTCTCATTGTGAAAAATTTCCTTTGTGCCCAATCAGAATCTCCCTGTGAGCAACATGTACCCATTGCCCCATATCGTTTCTATGTGACTCCTCGTAAAAAGGGAGTCTCTATCTTCTTTTTAGCCACCCTTTAAATACTGGAACATTATTTGCTATGAAACGTGGATTGCATGCATGTCATATGAAAAGAATTCCCTCTCTAAATAAATGCCCTAATTGCCAAGAAGAGAAAACACAAGGTCCACATGTGATTTTTCTTCAAACTAAAAATGTACTATAGACCTTAATAAAATTTGTAAGCAGTGATTGCGAAGATGAATTTGAAAAGACAAAATAAAGTCATCCCAGACTAAGCAGAAGACATTAATCATGTGCTGTCCAAGAAAAACTGTCAAGATGCTGACTTTGGTAACTTTAGCTGTAATTCAGAAGATACCAGATTATTAGCAGATTATTAATAATAATTAATAATTATTAATAATCTGTAATTCAGAAGATACCAGTAATCCTTAACTAAAAGGCTCAGTACCCTACCTTGTACAATCAGTAACTGAAACTTCTGAAGATGAAATTGCAGAAGATACCCCCAGAAGCAGATTTTTTTTATATGTATATTTTAAAGCTGTAAGATATTATAAAAAGATGTAATCTTCGTCTGTTAGTCCCATGTTTAACCCAATGCCTGTCCACGTGCTAAAGACATAAAGAGATACACTTAAGAGATTTAGAATATAACATTAAAAGAATATACTTAAGCAATAGAAAAGAAATTAAAATGAGAAGACAAAAAAAAAAAGAAGGAAGTATTCTTAATCACAGTAAGTCAAATTATTTTTCCTCTTGATTTGGATATCTGCAATGTCTAAATATATCCTTGACATACTAGTTGATTTTTTTTACAGTCAGAGAAGATAAATAAGCATTTTAAGGTGTGATTCATTTGACTTGCTAGACACTTTCTTTGAGATGAAATGAATCATGCCTTCGATTCCATTAATTTGATCTCCAGTGACTTCTGAGACTACTGGAAGAGTCCAGGGCGATCAGCTTAGATACATATGTCTACACTGTAGACACACTAAAAACAAATTAAAACCATGGGGACTCCGAACTAGCCATTCAGCCTTAATCTAACACAACAGTGAGAAAGACTAACAAAATAATGGGGTACTTTGGGCAGAGACTGTACCAACAGAGTCAAAGAACACGGTGCTGGTATACAAGACACTAGGGAGACCTCAGCTAGAATGGCGTATCCAGCTGAAGCACTGTTCAAAAAGACTGAAATCGGTCTGAAACAGGCATAGAAGAAGGTTCCTCAGCATGTATGGGGGGCTGCTACTGGAACAGCAGGAGAAGGGAGACTGTATCACTAATAGAGGTTAAGAGAAAGGAGGTCTAAAATCCGATACAAGTATTTTTCCTTGGAGACAGGTAAGATTCAAAGCAAGGTAATACAGGAAATGTTCTCTGCTGCAAGAGCAAGTGGGTAGAATCAATGGGTATAAACAAACGTTCAGCATTGTTCCTTATATTTAAACAACTTAAATATAATTAAATACCAACAAATATACATCAAAGGTAGTAAGACAAACTTGTGTGTTCTTGTTGCTTGTGGGCATATTACATGTTTGACTTACTGCTCTACACCAGCAATTTTTTTCCAGTGGTTCACTATGCATTTCACCACCTTGTTTGTAATACTTCACTGAACTATACACAGACTAAATTGGGATATCAAATGGTGTCTTGTTTTCATGCATGTTACAGCTTTATTTTGCTTTGAGGATTATATTCAATAAAATCTCTCATCTGAGTTTTGTGCATTTTTCTCACAACAAAGTATTTCTCTACTTGAATGCTAGTATATACCATAAAAGCAGAATTGCCTTTTCATAGTGCTTTGTACAATAATTGCATTTTTTCATCAAAACATTCACAAAACTCTTATCAAATTGTTTGTAATTTCAGAAGTAAGTGGTAGAGATTGGGCTATAGATACGGAAGCATTATTGCATTTTAATATCTTATATATATACAAAAATAGGTCTATACATATATAAACCCATATTCATGAAGAACGAGAGACAAATTTAGTTGCCAAGAACTAGTAAAGGATCTGGACAACTACCTCCTGTAGTCTTCCAATGTAGTCAAACTAATGCAACTCAGTCACCTATTTCTTAAGGGTCTTTAATTAAAATGTATCTTGGGGCTGTTTTGAAATGGTCAGTATTACACACACTTTGGAAAACATTTGAAAGTTGCTTGGCAGATGAAAGAGTTAGAGGAAAATTCTCCTTCAGGATCTCTTGTGATACCTTGCATACTGTCACGACAGAGCACAGGTATGGAAATAGCTACTTCTGATAGAAATAAGAGATATTATAAAATATTGTACACATAAATGTCATTGTAAATCCAGATGGTTTTTAATTGTGCCCATAACCATGCATTGTGCTCCTTTGTTCTGTGCAGGCATTAGCATGAATGGGGTCTGTATGAAGCAGCATGTCAGGCTGGATGCCATTCAACCTGCAAATAGGCTTTAAGTACAGGAGCATCTTCATTACCTATGGGCACGTTTCAAACACTGGGGACATGAGGTAGAGGTCAGGGAGCCCAGAAAAGACTGAATGCTTGCCTCTTCCTCTTTAATCTTTACATTAGAATGGACCTTCTGTGAAAACAGGCAGCCTTTACAACAGACTTGCTTCCAGCTGAAAATATTGCATATATATGCAAGATATTTGGAAATATCAGCTGATTATTTGTAATTTTTTTTTTATAACAATCCTGGTCCTGACTAAAAGGGAAGAGAAATGAATAAAATGTAAAATGACTGGATTTTAAAATTAATCTCAGTAAAGATGGGATTAGAAATCAAGCCCTATTTATCTCAACAGATACACTTTATTAATTTTTGTTTCCAGACATCGTAAAGTCACATCAACTCACATTTTGATAGCCTTTATTTAAATGCGATTCCAGCATTCTGTGTGCACAGAACAGCTAAACAAATAATAAGTATTTTTACTCTGAAATGCCATAATGTTTTGAGCAGCACATTAGAGGCAAAAAACACCTTAAGCAACCTGTCACCTCGGAAAAATTTAAGTGTTCAGGTCCAAAATTGCTATCCAGAAACCCTAATGATTTTGTGGTGTGTTTATGTTCTTCAGGTATCTCCTTGTTGGGTTTAGAAAGGCTGTTTTCTGGGCACACCCCAGAACAGCTTTGGTTTCTAGCCAGGCACCTGCCTGAGCCTGCAGCCCTGGGAGTCTGACTCCTATTTGAACGACGTGCCCACAGCACATCAGCAGACACTGACACGACTGGGGCACTTGTATCATCCCAACACTCCCCCTGAAGGATATTCATAGGGGAAACTGACCTCTTTAACTCCTTTTAAAACTGAATATAGCAAAGGTCACAAGATTTATGAACATCAAGGTGCTTGGCCTTTCTACCTATTTCAACTACTACTCTAATAGAAAGGAGATTCCTAGACCGTAATTCCTCCCCCGAGATTACCTCCAATCTGACTCACTGGAGTCAGCAGAGGTGCTAATTCAGCAGAAAAAAAGAGTGCAGGTACCTGCTTTTTTTTTTCCCGATTTTTCTTTTTTTGGTTTTGCACTGAGGTCAGAAATTTTAATGTACCATTAGATTTAATGCAATGGCCAAAAAGAAGAGCTAGTGCTACTGTAAAACAGATGTTTCTTCAAAATATCAGAAAGATGTCAGAGAATAAAAAAATTCTGGATCTGGGCAAAAGTCTTAGCAACCAAGTGAACCCTCTCTTCCAGGAAGAAACAGAGCAATGCCAGATCTTATTAATGGCACTGGTAGTTAGATCTGCTGAATTTCCAGACCTTTATCCATTCAAAAGAACAGTAAGTCAGCTTGCGTGTCTTGCACTCATTCAGAAGTGTTAATAGAGAAGTTGTGTGGGAATTTATCCCTTCCATTATCCAGAAGGTAAAATTAGTCTAACACTGTGCCTCCTTTATTTTCTGAAAACGCACTACAGAGAACGAGCTCCAGCATGTCATTCAATCTCAGAAGTCCTTTAACCTTCGTATCAACTCAGCTATCTGTGCCCACAGGAAGATGGGCAGATGCTTTCAGAAGTGTCCTGCCATTTACTCTGGGTCCACCACGTTGTTTTGTCTCAGCTTTTGTTGATCGTGGCGAATGGATCTAAAACATACAAAGGGTGCGATGACTCAATATTGTTCACTCAGCGCGGTCAGTAATGATGTTATAGTACAGTGCACTGCTCGACAAGGCTTTTATTTTGCTGTTGTTCCAATAATAATGTATAAGCAATCTAAAGTAAATGAAATATGGAACCAGACAGCAAGTTCTGCAAGATGTCCCCCTAGCCAGTGCCATTAAAAACAACATGGTAGTTTCTATGCTAGTACTAAAAAAACCCAAACCACACAAACAAAACCCACCAAATAATAACAAAACAAACGTTCACAGCTGTAGCCTTTTTTTTCTAAATCTATCATACTATGCTGCAATACAAAAATATCTTCCCTTTAAACACATTTTTAATGACAAAGGATGACTATCAGGTACAAAAACAAGAACTTGAAAGGAGTACACTAGTTTTTAATGAAAATCTCCACACTTTTTTTTCTCTATCTAATACATATAGGCTTATGAGACCTGCAGTGAATTTAATCTTCTTCCCTCTCCTTCTGAAAAATCCTAAAAAAATTAAAAATAAATAAATCAGGAGGACACGCAATCTCTCCCTACAGTGAAGGCAGAAACAATATTAAACTATTCATAATTTAAAGATTTTGCAAATGTAAATTGTACATTCACTACATTTGTGTAACAGCTTATTTGAACCTCAAACCATGGAGGTTCTTAAAACCTCTGGTCATTGCCCAATGGCTGAAAAGTTTACCATCTAAACTCACTTCTTTTTATTAAGCTACTTAAAAAGTCTATGAATTCTTGGCCTATTATTTCAATTTTTCTAGAAGCTTTTTAAACCCTCCTAATTGTTAAACCTCAGGCTTGCTCCTGGTGAACTTTATATCACCAAAAAACACACACAGCTTGACAAAAAATTACTTGGATTTGAATCCATAGAGCTTGACAGAAATAATAAAAACAATTATTTGGATTTAGACCCACAGTATTTTACTTATAAAAAAAGACGATGTTTTCTAACCCATGCCACTTTCTGTGGAAAATACCTAAACTGACAAAATAAATAAGATTTTACAGTTATTTGTGTAATCGCACTTCTAACTTTAAACAGAATGCACTTGCAAAACAGCAATGCCACTGATGATAAAATCACCTTTAATTTACTGTAAACTACAGAGAACATATGCCTTTTTAATCGTCACCATATGAATACATAAAATCTTTTTCTTCAAGGCTAAGCTAGAGAAAAGTATGTTCATAGTGTTACAAATCAGGAGTATCCAGCAGCAAAAAGTGAAGCCTACTGTTATGATAGTGAAAATAGAACAAGTAGGAAAATTTAAAGCAGAGAATGAGAATAAAATGTACAAATACGAAGGCAAAAGACTTATCTGAAAAATCATGCTATTAGAAATGGATTTGAAAGAGCTAGTATGAATGTTTAAAATGTTAAAGTGTGGAGTTTGTGGGGGTTTTTTTCTTTATTTGCGGGGGGTGGGGAGTGCTTATTTGTTCTTTTGTGGGGGATTCTTTTGGGCTTTGTTTTACTCTCTTTTTTTTTTAACCCACTTTACCCTAAAACTACACTTGAGTTTCTTTAAGTTCTAATGTTCTATTACAAAAATCACTTTCTCTTCAAAAATTGAGGTTAGTCATAAATCAATAAGCATATGTGACTTAGAGCAGACATAAATTTTAAAATATAAAATGCTCTTTTTCTAAAATATTTACTGAAATGTAGTCTTCAATCGCTGCTCTTTTTATGAAAAAAAAAATGGCCATCCAAGCATTATTATCTATGGCAAATATCCTTCGTGAGTTGAGCTTTTAACCCAAAGAAAGTTACTATAATTATTATAAAGATGTATTCTAGGTCATTTTCCAGTAGAATAATTCATGATTGATGCAATTAAGAAAATGGTAGAAGAGAGATTAGAGAACAGATCAATCTGTTTTATCAAATGACTAGTACTATATGAATTATAATAACCTGAAAACACTATTTGGCTCTTCAGCTATATTATTTTACTCATATCCAACAGAAATTTCTATATACATTAATGGAAATAATTCATTTACTCTAGAAGTTGAACAACACTGCAACAGAAATGATTCTATATTGTAACTTCATATGAGGATTTTTTAGATTGAAATTTTTCACCAGCCTATTAAATAAAGCCACACTAAATGACATTTTAATTTGATTTCAATATATTCTGAATCATCGTCACTCTCTGTAACAATCTGCAGGAGAGGTACCTGAACTTGACATCACAATACACCTTGCACAAATTCACTTACCAGGGCAGGGAAAAAGAAAACATTCAGGTGAATCGCTGGGTGAAATAAGTGAGTTCCTGGGAAAACAGGCAGGAGGAATCCATTGCACTTTGTCGGCTGAAGATCCTTAAACACTTATAATTATTAATAATTCAAAAAAACAGAGCTGCATAGGGACATCAGGACTTGGCTCTGTACTTTTCTGAACCCTGGCAAATACTTTTGCTTTGGCACAGTTCAGACACTTCCACTTGCAGGATCGAAGGATCTGGGTCAATAGGGCCTTTGTGTGTCTGAGACAAATCTACAGACACTGCCTCAAACCATCCACTGCTTTCACTGACTAAATGTTCCATTCTTTAATTGAGTTTTCTTTAAAAAAACAATGAACCCACTATGCTGGAATGAGTGATTTCTTATGGAAAAGAGCCTTAAGGTATTAAAAAGAAGCATAAGTTTAACACTGAAATTTCTTACGTCCACATTTTTCATATATATTTTTGGAAGTAGAGAAGATTGAACAGTAGGATTCAAAAGCCCAGTGAAACCAAGTAGCTGGAATGCCAGCTGCTAGATGTATATTTTTATGCTCAGGAAACCAAAACACAAGGACTGGAAAATGTAGGCAGAAAAAACCTACAATTTTACAAGGACACTTAAAAAAAAATACTCCAGTTTAGATCCTGATTAAATCACTTAATAAATACTGATATTAGCTGATTTTTTTAAAATTCTTGTTCATAAATCATTATCATCTACTTGAATTCAGGCATAATCAATCACAATTTTCCATTAAAATCATAGCAGGTGCAACAGAATATCACTTATAACTCTTAATAAAATGCCTGGCATTATAAAACCATTTTCCAACACACTGCAATCATAAGTGGCGTGCCCCAAAATGAAGGTATTGTCTAATTCATTAATTGTACACTTTTTCTTAGTTGTCTATATCTAGACTAAATTCTTTCTGAATTTCTAGTTTGAAGAAATGTTTTCACTGTTCTCTTCTTTGTTCCTTATTATCAGTGAGTCATCTGAATTTTAATGATTTCTGCAAGCTAAATAAGTGTTTTTATATCTGTCTGCATGTTCTCTGTATTCCATCCTTGAGGTAAATCAGCACCAGTAGAGTTCAAACAGCAGATTTGAATGACAAGCCTCATTCTTCTTCAGTTACAGTTTAAGATTGGCAGTTTTCAACTTTTGCAATTTTGTCGTAAAGAGCACACTGTTTGCTACTATACAAACACTTCAAATTCTAGAATCACCCTATCTTTGAAAAAAAATAGATTTCATAATAATTTTCTAAAAGACGAGATGACTTGGCTATAAAAGAGACTTGAAAATGTGAAACTACTAAAGGTGAAATCAGAAGGCAAAACCAACCTATCATTTTGTTACCTCAGTTATGCATTGATTGTGTGTGGGGGAAAGACATTACGAAGCCTGAAATGCAATCCTATGAATTCTGAACACCTGAAACATCATGTACGAGCATGAAGCAGTTTAATCCATTGAAAACAGCTGCAATAAGTACTGGGGTTGTTACCATCTTCCAACACAATGGTATCTTCTAGGAGTCCGATCTGCTTTAGGGTTTCAACCAGGCAGTCCCAAATTATTTTCTGCATGCTGCATGTATCTATCATACACAACTTATCCCAGATACTTGCACACACCAAGCCTCAGGTTGCTCTTAGAAAAGCTCATCACAGAGTAGGATGACTTAATACTTATGTCTGCCTAGCCTTCAGGAGGTACAAATTGAGCTTCTTCCTGGAATTAAACCAAAGGCTGCCCCCAAACGAATGGGTTAATCAGATTAGGAACTGAAACAGTTGGATGTGAATGGATGTGTTGTCCTTCAGTGTCCTTCCACAATGGCAAGAGGTTCGCCTCAGACATTATAGCCTGACGCACTAAGGGTCAGAAAGCCCAGCATATTTGTAAATACGCAATAATGGATCAAAAGGGGACTTCAGCTTGTTATTATTAGGCCTTCATAAAATTAAATGTGACTTTTGTTTTGCTACATGACAAAAAAATTCGCCGGGATGCTCTGTGGTATGTTTCAAGATCTACACATTATTGGCTCATCTAGAATTGCATGCAGAGACTGATAACACCCTCAATTACAAGAGATATATTTTAAGTTTACTCTGGGATAAACAGTATATCAGCTCTATTTTTGAAAAATGAAAATACTTTTTGTAAAAAGGTAGCAAAGCACTAGAGTTTTAAGTGTCCTGCTTTACCTTTAAATCTTGTGGTTTTTATCAGTACCGGTACAGTGCAGCAACAAATAAAATCAGTGCCTCTTCTCACCCATGTCCTAAGACTGCAATTTCTTATAGTTAATAATTTATAAATTGTGAAGATGCATTTTTAAAGCAATTTGATGCAGGTCCTCTTCTGGGAATTTCTAGAACACGTTTTCAACAATGTTTTTCTTTCTTGAAAAGTTCATTGCTTTGAAATGCATGGTTTTTTAGAAAGAGGCATCCTTCTCCATTTTCAGGACTGTACTTGAGTGCTGTGATATGTCTTGTCATATTGGCTCAGTCATATTCCATTGACTTGCATTTTATAATGTAAAAGGAATGTACACTTCCTTTTAGATTACAGAAATAAGATAATACAACACAGTTGCAATGCCACTGCCTGCAACGAGATAACATTTGCAGTCCCAGGGATAACATTACCTGCTAGGGGTACGTAACCTCCTCTCATTGCTGTATTGGTAATACAGGACTTTTATTAGCCTTCCTGTTTCATACACAATTGGCAGTGACAGCTTCCTAGATTCTTTTGGAACTAGTGGCAAAAGCTCATTTATAACCACTGACAATTTGAACAACTGCCTCAAAACCAAAAGGAGAGAAAAATGATTCCTAAGATCACAGAAGGGACAAATGGGAGACCAGTGAGTTAAACCTGCTAAATAACTTAGATGTTTTTACACTGTTCTAAGAAGCAAAGGATAATGAATGCAGCTAGAATATTAATGTAAGAAGGAATGGCATGTTTAGGAAGAATAGGTAGGAAACGCAGTTCAACAAAAATAGATGAAAAATCCTGTACTTTAAAGGAATGATCAAGTGCACAGATACGGTATGAAACTGTCTAAATTGGCAGCAGTACAGAAAAGCAATGCAGAAAAAGATCTGTATGTTAGTGTGTAATGCCTGATAAATATTTTCCAACAGTGTCATGATGGTGAGGGCAAAAACGAAAAAAAAAAAAAAGTAACACAAAAGAAAGCCTTGAAAGGAGTACTGTCTCTGAGATACATGAAGCTATTATTTTGATCTCTACAGCACAGCACACAGATGTGATGCAGTACCCAGTCTGGCATTTCAACGCAGACGAGTACCAATTAGAAAGGTTCCAGAGCAAAATGATGAACAGGATCTGAGAGGAGAAAATTCAAAGGAAAAGTTTAGCAGGGAGGAGAGCAAGGACAAATATGGCAGCCATCTCCAAATACAGGACAGCTAAAAAGGAGAAATTCCTTGTATCCATTAGAAACAGATAAAGGAGTAATGGATTAGGCAATATAAAAAGGCTGACTTAAAACAAACAAACAAAAAACCTAAAAACAAGACTATTTATGCTCTGTAATAGAATGCTTGGGGAGGTTTTAAAATCACTATCTGCAGGAACTGCACAGGTATAGCTGATTCTGCCTTCAGGGAGGGAGGATGGACCAGCTGACTGACTGCTCAAACACCTTTCTTGTCCTTTTTCTATGATTTCTATGATTCTGCTCTGCCTCTGGCTCCCTCAAGGATGGGAATGAAATGTGACACAGCTCTGTCCTCACATGTGATGGCAGGCAAAGTGACAAGTAATATGCGCGTAAAGGCAAAAGATAGAAAGCTACATGGAGAAATACAGTAACTGATCCAATCAACCTCTCAAAACATTGCAATATGCATCTACTTTTTTCCCCCATCAATACGTCTAGCATTTATATATATTTATATATTTATGTGGTAATTTAACATGTCTCAGTCTCTTCACTGAAGATCAGTGTGATCCTGCATATTTCTTGAGCAGACAATATATAAAGGAAGACAGATGAGACTTTTAAACTGAATTTAAACTGTTGTTTAAGTTGATGACATGCATGAAAATACATGTTTCAGTTAGTTTATTTTTCCTATCCATAATACAATAAACCTCAGAAACATAAGATTTTTTCAAACACTCTCCTTCAACCCTTTCAATTTCTAGTAGACTTGAAAGGACCTATCATGGAATAAATAAAGGGACTATCTGTGACAAACTTAAAGATTTTAATGCTATAACAAAAAATTGCAACCACTTCAACCTATCTAACACACACACAATACCCCACCTATTTTATGTAATATCTGAGGTGCCAGAATCCTTAGCACTGTGTGCCACCTATTTATTTTTCCATTGAGAAAAGCAGCATCTTGGTTTCTGTTAGGTATTTTACATTAGCCATGCATTTCACTGTTATTATTTCCAGACTACAACTCTGCAATATTAGTAGGTAGGTAGGTAAATATGGGCACTCAAGAATCTGAAAGACTAAAGAATTGTATTAATCACCCACAGCCACATTCCTTCCCTTTTTCCTAAATGGGAGCAATACATATTACATTCATATTACATACAATGTAAAGTATGTATCTAAAGGCATGACACAGACTCTAGTTTATTTTGTCAAACACCAAATGAGAAATTTACTTGTCAAACATTTTCAAATACAAATATAACCAAAGAAAAATCATAGCTTTGATTAAGTCCTCACAAAAAAAAAAAATCATAGCTTTGACTAAGCCTCCTGCAAATCTGGCCTCAGAAAAAGGGAACCTACAAACTTTACTTCTTAATTTAAATTAAGGTTGTGCACTTTACAGGATTTTTGTTCCAGGAATTTAAAAAATGGTTCCTGCATTCCTTGCTCAAGCTTCTTATCCATCTCACTATAAATCAAGAATATGCTTCATATTCAAAATATACCACAAAGTTATGCGTAGAAAATTTGACATCTATCTTTTTGTCTTAGCACATTTTAGAGTTATTTAAGTATACTTAATAAAATTTCTGATCATATTATTTAAAAGAAAAATTATTTAGCATTTAAATTGCATTATTCTTTTTAACATCTTGCAAGCACTAACTGATCCTCAGAACAGTCACCTGAGGTAAGAAGACACTATTAATTTGATTTTATCCACAGGGTAGGAAGGTAAGGAAGTTTAACCACTTGTCCATTGTCACTTTTGGTGTCACTCAGGCCTGAAAACAGACCATGATTCTGTACCTCAGGCATACTGTTGAATTTTAAAAGTCTCTGTGGGATTTAGGCATCTGTCTCAAAACAACCGTCTTATCATTTCCTTGGGAGATTGTTATAGCAGAAAGTGCCAGACCTGTGCTCCCTGCAAGCCTATGTATGACTACATATTTGCCTTTAAAACATTTTGAAACACAAAGAAAGAGAAAAAAAAAAGTCAGCAGATACTTAATATACCATCACATCCAAACCAATTACCTTACAAGCTGTCAGGCACAGATTTACAGTGACACAAGAAAAATTAAAGTTGTCTTGAACATTTTTGACAGTGCAGTATCTTTGTTAAACCAGTCCTACAATAGAGAATGTTAAAAGTACCCCAGAGAAATATAAAATTGTGTTAGCACAGCTGATTTTGAAGGGCTTTCTCTGTCTCTTGTCTTTCTATTCCATTTCCCTCACTTCCTGTACGTCTCTAATGGTTAAAACGAATATAAGACATACCTTAATTGTACTAGTGTGTGCACCAGGATATTCTTTTTCCTCTAGTGTTGACCAACGTTGTATAAATTTTGACACCAGAGGATCATCGTAGTCAACTATCTGAAATCCTGAGACGTTAGCTCCTCCAAACTGAATTTTTGACAAATCTCCATCAGTAAATCCCTGGGCACAGAAAACATTGTCTGTTATTCCAACACTTTTGGCAGATCTCTCAAGAGCATATACAAATAAAGAGTTACCATGTGACTTATACTGCAGAAGTGTAAGCCAACACTTTCCTCAAACAGGATCCAAATTTAATCCTGGGCTGCCAGGATTAAGTTGTCAGCTCCAGCAGCCAGCAATGCCCCTCATTCCTCACTAGACACACATCTTTATAGAGCTGGGGCTGAGTGGATCTGGCCTTGCCATGCTTACTTTCCTGAACAATCCTGTTCACTTCAGTGGGACTGCTTACATGAGAAAGGGAACACTGACATTAATAACAGGCAAGCAGGTTTTAGTCAGGAATAGTTACAGCCACAGCTGAGTCCTCTTTTTGCTAGGAACACTAAAGCATGTGGAAGGACTTACCATCTCCCCTGCCTCCTCCCTCTGGTATAAAGAACTATTTCTCATTCGTACAAACAGTACGTGTTTTGTTTTCCATGTTCTGTGTTTTACCTTGTCCTAAATGACCATACAAATGAATTTACACGAAATACTGATTTCAGACACTTCAGTTTAAATGAATGCTCTGAAGGAACATAAAAAGAGGTAGTAACTTCAGACCACATTTTGAGAAGTTGCTACAATTGCTATACTAGGCGCTCTTTAATTATTGCATATTAATGATACCCATCAATGACATCTCACTGCATGCTAATAGACATTTCTACAAGGATCATTAAACTTTCTTCAATATTATTGTGATCTTGAAGTTTGAACAGGAATATTCATTGTATACTTTGATCCTTTCTCCATTTATCAGCAGGTTTTATTCTTAAAATAGATGAATTTCTTGACTGGCTGATAAGACTGGAGAAGCATATTATTAGTCAAGAAAAGAAAAAAGGTGGATTCAGTGATGAAGATGGGATATGATCAAGTACGAGATAAGTTTTCTGACAGAAAAAATACAGTTTTAAAATCATTACCATATCTATTTATATGATATTATACAAAAGATCTACAAATTTTGCATTAAAACTGTATAAATCTGTAGGAAGCAAATAT
Source organism: Caloenas nicobarica (assembly GCF_036013445.1). Taxonomy (NCBI): domain Eukaryota; kingdom Metazoa; phylum Chordata; class Aves; order Columbiformes; family Columbidae; genus Caloenas; species Caloenas nicobarica. The sequence continues at coordinate 35,060,503 of NC_088248.1, read as the reverse complement.
TATATTAAACAGCTTTAAAATACAACATTCAATGAGTTTTAGATCTTACAGGCTTACTGTTACAAGCTTAAAGCAATGGCTAAAATAGCAACCAGTCAACATAATGAAATACACTAGGCAATTGTTCTAAAATGTTTATTTCCCTTAAGACTAGAAGACAATTTATACAACATTTGCAATGCAAAATACAAATGTCTAACAGTGAGAGAGTTTTTCAAATTTTGTAAGACTTTTATGCTTGCTTTGTGAATATCAGTACCTGAACTTCTTTATCGTAAAAATTAGTTAATAAATATAAAAATGAAATCCCACTGTTCTGCCTTTAAATAGGCCTTTAGAATATAAGGCTTCCTCACATCTGTCTAGCGACATACATGATTCTTCAGAATACTTCCCCCCTGGAGGAGGGAAGTGTTCTGATCAAAGGTTGGGAGGAGACAGGAGTTATGATGTCTGAAGTGTGATAGACACCCTATGGTTGTTCTGTTCTCTCAGGCCCCTCAAAGGACCATGGAAGACAGGGTGTAAATTAGAGCACTCTGGGCCGTGCTGGAATTTATACCAAATGCTATCACGGTCCAAGAATAAATGATGAAAAAAAATTCTTTAGAGGCACTCACACCATGCAAATCCCAAAACTTTTTTCTGGAACAGAATAACTGAGACTCAAGCCTGCAGAATTTGCTTTATCTGTTACAAAAAAAAAAAAAAAAAGGATAACATTCCCTAGCTTCAGTAAATAAGTGTTGTTGACTTTAATGTCAGTAAAATGGCCCTTCATATTCAGATACAATTTCAAAAAAATGACCTTGACAGAATTTAGTGAGTTTCCTGAACCTTCCTCCTTAGAAAGACATTATTAGTTATACTGTGTGGTCAGCCATGCTCAATAAAGGATTAATTCAAACTGATTACCAAGTCAGTCTGAGAAAAGAAGATGTGTAAAGCTAAGACTCACTAGTCTAGCAGAATGAAAGCGAGAACACTAATTTTTAAATACTTTGGAGGTGGGAGAAGAAATATTAGTTTGCTGAATGAATGTGTGAGCCTATAATCTGCAAAGTTGTGGTTTTTTTCTGATTTCTGTGCTCTACTTTTCTAAAGTATGTAGAAAAAGGGATGAAGCTCTACTGAGAGTGCTAAGCAACATTCACACCCACTGATGGGAATATCACAGGAAGCATTTAAGCCCTGAGAAGACTCAGCCATTAAAACAAATACCATCTCAACACATGCATTCATTCAGAGAGCCAAAAAGACACTTAGCTTTTCTCTATTTTCTAAAATGCATTTAAAACAAAATAATAGCTGTTGTGCTTCCATAAACAGTAAACTGAGTAACAGACGTATTTTAAATATTAGAAATGCTTACCAGATTTGCAATGATATAATGGTATCCTTTAACATGTTTACCAATTGTGATAACCTGTAAAAAAATAAATACCCCTGTAATGGAGAATGTTCACTTGATATATGGACTGAGACTTAAAAACTACAAAATGCAGTATGATGTAAAAGCTAGTTATGAGCTTTCTTGTATGCAATACTGAGTTTATTCAGTACTTTACTTTTTATTTTACTTAATGTGTCACAGAACATACTCTCTGCTGATGGAAATTAGTCACGTTGAAGTCCAAGTCCCAAGATCTGTAAGCAGAGGAGCTGAATGCTAATTACTATGCTTTGTATTAAAGGTACAACCTGGACAGGAGGGAGCAGGTGTCATGCAGTAGAAGTCCTGTGCCTCAGAGATTCCTGCTGAGGTCAGTCTCCCTTTGTAGCAGAATTGTAACATTCCCTGAACTAGAAAAAGCTTAAAAGCTCACTGACATTAATAAAAGAATCTACATTATAAGGAGGTCTTTAGAGTTTAAATTGTTGTTTATTGCCCTACAGCTTCCTCATAATCCCTCTCAAAGCTGGTGGTTTCTCAGCAGTCTCCACTGGTAAGCATGTACCATGGATTCTTCTCCCAAATACTCCTAGTTAAGACTATGTCTGCAAAGGAAGTTTCCATCTGAAGCAAAACACTTCTCTGGAGAAAGGGAAATAAGAAGACTCTAGAGTTTTCTTCCATCTTTTGAACAATGACAACAACTTTAATCAAGACAGGATGATTCATTTATTTCCTCATTTAACATACAACTAAAATATTCAGAATAGGTATCCTATAACTTATATCACGATAGTAGTGAACAACATTCCATATACTTGCTTTAATGAAGTTACAAAAATATAACTGAAGGCAGCATTTAACAGTAACCTTTATGTTACTAGAGTTTAAGACTGAGAGGAATCACATTAGATGGGCCATAGAAGTTATTCAATTATTCCTCTTTTGAGCTCAATATATACAGGATATATGAACTTTATTATTCTAAACCAGTTATTTGGTTCAGGCTACTTAAAACTCACTACTTAATAAAAGGTTTAAGAACTATGTTCAGATGTATTTCTTACACAGCTGCTGCTTCTAAAGAAAATTCAGTTAGACCAAACACATTAGTTCTTCTGCATAAAATGTTTCTTCTTCACTGGTATCTGAGAAAAAAAACAGTGGCTGCAAGTCTTCGGATCGATAGTTAGTAATTATACTCTAACTGCCACGGGGTACTATTTCATTAATCTAGCTTTCTGAAACATTGCCATGTGCCACTCCTTCCTATGAACATTAAGGATGCTGCCAGTTAAAACTCTGAGAAGATTCAGTGGTGGATCCAAAAGCCATGATGAAGGAGCTGTGGACACAAAAGGTATTCATGAGTGTCCCTAGTTTAGACTAGCATCTCAAGCAGGGATGGACAAGAAATAGCAGCAATCGCAAAGGGTGTCATCAGGGGGAAATGAGATTCTGCAAAGGAAGCTGGCTGAGAATAGAGGCTATATGATGAAGAGCACGGTAACACTGACCTGCCAAATCAGAGAAGAGGGATATAAACTAGTCTGAAGAGAGCTGGGAACTGAAATATTTTTCAACTTCAACTTACATAAACTGTTGAACTCTGGAAGAGAAACTATAACACATAACAGAAAATAAGAATGATGAAGCGACTTAGCAAACACACTGTGCGTCTGTACAGTAAAGATCCAAGGTATACAGAGCGTAACTAGGTGAACCTGAGGTTGCCACTACAGTTTAAAATGTTAGTGTAATAAATCGAAGTGCTACAATAGAAGGTTTGTTCAAGAATAGAAAGCAAGGAAGAAAGTAAAAAAGTTGCTGCTCTATATATCAAGAATGCAAATAATACTTCAGTATTCAGGAAAAATCTAGTCAACAGAAAGCCTGTTGCATGTCTCTCAGCAAAAATACAGAGAAAAACAGAAGAGATATTGATACAAAGGGCCTACTTCAAGCACCCTCAAGAAAAGAAGGAAATTGCTGAAGATTTTTTGAGAGTAGGAATTAAGATAATTTTTAAATAATAAATCCCGTAGCAAAGCAAGACTTGAAGTACAGATTCTGCTTTCAGAAAAGAAAATCAGAAGAACACACTCAAAGGATACTCAAAGGCCAAGAAATCCATTGTTCAGCACAGACCTTCATTTTAAGAGATGGAGAAAATTAATAGAGAAATAGTTATTTTAGATTTTATTTCAGGCTACCTGAGAAATCGAAAGTGAGTTTACATTTTTATGTAAGAAAGGGAAGTCACAGAGTGATAGGATAATGGACTTAAAAACCAGACCGAACTCCAGAAACTGCTACAGTATCTTGGCAAAGAGAATCTCAAGGCTAAACCCACATGAGACAGCTGACAGCAGTTTAAAATACCATATTCTAGGGCACAGCAGTAAACTGTTTTGAGGTGAACGACTAATTGGAATTATATTAACTGGCCGGTGTAGCTGATTCACAGTTACCTAGAATTCTTCAGTTACTTACAAATCAAAAGAGCAGAAACAAAAGTTTAGCCATCCGTATGCTTAAGAAATAGCAAAAGTCTGCGGGGATAAACTGAGAAAATCTCAAAACAAGGCAGAATCTATCAAAGTGCAATTAGGGTAAGAAAAATAACCCAGAGCTGCAATCAAATAAGAAGCAGCCAAAGAAAATGGTAGTTCTACTACTAAACAAACGAAGACAGCAAAAATGAGCAGTATCTGAAGGGTATAGAGGGTTCTTGTCTTTAAAAAGTGGTAAAAGGAGAAACTGAAGAAACTTGTAGTCAGCCAAACATTCATATCAGGGAAGAGAATAAATGAATATAACATACTTAATTTCAAAATCATCTGTAGAATAACAAAGATAAACAGTCAATATAGTCTTGCCAAGATCAAAGTATGTCAAAGCAATTTCCTTCATTTCTCTGTCATGATAGTTAGCCTAATAGATAATATGGAAACTGCAGATGTGACATATCTTGAGTATTATAAGGCTTTTGTCCCATATGACATCATTACAAGCTCTAAATGGAACATGCACAAGACAAAAAGTCACTTTAAGGTAAGTGAACAACCATTTGAAAAGCCACACAGAACCAGCTGAAGAGGACCTGTAAGTACTATTTCTCTCAAGTATTGCTCTACTCAGTACGTTCTTTGACATGGATAACAAGTAAGAAAATATTATTTAAAAAAAACCTACAGGTGATATGGAGGTTGCAAATGCTCTGAAGAACAAGATCAAATTCTAATTAATCGTGAAAATTAGGGTAAGAGTTTGTGGATATGAATTCCAAATAAAACAGACAAATACAATGCACTCCATGTAGGACACTGCTCATTGCCTGAGCCTCTCCAAAATGTAATGACCTTCATAAGAAAGAGTAACATAACAAGCCCTTCAAAAAAACTTCAAACCAATACATCTACACTCTGATGATATACCCCTACAAATGCTGCACAGTCTCACATGGTCAAGCTCAAGACAACAGGGAGCTATCCTTATAATTTTCCCTTGTGCTCTGAATGCATGAAAAGAAGATAGAGAGTGAGACCTTCCTAGATGCTAGGACTGAAGAGTTGGATTTGAAAGTAAGGCAACAATTTGAATCAGAGCACTGTGATGCTGTTGTAAAAAAGAAAAAAAAAAAGAAAAAAATCATTTTGGCAAATAATATATATGCAGGAGGAGAGAAGACATAATTTTCTGTTCTGTTTCAAACTCGGGAGGCCTTAGCTATGGAAAACAGCATCTAATTTTGGTTAACACACTTCAAGAGGGAGACAAAATGAAGAGAGATCCAAGGACAGTACAAATGACAAAGAGCTTAGAAACATGAACTACGAAAGGAGTTAAAAGGAAAAGAGAAGCTTTTGAAGCAGTCTTCCTAAGACGTAAAGTTTCTTGGAAAAAGCATTAGAAGCAGAAAACACTTCCTGGTTGTAAGGAGAACTAATCCCTACACATAATATAGCTATTGGTAATGCATCATCTACAAGTGTATCAACCACATATAATATGGTACACTACTCAGGTTGTGAAATTGCCTTAACAAGTTTGGTGGGTTTGTTTTGGTTTGGTTGGTTTTTGGGTTTGTTTTGTTTTTAATATAATCAAGATATAAAAGCATATGGAATCATCCAGATGAACAAAGGGAAGGATTATAGGATTTGTAGGTTCACTTTCTGCCTGATATATATGTGGTCCTCAATATAAAGCTGTCACTCCAAATGATGCATAATAATCACAAAATAGGATCGAGAGAAATTAACTCATTACATTTACTTACAGAATATAGCTAACTAGTGCCACTGAAAAATGGAGAATAGCAAACCTGATCGACAATGTCGTTGACTTTATCACGCTCACAGTCCAAAATCACTCGCCTTTCCTTTTTTACCTCTAGATCTTGAAACAGTGAACGGTAAGTTTCATCTTTCCTGTCATTGTTAATATTTCCTACATTGATAGCAGTCACTTGCCATTTCTTTTCCGCAGCAGAATCCAGCACAGCTTGCAATGTTGATAAGCCTAGTGAAGTACAGAAGAAAACAGAAGATAAAGCTTTCGGAGTAACAAGTTTCTAGAATGTGATTTATGAGATTACTTATATAAGATTTCCCTGTAACTTGTTTGACCTGCCACACATTGTTAGGACTCAGAAATGAAGATATGTGTGGGCCCATTCAGTTCTTATTGCGTGAAATTTCTATTTACACCGCTGCAAGGAATCAGGCTAGAGCCTTGTAAGGACAACCTCTTGGTTTTGCTTCAACCTTCTTCAGCATGGGATTTTGCTGGTTTCACTGATCCACTGCTGGGATTCCACATGCTGGGAAAGAGGCCTTCTAGGAGAGAAGTGATCTAATTACGGCAAGAGCATCAGCTGCTTGTTACAAAATGCTATTGAATTGATTCTGTTCTGAGTGCTTGAGCAGCACTGTATTTAAACCCAGACCTCACTAAGGTCTACGGCAAAATTCCCATGTTCTGCAGTGGTGCTAATGGAATTATTATTTCTGCTGGCTACAGTCATATCCCTGATTATGAAAGAAGATGTGCTGAGACATATTTTTCATACAGATAAGCAGGCTCCGTGCTAACTCCTACAAACAGTCTACAGAAGTTTGCTTCCATTTTATCAACTGTTCCTGCTAGGAAGCTGTGATGTCTGTACAGCTGCAACTGCCTACAACATACTGTAGAATCAATGAAGATTTTACTTAACTGTTTTCCTGTTCAAGGATTAAATAATGGAGTATAGAAACATGAAAATTACTGCGGGAAATTAATTTCTGCTATACAACAAATACCGGTTTAACAATTTCCAGCAGTACAGGAATTAGACTTGTTATGTTTAAATTCCCTCCAGAGAATTCTACATAATTCTAGAGCGCAATTTTAAGCATAGCAGATAGTATTATAGAAAAAAAGAAAATTAGACCTTCTCACAAGTCACTTGACATTTCTGCACATTCATCTCCCCTGAAACCACAGATCACCAGGAAGTCATTTCTTTGGGACAAATTTCTGACTTGGTATGTAAAGGAAGCTTCAGTTATAACTCTCATGAGAAATAAGAGTGGTTATGCCCATAAACATAGAAAGAAAGCAGTGAGAATTAATTTGTCTCAGAGTTTGTAAATACATAATTAAATTAAGATTGGCCAGTGTCTAGTAATTCACTTTTATCAGTGAAAATATTAATGACATAAAGCACTACACAAGACTGGTCATCAGCAAAGGTAGAAAATGGAAGGCTTCCAAAAGCATAAATTCAATTATTATCTCAAATAGTTCTGGTTTTCTATGTTCTCTTTAAAGAAGACTGAGATGAAGTTTTGTGTGTCATGAAACAAATATTTATTTTAAAATAATAGATAACTACAGTCCAAGGGTACATATAGACTATTTATAACATCTTAAAGATAAATGGGGAGAACTCGTGCTAAAAACAAAAGATAATAAATGTAAGCAAACTAGAAGATGTATGGGATATTTTAAAACATTAAAAAGCACCAAAATTAGTCTGTGCCTCACAATAATACTTTAAATTATAATTTAAAATAATAATATTAATACAAAAAAAAAACACCACAAAAAAACCTCCACCCCAAACTGAAACAGATATAATCTGAATCACTGTTTAGATCTCACTTAATAGATTTCAGGTCCTCCAATCTGTCTATATGTTTCCTCTGAGTTAAACGGAATCTCAGTTATACATAAATTAATATGGGCTATTAATGTTAATACTATCCATTACAAAGGTTTTCTATATCTTACTCCTCTGATCTTCCATTTTTCCTAGGGACTGCCTTTTCTTGGCCTGCTCTCTACAGAGATGTCAAATGGCTGCCTGGATTTCTTGCTTTTTATAGGTGGCAGATTTTTCATTCCCATACAGTTTAGTTTATTCTGATAGCAACAACACATTGCAAAAGAAGTGTTCACAGAAATACTTGGTAATGGAAGGAGGACTCTGCAGAGGAGAAAACTCAAACAACTTCAGTTGCTTTTTTTGAACTGCAGAAAATCTGTTTGGGAACATCACGTTCCTGAACCTCTTCTGATTAGCATGAGACAAACTCTTAATTCAGTGATCTCTAAAAAGCAGAATTGAACAGAAGCTGAGTAAATAAGCAATTCTTTCACAGATAGAATCCTCCAATAATGTCACTACTTTTTCCAAAACCCACTGTTCAGTATGGGCAACACAGAAGAGGCAAGGAGGGGAAAGGACACTAAGAGACATCATATGAGAGCAACCACCCTATTAAGTCAGTAATAACATGGATATGCATATACTGAATGGCCCCACTTCTTATGGACAGGAATGAGATGTGAAATTGCCATGCACTTCAACCAGTCACCCCCTAACCCCAGAGGAGCTGTAAAAGTAGCAATAAATTATTCTTTTGGAATATGTCAAACTAATTCTGATTAGCTTTCACAGCTTTCATGAAGAGTCAGTCTCTTTGACTATTTTTATTTCAGTGTTGAAGGTGGAAACTATTAAATATACACCACTGTCACTATATTAACACTACACAAAAGTGTTTATAGAAATTGTGGACCCTGTGTATTCAGGATTTGGTGTCAGTTTTACTGACTACATACTGCTTGACTCTGCAGGTTAACCTTGTGCAATCAGTGGGAGCACTGAGGAGCAACGATTTACTCAACATAAAGGTGGGAGTTTCATGCCTTGGAGCTTGTTATCACTGGGGTGCCTTGCCACAATTTAAACAAACACAGAAGGAAAAAAGGCATAACTAAAGGGTGATTACAAATAACAATTTCATGCTGTTATTCCTGGCCAGATTCAGGCAGTGCAGTTCAGAAGAAGAACTAGGTGTTTTTCAGTATTTCCTAAAGATAAATCACATGCAGGTCACGTACTGCACACTGCTAGCTGATTGACAGAGTATTGGCTAAGCGAGTAGTTTTACATCTGTGGATGTTTCTGATTTTAATGTGAATTTGAAAAGGATCCGAGAGAGAAATGGACTTAGGGTTCATCATCCTACATGACACTACTCTTGGAGGCAACATACCAGTATTAGTTTTTCTTACTGTAGTGATTACAACAATGATAAAGAACTGTCTTGAGGAGATCCCTTCAGCTTCTGAACAATATCATGTACAAAATGGCATCAAAATGCAGAGAGTCTAATGTCACCTCATTATTCAATAAACCACGGTGTGGTACAACCATTCTTTAAATCTAACTGCATCTCATCATTTAATGTGCACTTAATATTCAACTCTGACCAATGAACATGCAGGTGAGCCACAAAATAGCCTTTTGTGGGGAACAGGAGAAGGTATGAATATAAAAAAGTTAGCCAAAGACTACTAATGAGGAGAACCTGAAGAGAGAATAACAATAATGGAATTCCAGAAAGGGCAGTCTGCTTCTTCTCAGAATACCAATAAATATACTGCAATTTGCAAGTGATTTTTCCCAGTTCATAAACTATTATATTATTATAACTACAGCCATAAAAGGGCATAGGTCTTCAGAAGGCTGTGCCACTGAGAAAACTGCTCACAAACAATTATTTGGGTTTATCGACAACAACAACAACAATCTAAGCTCAACAGAGAGAGAAACTTGAGTATTTATCGAAAGCAGTCACCAAAGAAGCAGGGACTGTATCCAAGATTCTTGCTTGCTTGGTGCCCAGCTATTGATTTTGCATATGTGGATTGAATCTAAGGTAGTAGATTGCCCTTCATACTCAGATAGTTTTTTTCCTTAGGTGTTTATTTAAAAAAAAAAGAAAAAACTTTTCATAGAACCGTTTTACAACATGTGATTAATCTCACATTGCTTATCAGCACATGCTTGTAATTCTATTAATACATACTGTAATAATTTCACTCTCATCTAAATAATTTTGTTTCTGTCCCAAAAGCTCATTTCTAAATTTAAGCTTACTCTTACACTTGCTGCAGGTAAAGATTCCTTTCCTCATTTACTTTTCTAATACTAATTCAACACTTCAGTGAGATACATCTAGCAAAGAGCATGCAGATAAAAAGTACCACATCTTACCTCTGTCACTGTCATACAAATATGCAAACTTGGTCCACTGATAGTATTCAATCAAGCTAAGAAGAGCTCCCTTGAGGTCAGGTCTCATCTGAATGACAAAGGGATGTGTTCCATCTGTTGGGAAGCTGGGAGTTATGAAGGAGACATGAAGAGTCCCACAGAACGATGTTATAGTATTTACAGACTTCTTGTCATAGAATCCGAAAATAGCAAAGACTCCTCTTGAAAACTGCGAGCAGACTAGGAGGGAGGAAAAAAAACCAATTATGTAGGAGAATTACAAAAAAAAAACCACATTAAAAACTCTATCATGAATATATTTATGGAAAATAATGCAATTGTCTGAACACATAAACACCATGGGAAAACAGTAATACTCTGCTATGAGGATTATTATTTGCTAGTATTATGAATCAGTAATATAAAGCTTCCACTAGAAACAAAACCAACAAAAATCAGAGATCTGATGTTCACATACCTAGATAATTAATTCAGAAATAAAGCTCAACAAATTATTCTTAAATTCAATTTATACTGTAAAGAATAGTGACGCAAGCATCAATGGCAAATGTAATTTATAAAATGAGTCATTACTACCACAACTAGTATTATTGAAATGAATTTTTTGTCATGTTAAAAATAAGTTGGTTCTGAGGTCAAGACTCAGTGAGCAATTGCAAAATACCTTACATAACTTTCCATTTCAGGAATATAAATCCAAAACTAGAAGCAAATCTATTAACAGCAGAAGAGTAAGAAGTTGATTTGCTTTAAAACCCTTCTGTTTCAAGACATCATTTTAATTACTGCTTTGTAGGACTCAGCAAAAGCTGGTCCTTCTGGATGACGCTTGCGGTCATGCTGCAGAAAGAAACCTCATAGGTGTAAATAACATGCTGATTATTCAGTTTTTATTACTGGAGACAATTCAAACCCATTGATGAACACTACTGACCACCACTCGTTCTTGTGGGTTTTTCTCCTTGACACTGCAGACTACAGAAGTGCCTAAGTTCTAAAACCAGGGTACAATAAGGAAAAGTTAATCTCTGATTAATTCTCATTTATCATCTATGCATTCTTTGTTTTGCGCATTGTCATCCCGAATAAAAGACATCCTTCTAGAGAAAACGAGTCAGCCTCCTTGCAATCCCTGTTATACCTGACCTGCTTATAGATATATATCACAGTGTAACTGAAGCTAATTTTCCCAGCTATTTGGTACACTAATCCTTGAATATAATTCACATAAGGGCAAAAAAAAGTTGACTTATTTTTAAATCTCTCAGATTTGAATTAATATTAATAAAATATTTTCTCTTTTAAAGTTACATCTTTATTTTTTTTAAATAACATCCTCTTGTGTCTGTTATTATTAGTTGCTATTCCCTTTTCATGGCTTTACTTCTCTATCTTTGCTACCACAGCCACTTCTCATACCCTAATTATTTCTGTACTCCAATTAAAAGCACCTAAACAGTATGAGTGAAATTCCAAATCTGCCAGTTTCAACAGTTATCACCTATTAACTTTAATTAGGTCAGAATTCCACCTCAGGTGAGAGAATACAAGTGATTAAAAACTTGATGAATAACACTCCCCTCCACAAAAGGATGTTGCAGGTTTTCCAGGGCTAGGATAAAAGACAGTCAGAACCGTTCCAACTGCAAATAGTTACGTAAAGTTCCAATATTTATCTCCAGAGTATTAAAGATATAACACTGCTCATGTTCAACAAAGGTTTCTGAAAAAGGCTGCAAATTTTCTGAATAGCTTTTCTGTTCAAGTTACTGGAACTCCTTGTTCTATTCCAAATCACTATGCTCTCGCTGAGACAAAACCAACTCACTATCTCCCCACAGACTCATGAACAATTGTTTCCCATCTGCAGCAAAGGCTAAATACTTTCTGAACTTGCTGCAATAAAGGTGTTAATGTCTCATAATCCACCTTCAAAAATACACATTACAATAAAGCACCAGCCTACATTTGGATCCCTGGGCAAGAATTCCACAGAAGACTACTGTGTGTGCCACTGGCACACTTCTGTGATCTCCAGCATTAAACCATTTTAATGCTGGATCTAAGGTGACAGAGACAACAACAGTGTCATCCCAGGATCACTGGAACATAAAACAGTTTTATGCCAGTATTGCTGATTCCTAGGATGCTATCGCATCTGCTGCCACACTTCCTGCTTTTCTTCAGTCACCGGTCAATGGTTTCAGGCATAGACAACATAACACTGCCTACAACAGTCTACAACCAGGGTCAGCAGCCTGCACCAGAAAATTTGTGTACCATGGGTGATGCCTTCTCTAACAGAGAAAAGTCTGGCTCTTTGGAGCACTGTATTCCAGTTTCTGCCTCAGCTCCTCCCCGATCCTTCCCTTCCTGACACTGGAGAGATCTGGACCTGTCAGGTCGCGAGTAATCGTCTTTCGGGTAACGAAGTTCAATTTGCCCATGCTGTTGGGAAGGTTTAGTTAAGGTTCTGTCCTGACTCCTGAACTCATGTAACTTAGTAGATCTCAACTTCCATTAAAAACAAACAAACAAACAAAAAGCCCCACTATACCTCAAAAAGATAAAACAAACCAACCAACCAACACCCAACAAAGACAATAAAGTCATCGCAATTATTTGTGATGGCAAATAAAAAGAGCCCAGATTACTTATGCTAGGCTTCTAACACGAGCTGCTGGCATATACTAGATCTAGTTTGGATGCCTTTCATTTTACACATAGCGGCTCAAACAACTGCTGTTCTTTCAGACCAAACATCCTGACATGGCACAAACTTATACTACCTCTCTTCACTAGTTACTTACTGCCTATTGACCACAGTTCTCTGGGATTAACATATCTAACGGTTCTCCATTTAATAGCCTTTAAACCTGGAAAATCATTAGTCCTTACACGTGCCATCTTCTGGGGAATATGGGTAAAACTGGAACTTTTCTCTCCTCTCCTCTCCTGCACAGTAGAGACAAGTGCAAAGCACCATCACCACCTGGGCAAGTCCAGTCACTGCAGTTCTTGGTATTTAGAGGAGCTGCAGATTAAAAGCTGGATTCCACATGCATGTACCCAATCCTGATAAACACTAAGATAAAAGCAAAATAATTTCATATTTGTAAAAACAATTAAGAAAACTGCCATACTGATATAAACTCTCATTTAATTCAACCAGGGCCACCTGGATGTGAGATCAATACCCTTTCCAACACAAATCTTGAAATTAAGGACATAACACACATCAGCAAATATTAAGCTATGTGGGTCAGTGAGATCAGTGTCACAGTTGTACACTGAAGAACCTCAGTGCTGTGCTTCGCTCTGTGAAAGTCCTCTAAAGATAAGTGGGAGGGCACCGATGCCATGTAATATAAACTTGCTAAAAGTAATCATTTAGACTTCATCTCAAGACAAATGCTTGCAATTGTTCTGCGACATTTGGTTTCTCGGGAGCAGGAGGGAAAAGAAGGGATGGTATTTCCAAATACATAAGGGTGACCTCATGGATGTGCAGAAAGTGTAATTGTTTTTGGCAGGATTCCCACCTTAGACCAAGTCAACAGTCATGTTGTTATTGCTTGGAGACATTAGTTTTATAATGGTGAATCACAAGCTGTTCACAGTTATTAGATTAAAAAACTCGTGATGATTAGGACTCATAAGCCATTGAAACATGAAAGATCTACTTTCTTAAAGACATTAGAAGCAACTGCCAGCATTCATTTCTTCAAGCTTTTCTACGTGAATTGTTTTTCTTTGGATTAATCTTGTCATTTCTAGAAATAGTCAATGGCCTACTTAGCAACAAGAGAGTGAGAATATAGTAAGCTCATTTTGTGATCACTCTTTTAGAGAGACTCGACTAGACTGGCTAATAACTGGGAATTCCAAGAAACAGGGTAAATAACTGAAGTTACCTGAGAAACGACAATTCCCAGAAGGTTTTGCTAAGAAATTAAGTATTTTATATTTGAATTCTCCTTGTTCTTCTACTAACATAGGCAAAAACCTAGTTTGCCCTTGTTTTCCAGAACACTGAAAATGTGTTCAAGTCTTTTCTTCCAAAAGCTAGGACCCAGATTTGTTCAATAACAAAAATTAAGCTTAAGCCAGTAATAAGAAATAGGTGACCTGTCAAAGGAGGGTCAAAACTACTTGCTCAATTATTAGCTCTTCTGTTGTTAACTACACTTGTTTCTTCTTAGATCTTCTTTTTACCATGATGCACTCACATCTTTCACACTTTCTCCATTTCACTATCCTGTTTTGTCAATGAACTCCATAAGCAGGTTAATCTGATATTTAGCCCTGTGGCTGTAACTGGTTCTCCAGAAACAAAGAAATACAGCAACACACATTCTTTGCCTGTCATCAGAGAAAACATATTTCTGTGATGGATATCATCTTACACCTAAGACTCAAAAAGTGCTAAATGAAGAGTGCATTTGAAAATTCATAATATAAATATATCACAAATACGCTTAGCTTTATACAATGAAGTGATGCCAGTTTAGGAATGATAGTTTCTTTTCATAGCATAAAATCACTTAGAAATAATTGCATTTGAATACATATGCTTAAGAACTATTCCTGATCGAGTCTTCCTAAGCCAAGACTTCCTTTCCAAAGGACGAGTAATGAACCTAATAATTGTTTACATTCAGGCACAATTAAATAGGAAAAAGAAAATCAGCAAAATACTCATTTAACTTAACAAAACAAATGTCTAATAGTACCTGCATATAGGTAAGTTTCCAAAAAGTGTTATTATGACTCTTAACGCTCTTCTAACCTTTCCAAGTATTTCTGTATATTTATTCATGTGAGTTTTGATACTTAGTTTCTATCCAAAGATGAAAATTTAAAATGACTGAGAAAGTATTTGCCATCCAGTGCTTAGATTTTAAATGCTATCTATATTAATGTGGCTTTCTATGTTATCTTATTATTCTAATTTGGTTTACTATAGTGGTAACAAAGCTATTTTAATATTAACATACAGAAATAAGTCCTCAGTGCATATTATTTACTCACACCTTATCACATAATCATTCTCTTACATCTAAGAGAAAGAAAACACTGCACAAGTGTAAAGAAAGAGTCAAGCACTGCCTCCGCAAAAGAGGACCAAAACACAAAGGAAACAATCATTGGTCTGAAAAGTCGATAGATGCGACGGAAGCAGCCAGGCACAAAACATGGAAACCAAATGCCCAGTTGGTAATTTCAGCTTCTGAAAAGCAACATTAAGAACAAGCAGATAGTAGAAAGGAACCACAAACAATGATGGAACAAAAGTAGAAAAAAATAAACAAGACCCACAGCTGCCAAAAGAATTCACATATGATTGAAACTGCACCCATCAGAAAATCATTATGAGAATAAAAACCAATATGGATTGCTTCCAAAACCATTAAGAAAATTGCAGCAGAGCAGAAAGCATATTGTATACACATTTATAGCATAAAGATTTTTTTTTCTAGTAATGTTATCTATCATCTGCATGGTCTATTTTAACTATTCAGACTATACTAATACCTTCAAGATGTGAGGGGTAAACTTCTCTTCAGGAAGTCCATCCTAAGCATTATTTAGAACCATCAAGGAGTATGTATTTAAACAGCACAACTTGAGAGGAAGTTACTTTATCTAGGGGCATGGTAGGCTAACTAAAATTGGGAAAAAAGGTTCCCTAAGGCTCAAAGAAGAGCATAATAACTGAAAGATAAGACAATGGACCAAAGCTTCATGCTAGGATTCAGTAAAACATAGACACAGACACCAAATAAAGGCTGGCATTTTAAAGTCCCAAGAAATCCTTTACCAAAGCTGAGAGCCAAATCAGTACCAATTAAAATATCAATGACAATCAGGACTAAAAATGGGCTATACTTCTGGATAACAAAACACTCAACTACCTTCCTTTTTGTCTCTTTTTGCGATTTTTAATTACAGCATCACTAAATGTGAATTTTTTATCTTATTTTAAGCATTGAATAAAACCTGCATGCCTGGAATTAAAGCCACTCGATACTGATCTAAATTGTGTATTTTCCTCTTTGCAAATTGTGCATATATATATATCGAATATTGAGCTCACACACAAAAACAAAGAATGAAATAGACCTCATAAATACTTCAGTGATGAGTTCCTCACCTCTACATTTAGCGTTAAAGCTCAAAACACAACTTAGAGCAACAGCCAGGCAGGTAGCAAACAAACAGTCTGTAACACGGAGGGAGTCTCAGTTTTGAGCAGAGACAACTACAGAAATTCTCACAGACTCAGAGAGGGAAGAAAACAAAATTTAAATCCTGAGGCTGGAATGTTTTTTGAGGACAATTATGGCGGAGCAGGTACAAAGGAAGTTTTTTTCCACCTTTTCTAGCAGAAATGTGGTCTTCAGTTATTGCTAGAACCTGAGTTGTTTGTTCAGAGATCATGTGACCGAATGGAACTTCCCACACCATGTAATTAGAGAAAGTGGCTTTGATCATTGTGCGAAATTAGATTCAAAACCTGGGTTGCTGCAGTATAAAACAAGCTCAAAGACCAGAGGAGAAACAGATTAATCTCTTTCAACCAGTCAATCATACTTCACACTGAGACAAGAAACTTTGTACCAATATGGGATATTTTAAGCAAGTAGAAAAAAAGCCTTCAAGAAGTTAGGGGCCATCTGTTAGGAAAGTACATGATGATATGACAGAGCTTCTCTCCATGCTAAGGCTGCAATAATGAAAGTGGTAAATAAACATCATGTTCAGATAGAAACAACAGGTCAGAAAAACAATCTGTTTCAATGACGGTTGCATTCAATTACATATTGCTTGGCTGTGTACTGTAAGCATTTGAAAACCCTTTTCATTGCTAGGACAATTACCATGATGAGAAAAAAATCACGGTAAACACCACTGAAAGAACCATATTAAAACAATTATGCTTTTACAAATAAAATAAGATTCCTGTAATAAAATTAAAATGCAATGCAAGTCTGCTCATGAAAAAAATTGCCCATATTCCACACAATTCTGACACAGCTCTTCCCAGAACTGTTAGGATCCTACTGTATTTGTCTAAATCCCCAGTACTACCTGTTGAAGGAGATATAATGCTTTCTGAACCCTGAATCTGGTGACCTGGCAACTCTTTTAAAGAACAGAAATATAACTTCATCTTGTCTCCAAAACACAGTTGTCTTCAAAATCAGGACATTCTTCAGGAAGCTTCTCTCACCTGCCTCCTTTCTTTCTCTCCCCATGCCAGTCCAAATAAAAAACATGCTATTTCTGTTTAATTACATACAATTTATCTCATTGATTCCTTCAGACCTAAGAGCTCACCTTGCAAATCTGCCTGTCTGGCTTTCTGACTGTGTTTGTATCTTTCCAACAATTACAGCCTTGCAGTTACACAGAATTGTGAGTGGCCAACAAAGTATTACCTCCTAGATGTAGAAGGAGGTAATCAAATGTAAGAAGAGACTGCCGGCTTTTCAGAGCCACGCTGCAGGTCATGGAGAAGTCAGCTCTTTCAGGACAAGGCTCTTAGGTTTGTGCAATCAGCTAACTCTACTGAATTTAACAGAGCAAATATAATTTATCCCAACTAAAAAATATGGTTCCCCATTTCTAGGATGAGCATTTTCACAAACTTGTTAAACCAGAAATGTAATATACAATGGAACACGCATCTCTTCTTCCCCTTCATCACTATTGCTGGAAGCATCCCTTTTCTACATGTCATCAAACTAATCATCGTCTCATTCCTAAGAAAATGTCATTGTGTTAAACTGTGCATTTGAAAACTTGTAAAAGGATTTGGAAACAGGTAAAATTAACCTGGTACATACAACTACTTTTTGTTAAAATGTCATCAGATTGTGGTTCAATTTATGAAACTTGGTTTTCTTTTCTTAACCTAGAAGGGCCAACAACCACTCCTGAACAGATTGTCGAACACTGCCTGAGAACACCTTAACCATCTATTATGAAAGAAAACATACTTTCAGCACTGACTTTCTCTGTTAAAAGAGTAGGGACAGCCAGGAGAATAGACTCTCAGGCTGACTTGTAAAAATAGTAAAAAAAAATTGGAATAAATCTTAAGGAAACCGCTATAAGGAATAAAGAGGATTTCCTGAGGCAGATAAAGTATAGCAGAAAATATGTAAGCGATCTGTTACTCTCAGAAGACATCATGCTACATTTTTAAAGGAACAAAATGTTATTTTCCAACTGGTCATTTGTGACCTGCCATACACATTATTCTCAGAGCCAGATCTTTAGTCCTAGACATTTATTGCTTACGTATCTCTCTCTGAAACGACGCAACTGGGAGTCTACTTCATTCACCCAACACAGTCCAGCCCACACCTTGTCACTTCAGCACAGCTAGCACTGTAGCACATAGCTGTACCGACATGACCTGTCACACCCATCCTAAGGTCTCAGTCCCTCCAGACACCTGAACCTGATTTTAAAATAGACCATCTAACGAAAAATTTGGGCATAAACATGACTCTGCAGAGAGGAATATCTCACGCAAACTAATGATTAAATGTAACAATGAGCAAGACAAGACCTCAGTTCCCTACACTGTCTTGGGTCTAACAGCTTCTGCCTCTCATAGGAAAAATGATGGGACCCACAGCAAAGCGTGGCTTATACTTACATGGTAGCTTTTTAGGCTGCGCTTCCAGACATAGTCTAATTTCCTATAATGTCTTGTGGATTTATGATATTCATTGGGATAATCAGCTGTTAACCTAATTGCTAGGCTTTATTAGTATTTACAAATGGTCTAATATATCACATACCTTCCTATCTGCATGTCCTGTTTTTTCAATGACTGTAGAAATAACAGAAACGTTATTTATTTGTGAGGTATTCAAATAACATTCAATAAAGATTATTAGTAATACAAATCAGAAATGCAATAAAATCTCCTTAATTAGGGCACCCTAGTGAACGGCTTATTGTCCTGATTATATGGCTTTTTTAATTAAGAGAAGAAGTTATTCAAAAACAAAACAGCATGGAGAGCTTTAAAATGATAAAGTAAAATAAGCACTCATGAGCACATGGAGAAATTTATATTCCTTGCCTCTCCTTTGTTAGCTCCTTTAACTTGATGCATTTCAAAATGCATTAAAAGTCTCTCACATTTTAGCTCCTATCTAGGAAAATTCAGTTTAGCACTGGTGGAATACATTCTGGTTAAACAAAACTTACAAAGATGTTGTAAGGGATATCATTGCCACTTACTTATCAAGGCAATGATTCATCCTTCAAAGCAGAAGATATTACAATGTATGCTCCACTGTGACTGAAATTACAGTTCCAGATTTTTTCCTCCTGTGTTCAGACCTCACAGGAGTGGGGCTAATTTGCTTATGTCAAGTTTTACTCTGTATAACCTCTAAATCTTGCCTATATTACCCAAGCTTATTTGAGTACCTGTGTTGTCCTGCATGCTCTGTATAGACACTTACATACACTACACCAAACTAAAAACAAAATCATTTGTAGAGGAAACCTGTCTAATGTCTGAAACAGTGTGAAAACATGTTCCCACTCAGCATCGTGGTAGTGTCTGAAGGTCACAGTTTCTGGGCCTTTAAGTTCTCTACGGCCAACCTCATGTTATATTATGTATGCTCTCTCACTGTATAAAAATTTTGCAGAGGCTTGCTGGACTACTAGATTGGGCTTTATAAAAATATGCCATTCAGCCATCCTAACTGCTGTTTCTGTGGTGAGACCAAAGAATAAAAATAATTTAAAAAAGACATTCTATGGCCTGACAGTTTCAAACCTCTTCTTTTAGCTGAACAAAGTAGATCTCAATGTCAGGAAACTGTCTGCTGTGCATATAAGATCAGTAATTCGGGGCGGGGGGTTGAAAATGAGCTTTTTTACCATATGGATCTGTTTTTACACTTTAAAACTCTATCATAATTTAACTGAGATAAACAAACACTTAAATATTTACCAACACTATTTAGTGAATACTATTTAGTAAACTTGCTTTAGTAAAGCAAACAAAGCTTTGCAATTTCCCTTGCAAATAGCCACCTGAAACTGACCCTCTTTATTACGAGCTTCTAGCCAAAATATTGGTCTTTTCCAGGCACGTTTACATCACAGAAATGAAAATCCACTTCTCCTTTGTATCAAATATCAGAAAAAAAGTATTTAGTATGGCGTCCTTCCAGAAAAATGCAGGTTCAAGGAGATGCATCAACTTAAAGCAGCTCATGATAAGCCCTAGGAGCACATCTGTAGGATGGAGAGTTCATATTGAATATTGAAAATATGGGTTTCAGGTGTTTTACTTTGGGCTAATTTTACTTTACTTGGGTCATCCCCATGAACTAAATGCCCACTAGCAGAAAGTGTGCACTGGTGGAACTCCAGAAACACATCCTCCAGTTGAGTTTAATTCAAAAAGAATGTGTTCCTTGTGCTCCTAAACCACTCTACAATGAGAATCAAGCAGAAGAATCAGGGTTCATTAGGAAGTTTTCTTAAAAAAAACATTCTTAATCCAAATGGAATCACTCAGGTGAAGGCACCCATGCATTTTCAGCAGGTATGAAAAAACATATTTCCATTTGGAGAGAAGCAAAATTTGATGTGATGGAATACCACTAGAACTGGTTATGTTGGGCTGTGTAAATTTAGTGTAAATTGAGTATTTTGGGTTCTTTCACTGACAACATTCTAAAAAGGAGTTTACTCCAAGAACAGAAGTATTAAGCCTCAAGTCTTCTTTAGCTCCCTGGTCTTAAGAGGTACTTATTTTTCACACTGATATATAAACAGGTTACAATATCTCCCACAAAAAAACCCAAAAAACCAACAAAAAAACCCATCTGTTTACCCATGTTGACATCCTGCACAGTCCTACCATTAGTGTCTGGTTTGGTGTTTTGTTTGAAATCCTAATTGATTGAAACAATCCTAAATGCATCAATTCCCAAAGAAATAATACCTCTCTTCTCTCCTGTTCCTTTAAAAACTCATGACTTTCAACCAAGTGTCATCATTTGGGTATCTGTTTCATGAAGTGAACACCAGGTACTGGCAAAATACAGTAAATCATGCTGTAGATCTTGTTGACTGATTTGTTATACTTACAAGTGGCTATTTAAAATTTCTAGCACAAGCCACAGGAGCAGTTGCTGTGCATTGCAGAGAGAGTAGTACAGTCTTGAACAATGAGACTTCAAAGCTATAAAAGACAACTGAGCTCCTGCAGTTAAAAAATTACCGTGCCTTGGCTCTACTAACATCCTGTGTTACTTTTGGCAAATCAAATTGGTTTTATTTGTAGACTGAAAATATTTTTGCCTCCTCATAGAAATATTAGGATGATAAAGTTTTGGACGACAAAGGTATTATTCTTTCATTGATGGAGACCACAAATTTCACAGCTAAGAAACAACAGTTTTATCAACATCTGAAGTTCAAGTTAAACAGCCAAGACTTTTTGTTCTATCCTAATATTGAAGGGAAGAATATGCTTTCTAGTGTTTCCCCTACTTGAAATTCGGTAGCTATTTCAAATTTTGGATAATATGGTTGGAGGGTTTGTATGTTTGCTTCTTTTGGTATTTTTCCATAGTTTGAACAGGAAACCACACTTAGATTATTCCAAATGAGGATTATTAGAATATTATTTATCTCTATAAGCCACACTTACTGTATTTGATGGAAATGCTGCCTACATTACGATAAGTTTGTTCAAGGGAATCTAGTATCTCATCCTGCTTGCCCGGAGTAATCAGTTTTTGCACATACAGCATTCTAATGCATCCAGCATCAGGCTTTCAAAACAGCTTCTATAAATACACCTGATCACCATGTAATGCAACAAAACACAGCATTTTGGAGCATATGGCATGCAAAGCAATGAAGTGAAGGGCATGCCTAGATCTCAGTTGAGGCATACCACCTAGTTTGTTCCGTAACACTTATTTAACCATATGGCTCATCCTAGGTGGCAAGCCACCACCAAAGCATAGGTGTGTATTCTCTCGCTTGAATTCATGACCATGCGACAAAAAGCTGAAATTAGCTCTTCTAATCACATATTCAATTTCACTTCCATTGTATAAACTTATTTAGTGTTTACTACAAGAGACAAACAGAAATTCCACATAACACGTGTGTATGATAAAATACTGAATTACAGGGAGTACTGTTTAAAAACATTTCCCTTTGGAAAACAAGTCTTGATCTAAAGCTCATTGACAGTGATGTAAACTCCAGAACAGGGATGATGCATTTAAAAGGACAGATTTACAGTGTCTGACCAAGAGCTCCAACTTCCTGTGATACAAAGTCATCAGTATGGACTCAGTATCTCATTTATTCTGGCTCACTTGTCAGTGAAGCAGACCTGGAAATTTCAGCTTGCAGGTTTTCTCCAGTCTTGGCTCTTCCAAGGTTCTTATCCCACAACGGTTCTGCCTGTGAACTAGACCCTCTCCACTAACAAAGTCCTTCTGCCTTGCTTTTCACTTGGCTAGAAGCTATCTGTTCCAGTGAGTCCTCTGAGCTTATTAGGCTTCTTCCCCTAAAAGATCACAAATCAACAGAAAGGCTTCTGTATTTCAGCCAAACACTGCCAATTTCTTACAGTATCACAGGTACCCTCTAATGTTTCATATATCAGAGAAGGTTCAAACAGATAAAGACTCTTTTGCTGCTCTCTATCTTAAGGCACACTAGAAATGTTGTACATCATCTAGCTGAACCTATTGCATAAACCAGTACTGGGTTGGGTTTTTTCCCCCCCAGTTCTTTCACCTTTTCATCAAGCATCCTTTTTTAGAGATATTGTGAAGTGCCTTGCCCTGAAAATGAGAAGTGCCTCAGTTCATCCTCTATGAAACACAGAAAACAGATAAAGCCTATTTCAGAGCTGTCCTGAGCAGAGTTGACATTTCAGTACCTGAAATTATCACTGGAAATATCTGCAAGAACCACCATTTTATTATGCAAACATATGAAATACAGTAACAGCTTAATCTTATTCTCATTGGAGTCATTGGAACTTTTGCTATTTACTGAAACAGGAAGCAGATCAAACACAAGAAGCTCAATAATGCAAGGTCACTTACCATTGTGCAAATAGCACTTGATTAATTCAAGGTACCACTGTAATGTACAGAATGGCTCTGTGCAGGAAAAAGTGAAGCCTCACTCTCCACAGGGCTGGAAAACATTTCTACCACAGAAACCCTGGGAGCAATTGTGCCATTGTGCCTCACTTTGCCAGTGCTGGTCAAAGAGCTAGATGATGGGGCTCTGTGCCCAACACACCCTCAGCCGTCAGGGCTCGAGTCCCCACACAACTTACCACCTCCCAGACACCCGAGTAAATCCCATTGAAAATCTGGTTCTCCACACTGAAAGCAATGACTTCACAGCTATGAGTTTACAGCATCAGGCAGAGCAATTCCATCCACAGATATATTTGTTTTTAATGAATCCAGAACAAAGTTGCATTTTTATAGTCTTTAGCTTTACCGAGATATTTTATGTAACAGCGAGAGTGAATTTTTTTAGACAACCATAAATAACAAGGGAGATAATGAACATTTTGCTGCTATCTTCTGTCAAATAAATGCTAGTCAAATACCTCATCAACCCTTACTATGGAGACAGACTGCCAGAATGGTAGAGAAATTTTGAACCTTTATAAGACACTCTAACCATATGTCTTGATCAATTTATATGCAGATCCCTTCCCTCAGCAGAACTTTTTTGCACCAACTGTTACCCCATATTGTTGAACTGAAGCCAGTACAACTGGCGTGAATACAGGAACTGTTCCCTTCTAATTTGGATGGTGATAAAAATGCAAAACAAATAGAAGTATATTTTATAGTAGCATGCAGCTTTTACATGTAGCTGGCAAATCATTAAAAAGATGCATTTAAAAACATGCATATTAAAAAAATTACAAGAATTAAAGACCAAAAATTATAGTTAACTGATTGTAAATGTAAATATAAATCACATAGTCCCTTGAAAGCTGACATGAAAAAGAACAAGGGGAGAAAAAAAAAACGAAGGAAGAAAACCAAAGGCTGCTGAAGTCAGAAATAAGGCACAACTTCCCCTCCTTTTCTGCTTAATAATCCTGAGGCTTGAAGTCACCACCTTATAGTGTCTTGGAAGGCATTTAAGTAGAAAACTGTGCCAAGAACAATTGTGGACAATTATGCTACCCTAACACAAAAATGAGGTTTGTTTTCATGACTAGTAAATCTGCATGCAATGCATAAGATATGTGTATGTTTTGTATATTCAAAAGACAAGTGAAAAATATTTGCAAAGGGACTGCTTTTTATTTGTCTTTAATTACTTAGGTAATTATGGCATATACTAAAACAATGCAGACATATTGTTCATTATATAGATGATGATTTCAAAGAAAGTATACGGTTTTTGTCCTTAAAAATACAAAATATTTTATATTCCTTTTGTTACTAGTTTAAAAAAGGTAGAATGTGCTGTAAAATATGCTAGTTATAGACTTAGCCTAAAATTAAAGAATTATTTGTTCTAAGTAAGTCCAATTACATAAGCTTTCAGAGAAAAATAATATTGTATTCCACACAATGCCAAAATAGATTAATAACTCTCAGTGTAAAATAAATATTCAGAACAATATGGAGCAGGGATACAACACAAAAGGCTAAGCGACACTGTTGATGGCAAAAGGTTTAACCTGCTTCACATAAATATGGGAGATAAATGTGGTTTTTTATGTAACTACTCACAGCTTTCCTTCACAAACTCAAATGACAACCATGAAAGTCAAATTTTGAACAAGCATGTATAAGTACCTTAGGCAAAGGATATCTCAAACATTATTTATCTTTTATGTAAAAATGTGACTTGGTCTGTATTTATCACACATACTCCATTAAAAAGCTTACTGTCTCAGATTCGTTTGGGGGGATACCAACTCAGACTGTGAAACTGCATTAAAATGATGATTTAAAGAATGATTTATTCAAAGAATAGTGGAATAGTTAATTTTCTTTTACTTTCAACTTCTTCGTTTGCCTTTTTTATTTTTTCAGTACTTTCTATTATTACCATGGTAGCACTGCAGAAAGTGTTGAGTTCTAAGCTGTCCGTAGAGACAACTTCTTGATTGGATTAAAAAAACTTCCTACTAGTTTTATACAAAATCACAGCAGCAGAGATGACTTAAGACTGCGAAAATCTTCTCAGCTAGGTCACCCTCCTTCCAGGGCAGGACCACGTTTCTGACCCACTGGCATCTCCTACTTAGACAATTGCACCAGTCATGAAGGAGTCTCACATCCACCACGGAGCTAAGCAATGAAAGCTGTAACATTAAATGACAAAGTGCATTAAAATTCTCTTTAGGCTCTAACACAGAAATGAAGGAGGTTAAGTTCACCAGAGCATGCCCTTGTTGGGAGGTTTTAAAATACACATTAACTTTATGACTTTAGCTAAGCCATACTGATTTTCATGGCGTATGCCTGCATAGACAAGCTCAGAGTTTCAATCACCACAAAAAGAAAGTCTTTTAACCTACACGTTACCATTAATGGATGCCAAGCTGCAGTTACTGCACAGTATCAGCAACACCTTTTACAAGGTGGGCTTTTATGTTTAAGCCCTCAGTAGCATTTCATAGAGAGGTATCTGGAAAAAAAAAATCCCCTTGCCAGTACCTTAAAATAATGGGTGTCTTTAAAAAAAAATTCTAAGAACGTGTATTTATAGAGCTATTACCAGCACAAATTGTACTTGAATTAATAACACTCTTTTGATTATGACTGCACAACTCTCATGTGAACACAGTTATTCTGGAATACTCTGCAAGAAATAAAGCCTTCACTACAAGTAAAAAAAAAAATAGCAGAAATATTCAACTTGCTTTCAAAGGCTGTAATAAAGGCCAAACAGTCATTATAATACTAATTAGTGGACTAAAAGTTAAATCAATACAGTATAGCATAGATCAAAGAAGGCTTGTGCCCTAATGTTCTCACAGCCGACTGTACAAAATTCTGTGTTCTATTTTTTTGAGTACCATTAGATGTACGTTATACTTATCTCATTCCACAGTGTGAGGATGTTTATGACAAGAGTGAGTGAGCTAATATAACTTTCTATAAATAAAGAAGCCAGAAAAGGCAAAACTGTTAATTGCAAGTGGAAAGAGGGAGGCAGATGAAACAAGAAAGAAAGAAAAAAAAAAAAAGAAAGAGAAGGAATAATTTCTGTGAAAGGTAAAGGCAAAGCCAAGAAAAAGCAGCTGCAAAACCATAACGGGAAAAGTGTGATTTAGTCAGTAAAAGGACTTCATTGCACAGCCCTTGCTGTTTTCTCATGCCAAGCAGCTTACCCATTGAAGGTGTCCCTTTTATCTTTTGGTACTATAGCTAGAAATAATGCTGTGTCATTGCTGACAAGCTGCTGTTCTCAGAGGTGTTCTTCAACTCAAAGTCCTACATACACTGCTTTCCTGTCTCCCTTTAACATGGCATAACCTCAACCACTCCCAGGTTCAGCACCAAAAGTTGCACAGTCCTACAATTCTTTGCCCCTTGAACAGTTAAACACATTGGCAAATGGCATTTGTAATTATCTGAAACTGTGCAGAACTAGTACTATTTGATACTAACGTAATACCAAGCGCAAGGAAGTAGCATCTCTGCTTTACAATACAGGTAAAGACTAGCCTGCATCATGATGTCACACTAGCAGATTAAGTGCGGCACCCACATCAGAGAGTGGGGCAACAAGAGTACAAGAAGAGTAGAATGTTTTTCTAGATTTTAAGCAGCAATAAAACCAACAGTGGGACTAACACTTTAGAAATCATTAAAATTAACAGAAGTCTTTCTAGGGGTGACTCTTGCAACAGAAGAAATTAAGGAAAGACTTCCCTTTGTGTTAAGAGGCCTGGAATAAGTCATTGGAAAATCAATTCTGTTTAACTAATGTAATGACAGTAGTGAACCACCATTACTATAATTAGCCATATAATCTTCAGTGGAGAATCATCTTCTATGCATGGCACATTTCAGTCTCATTGTAGTAAAAATGGAGGCATTGTTGAGTGGTTTAGCTGAGTGGCTTCAGTGGAAAAAAAAAATCATATGTGTACTGGGAATAGAATTAAGATCGAGAAGAGCAAGTATTTCAGGAAAGCCTATCTACC
Source organism: Caloenas nicobarica (assembly GCF_036013445.1). Classification (NCBI taxonomy): domain Eukaryota; kingdom Metazoa; phylum Chordata; class Aves; order Columbiformes; family Columbidae; genus Caloenas; species Caloenas nicobarica. The sequence continues at coordinate 35,033,311 of NC_088248.1, read as the reverse complement.
TGTGATCTGATCTCTTGTAATAAGTTCACATAAGGTACTAAATGCTCAATCCAAATACTGGAAGGTCAGTCAGAGGAGAAAAGCAATCTTTTTTCATGGTCCTTTGGGAAGACAGGGCTTGCAGTGAATTTGGTGCTTTCTGGTATATTGCCTATACTCAAAAAAAAAATTACAGACTTAAAGGACCTATGGAAGCTGAAATCATTGTGAATGATAGCCTAGTGCATGGCAGCCTTACAAAGCAACCCATCAAAGCTCTTTAAATCCCAGCTCGCAAGTTGTGAGTTGGCAGAGTATGCCAGCGTTTACCAAACCACAGCAAAATGTAGATCACTTTTGAGTTTTGAGCAAGCTAATGACAAAAAGAGGCCATTAGGTCAGATGAAAGCAGTGTGAAAGCAGAAAGCAGCTAAGGGCATCAACCCTGTTAAGTAGCATAAGAAATGCTAAACTCCCTGTTGAGATTTTTATTTACATGAGCAGAAATTTGCAATGAGTCTACAAAAACTACAAAATCGGGAAAAGGAAAAGGAGAGCAATGACTAGTCTTGACTAGTGTTCTCAACACAATTTTCCAAAATGTAAAGACTGTATCACCCTTTAATCCAAAGTAAAATATTACAATGATGGTAAGGAAATAGTATCAAATGCTACCTCACAAGAAGACCTTAGGGCAGCATACTTACAGACAGAAACTCTAGTGACATATACACCGAGAAAACTAACACCAATGCAGCAACATTATACTCAGATCAAAACCAGAAGTATCCATTGCTTCATTGTCTGACATTCTATTAGTATGCACGTGGCAGCACTGCAACATTTCTACTGACCGTCTTCTTGGCAAACCACTAGCTTCTTCAATGCCAAGACTTCAGTACATGATCTTAGAGATATAAATGTATGACCTTAAACTGAAATATATTCTGGAGAGAAATTCCTGTGTGAGATGTTCAGTCACTCAATTTTCTAGACAGACCAAATGCAAAGAGAAAAAGGCTCTGGAGATGTGTAGTTGCTATTACGAAATACCTGCTGGCATCTGAAAATAAACCAGCAGAAAAACAGAATAAATGAGGCTTGAGGGAAACAACCCTTTGAAGATAATAAAGAAGTGATAAACAAAACCAGCACATTTCCAGGCTAACCAGGTACTTCAAATGTAAGAAAAGGATTGAGAGCAGAGGCTGAACTAATAGGGAAGAGATGAAGAGAATTTCAAGGAAAATCTGTCCAAATATTCTGGAACATATGGGCAACTGATCTATTTAAACCTAGAGGAAACCAATGACCGGCAATTTAGGTAGCTGATTAAAGTAATTTAACAGGTGCAGCTTCTGCTCCTCTTTCACATATTACCATCACAGGGTGAATTCTGGCCATTGGATCAAGATTATGTGGAATATATTCTTAGCTTTAGGAGGGAGAGAAGCTTAACAATTAAAGCACCTATTGCTGATGTGATGTGCAGGAACACAGATTTGACACATGTAATTCAAGCCCAGTTACAAAGAGTAATACTAAGAGGATGGGATTGGTTTTTTTTTCATCTCTCTCTTCTGTTTTACAGCCTGCTCTGTCTTTAGTGATCCTTGTGAAAGTTTTGAAGTAGCTTCTTTTTAAAGAGGAGGAAGTAAAAATTAATTTTCCTAAGACAGAATTATTATTCGTGGAAGTTTAACACTGGGTTTGTTGAGTCTAAAAATGGAACTCGAATTAGCAGAAGACAGCTTGAATTTGTATTCTCTCATCTTAGCCCATCATTTCTTTATAGATTAAAAAGTATTTTCCTTTATCTCTCTACACATAGGAACCTACTACCCTTCACATCACTATCTCACCTGAATGAATTAAATTTCATTTTAATCTAGACTATTAGATATTGTATCATATCAGGATCACCCTGGAAACATGAATCTCATACGAACCCTGACTCATTACACTCCTCTTTACACAACCAGTCATTCTCTAGAAGTAATATCTCAAAGTACTGCTGTTCAAATGAGTCCCATTTTTGTTTAACAAATGTCTCATGATCACTATACTGTCAAACCAGTTTTCAAGCTGTACTTCACATACACAGAGGATGCAAAACTTTGGTTTTAATAACAAATATGCTATAATCTTAACTATAGGTGTTATAGTACACACCAAAAGCAAATATTTAAGACAAAATATTGCCTTTTCCCCCCCTGCAATTAGAGAGACTACAGTAGAACTCCTAACAGTTAGTCTTAAACTGATTACACCACCAGAGATTTTGTCTTAATACTACAGAAAAATGAAAACAGATGCTGCAAAAATCAGTGCCTTTGAACAATTACATCTCTGCAATGGCAATGGAAACAGAATTTCTGGTTTCTGAGAATTTTGTTCAGATACTGGAAGGATGACATCTGATACAATTGGATAAGATTAATGGTCTCCATTTACAAATAAATTTAAGCTATAAAAATATTTGAAATTCAATGTCATAAATTCAGTTCTATTTATAAATTATGTCATTATTTTTATTTTTAGGATTTCTTTTATTTTTCATTAAGTAATCATTAATTTTACTAGTATAATTGGAATTGGTGGCTTGCTATGTAATTTTTTCTGCCAGATAAGTTAGTTGACTTCTGACCTTCAGGGACATAGAAACAAGAAGGAGATAATAGCTTGGTCAATCAGTCAAGGACAAAAGGAATAGTAGCTCCCATCCACAAACCACAATCCTCATTCTATAACACCATTTTCAATATGCATTTAATTGCATAACACTGGATTCACAACAGTTCCTCATTGATCAAGATACATTTTAGCTTTGCTTCTGCTAACCATTTAACACTTACTGTATTTTTAAGTTTCTGGTCATTTAAGGCCATCTCAGTTTGATAAAAACTTACATGCTACTGAACGAATAATATTCTCTTTCCCCCAAGACTTGATGTACATAACTTAATCAAACTTTCTGTAATAAACACTAGTAATACAAAATAGAAATAAAGAGTAGGAAGAATCAGTGCACCATTTAGTGAAGTAATCTTCTCACTCTCTTTTGGAGTGAGCATAATCTGTCAACTGAAGTAACCTGAGAATGTAAATTTTCTTCTACTACTGAAAAGTTGCTGACACAGGAACCAGCTAAGCTCTGTAACTTTCTCCTTTACATTCATTAATCAAGGTCAGTATCATAAAATTTACTCTGCCTAGCTTTCCACTGGGTCAATCAAAGACTATTGCTAACCCAGTCAGAGGTGTATGGAAGAAGTCTATGAAAATACCAAAAATAATCAGAGTTCTTCCTAGACAATGAGAAATGGAATCAAAACCACCCATCTGGTTACTTGCAACATCTCCATCAAGACTGACCATCTCATATTCATCACTGACGCACAGCCACCAGTACAACCAGGAAAATATGAAAGTTATTGATGTCAACAAGAATGATGAAGTACTATTCTCATTCATCATAAAACACACAGTAATTCTATCATCAAAATGTGAGTCATTATTAAAATGACTCACAATCCAGTTACACATAAACAACGTATGATTGAAACAGAACTCATTCAAAACAAAAGCAATATTGGTTAGCACAAGAACACAGTTCTGAGCTTCTAAAGCTAAAGGTCTTTTTTTATTTCATTCCTGGGGGTTGGACTAGATAATCTTTCAAGGTCCCTTTCAACCCAAACCATTCAATGATTAATTTATAGCAAACCAACCAGTCTTATCATTCTGAAATGTAGGAGGTTGTTAGATTATTAAATGATAATTATTTTTTCCAGCCAGTTATCTCCATATTCAGACACTTATTGTTTATTAGAAGGTATTTCACCACCCTGGTGGAGATCATCTACCATCTCCGTTCAAAGTATTTTATATTTATGGCTATTAATACTATCATAACTAGAAATAATACCTCCAGACCAGAGGTGAGCAGGATCTCATACCTGCCTTTTTCATTCAGTGTTGCTTTCCTTAATAGTTGCATGAAACTAAAGGTCTCAATGCTGTGTTTTCAGTCAAAACAATAGGCAGCCATGAGGGCCCAGGATATCTAGATCATGCAAAACCTTTGCAGGAAGCCTTCAGCAGAATGTCCTCTCACTATGCACAATGGTACCAAAAGAGGTCCATTTGTGAAAGAGAAGAAGCTTTCCCTGGTACAGAACAAGATTCTGCGCAAACCCCTAAGAATCACATTTTTTTAACGATACAAAATACATTTAATTCACTTGTTCTTTGCTGCTAGAGATATTTGCTGACAATAATGGAATAAAACCGACAAAATCCATCTGAAATTTTACAACTGCAAAATAAAGTTTTACATTTCAGCTAGGAAGTAAAGGATTAAGCATCTCACAGATTATACGTCATAGATGTTATATAATGTAACTCATGCCTTGGAAGACCTGTATTCCATGGCCAGGAAAGGTCTATATTCAAGATCTGTTTCTGCAATATTCTTCATTTTACTTTTGTCTTAATTACAAATGAGAGTTTGTGGTGGTCACCAGTAATCAATGCAAAGCCCTTTTTATGTCACCACCTGGAAACTTAGTATTAAATTGAATTTAGAAATATTCTTTTTTTAAAAAAAAATAAAATATTTACATTTACATTCATTCTAAAACATACATGCAAGAAAAAAAACCCAGGTTGTCTGATTTTGTGTGTGTCTTAGTGTGACTCTTCTACAAAAAAGAGAGGACATATAAGAGTTAATCTGTTATTCTGCACCTATGCACCTTCTGGAATAGAATGATTCTTGACTGAAAGCAGTGTAATGCAGTAATTAACAGAAATAAGACAACCTAAGACTCTGGAGTAGGATTTAAGAATGGGGTTGGTTAGAAAAATGTTGGTAAGACATTAATTTTCTGTCAAATGAAACTTTTTGTTGAAATCAATCTTTTCCCCATTTCCTTCTTCCTTCTCATCCCAAAAGAGAATTCTAAGGTCCAATATAGAGTTTTGGGTCACATACATAAAGAATAAGGACAGGGAAAAGGGGGAGGTGTTCTCTAATTGGCACTTATTTAAAATGATACTTCAGTTCAAGTACCTGAACCACGTAGAGGAGAAAGTGGCTTTGATTTTCCCCCTTTCATACAAATGCTCTAACATACTTATCTCTCTCCCTTCAACTTCTCTTCCTCCCTCCTGCCTACTTCCTTCTCCTCCTCTTCAACTTTCTCTGTCTTTTTTCCTTACCCATAAGAAATTTCTGATGGATTGTTTTCCCTCACTTATTAGAAAGAAAACTAATGTCAAAACAATGAATTTTTCTGTCAAACAGAATTATTGCTTTCTCACCAGCCCTTAGGATATCTAGACTCATTTCCAGCTCTGCTGCAGACATTCTTTATGACCTTGAGTAAATAATTTAATCTCCCTTCACCTCTCTTTTGCACCACATGTGAAAAGAGTGAACAAAGTTCTTCCGTCTCCCTTGTATATTTCAGTTCTGAGCTTTTTTTGGCCAAGGATTGGCACTTATATTGCTGTGCAATGTCTAGTAACATCAACCTGCAACACCTCCAGAGACATCCAGACACGAACGTCATGCAAGCAAATGCAGACAATGCTGTGCAGTACAAACTAGTTCCCATTTACAGTTGCTGAAGGGTTCTACCATGAAACCATTAGCACAGTTACTCCATGTACAACAATCGCCCTTAATATCTGCTTATAAATACAAAAATACTTACAGGCTTTTGGAACACTAAACCAAGAAGTCTCAAATTAACAATCCCGTATACTATAGCAGTCTGATGCAAAAAGCAATTGATAAAAAGGCAGTGTAGTTCAATTTCTTCAAAACTACTGACAGATGCAGACTAGTCTAAATGTGATATCCCAAGTGCTCTTAACTGCCTCTCATCATCTTCAACACTGCCTCTGTTGCTAGTGCATGATACCCATGAGAAAACTGAAATAATCTGAAATGAATACTAGGACTTCAGAAAAAGCAATGATTCACAATCAGACTGCAAGTCTTATGTACACTGACTTATAATGGCGCAAGTTGTAATGATGCAATTTCTGAGATGACTATACATATGATATCTGATTGATAATGCTGTCCATTCAAAATCAGGATCTTCACATTTGTAATCGACTGTTTCATTCTATGCTGCAAACTGACTGGCAGAAGCATTTCCCTTTCCACTGTTCTTCCCCAAGGATTAAAATTTAGACCACACATTTTATTCCAGAGCATATATACTTTGTTCAACTTGAGCATAAGGTGAACTAAGTCTTTCAGCAAATAATTTTAAAAGAAAAAATCCACATAAAAAAAAGTCAAAAACACACACACATGCACCAAAAAAAGAAAAAGAGACCAACTTAACCCCAAAAAAACCTCAGCATTCCACAGAATCACTTGAAGACAACTCCGCTTCAACAATCAATTCATTTTTAAAGTCTATTGGAACACTAGCCTACAATTTTTAAAAAAGTGTCTGTCTTCAGAGAATTGCAAGGCCTTGAAACCTACCAAACATCATTGTAAATGAAGGACTGGCCGATACTAGAAAGCCCTCAAACTGCAGCTTGGTATGAAAAAGCCACTCTTCTGTCCAATTTATGTTTCTTCTTGAGGGGAAATATCAAATCCCAGACCAGAATTATAGACCACTGACAGTAAAAACAGAACTCCAGACTAATGCAAACACTGCTGTTCACACTTGGGACTAAATTAGAGCCAGTAAAACAATCAATTTCTTACATCAAACATTTTACTCCTGTTAATGCTACATGAGGTAAAGCACAGCAAAGCATACAACAGAGGAGTGCTCTTAAAATAGCAATGTATTTTCCTCCCAGAAAAAGTATCATGTCTATAACTTATACATGCATTGAACTTGGCAGCATGAGCATCTTAAACAGGCTCTGGGGTTTGTAATGCCACTGTAATGCATTGCAGAAGTTAACAAGAATTCCAGAAAAGCACAGGAAAAACTGCGCCCAGTTTCCCTGAAGGATACATCACATTCAGAATTCTTTGTCACAAAAGCGTATGGCCTTTTCTTGATAGCAAAGCAACTCTTTTTTCCTCTTTATTTTAGTGAATTTATTTATAAATCAGCAAAACTGAGAATTAATGCAACATGAAACCACAGAACATTGCAATCAGAAACAAGATTTTAGTATGCTACTGGGAAAGCAATGTTATGGCTTTCTCTGGAGATTTCTTTCTATTAAGCTATATGTAAATACAAGGCATTTAAATTTGCTTTGTGTTTTGTAAGTATCTTCTTTTGCACAAGAAGAGTCATCTTTTTGATTACTGAAAACATGCATGTAGGAGTACATTGGTTCCTATTATCAAACATTCCAGACCAAAGGCCAAGTCACACAAGGAGAATGGTAAAAGAGGTATTTCTGATACCTCTCTGTATTAATAATACCTGCAGTGGATGGCAGGAATGTTGGTGCGAACTCGTCTGTCCTTAGTTATGTCATGCTGATGAGGTTTGCTGCTTCTCGTTCTGCTACGCAAAGAAGAGCTCCAAAGTGATGCATTCCTGACACATGCCCCCATTCGCTCCTGCCTACGATGTACTTCTGACAGATCATCTATTTTGGAAGGGGGATAAACAAAATCTCAGGAGCAGGAAAGAGGATTTGAAGTCACCTACAATATGCCATGCAAACCCCTGCTGTTCCAAAATAGTAAATATAATACTGATAGAGCAAACGAGGTGAGCCCCTACACATTCTCCATCCCCACTGGCGCTGGCTGGGCAAGGGGCACCCAAACAGTTAACCATCCCTCCCTTACAAACAAGGTGGCAAACTCCAGATTGCCTGCTGCAAACAGGATCTGGCCTGCGCTTTCCCTAAACCACGCCTGGACACTGGCTGTGGCTAACTGGTATGGATCAAAACTTGTATTGGTGGTACAGCTGGAGTAACTAAGGATATAAGCCCACTAGATGATAGCACATTTTAAGGTATTACCAGCAGTCAGAGAAGACTCCTTGCATATCGCAAATTAGTAGTTCGAAAGTTTATTTAAAGGTGAAATCAGATAATCCTAAATGATTACTCATGAAAACTTTGTACCACATCCACCTATTCCTTTAAAACACATATTCTTTTATATGCAATTAAAAAAATTACTTTAAAAATATTTTCAAATTTCATTGTTTGTCTTATTCTTACACTTTAAAAAATAACTTCTGTTTTGGAGGACTCCAAACATACAACATTAAGAATTATAATAAGTCTCCTCAATCCCTTCACATTTATTATATTTTTTAACCTAACACGTCCCTACTTTATGATCCAACCACTCACAACCTTTGCCTCCTAGAAGCAAGGCTAAGGTCATGCTGGGCAGGGGAAGAGCTCTCTTCTCCAACGTTACAATCCAGTTTTCAGCCTTCCAGTTACAAACCAACAGACATTAAGTTTCTGCTAAATAAGCATAATTTTCCAAGTTTCAGAACATGAAATTAGAAATTAAAGACAATACAAACCACTACATCATGAGCTTCACTTGTCATTGAAAAAAAAAAAATCCTTCCTGTACACATTTTCTAGAGTATGCACAAAGGGTAAACAAATAACCATTCTGTGCTCTATGTGTTGCCTTAATCTAAAAAATGGTAGATTATCATCACAAGATGGTACACATGCATCTTTTCTGAAGGGAGACATTTTGGTTTGTTTCACTTGTTGTCAAAGAGCTTGTGAAAAGAATTTAAAATATTGAACTAAATACCATCAAGGGGTTACATTTTTAGGGAATCAGTAACTGGTACCTGCTACTTTATCAGAAAACTCAACCACAATGCTGATGATTTAATTGAAATTATTCCTTTTTAAAATGTAATCACAATTTACAATGAATTACAACTAGATGTGATTAAAATTAACCATTTCTCAAAAAAGAAACTTCCATGACATTCATTATGAGGGGAGATGTATAGCTAAGGATCCAAAGATAATGAAGCTGAGAAGGAATCATTTTAAAGACAAAGAGAGGTGAATATGTAGACCTTCAATCTAGCCTGTTCTGTTCAACAAGATTTCTCTTGATTAAGTCATGTTTTCAAATAATCTCCAGAAGAATATTTGCACTGAAAAACAACCGGTGATTCAAAGGAAATTCCATCCTGAGAATTGCCAGAATTCCTAGATTTTTTTTAACTAAATCTAGTTTATTTAGGCCAGTCAGTTGGTATGTTCCAAGTTAATCATTAAGAGTTGTTAGTATTGCCACCTAAGCAAGTGGCTTGATTTTTATAAGGACTTTGCGTTCTGCTCAACTGTGACTACCTGTGAACAACAGCCCCGGGAGCCCTGTTGAGTACCTCTGGTCTGGGTGAGAGATCTTGCTGACATTTGGGGAGGTAACAGAGCACTGATCGTCCCTTCAAAAACACTCTTCTGGGTGGGAAGAAAATCCAGACACACAAAAAAGAAAGAACGGCAGTGTGCACTGGTACCCAATCAGTATCATGACAGTATTAGAATTACAGCCTCCACCTGTCATCCGTCGTAGTAATTTAGTAACGGAAAACTCACCATTTAATTCAGCCATATGTGAACTCTCTGTAATGTTTATTCTTAATTTAAAACTCAAAATGTTTTCCATCTATTTTGTTTTTCATAATTACATGGGTGAGCTAAAATGGGACGAACAGTAGTCAAATGTATGGGGAAGGCTGGCACAAATCCTGTGAATCACAGCCCTCCTGAGTTTTTTGCAGTTCCAGGTAACTGTTGTCAGCACGCTAAGTACCCTGGACCTTTCAGGATTCAGCCCTATAGCAGCTGTCAGAGTGAGTTACATCAACTGAATAGAGATTTTGAAGCAAAATCTAGTAAACTTATTCCTGAGGGCTGCATAAGATTTGGTGACCACTGTTATTTCATTGCCTGTAAAAAGGTACAGACACCAGAACAAGGCTGTTCTGTTCATTTTTCTCTTGATGCACTCGTTTGCTATACAATAGCATATCACTGCAGTTATTCATGCTATTATTCTGACTTCCAGGTTTAAATTTTTCACTTTTCATGCCATGTATGAATAATTCAGATCTTTACAAGACTGTTTTATTTGTTTCTAAGCTTGTTTTTTCCCTGAAATTGTGTTTCCTGTTTCTACACAAGAAATGAAAACCCAGCATAGTATACAGCACATATTATGCGCCTGTAAAGGGTGATAGGAACATATTTTCCTTATGCACTTTACCCTAAATAGAACTTCCATTCTTTGTGCTCAGTAATTCAGAAAAAAAAGGGTGGACAAAAAAACCTGAGTGCTTTATTGCCATCTCCTACTTTCCCCTTCACAGAAATGGAGCATGATATGAATTAAACATCCACTGTATTAAGATTATATAGAAATAAACAAGCTAATCTTATTTTATCTGATGACTAGAAGGAAAATATAATTCCTAAAAATAATTCCTCTTCTCCTTTTCCAACCAGCTCCTTCAGCAAATGCTTTGGATGAAATAGATTGTCTGACAATCATGAAAATCACATACAAGGCTGAGCATCCTTCATAGAAAACATCCTGTCAACAGCATCCTAATCTTTAAATCTAATGCCTATTAGCTTAAGTGTCCATGAACATAGCTGCCATAACAGCTAAACAAGAAGAAATCTCTATCCACACAGCCAGAACTAAACATACACAGAACTCTACAGATTAAACTCCCTACCCTGAATTTAATCTAGAAACAATGAAGCAACTAGATCCATGCGAAGAGCAAGTACCATGTTGCTCATGGACAGTGCAACTTAAAATAAAAACAGTGTTAACTTCTACCACCTAAAATATACAGTATAGAATACAAAGTGTAACTCCAGGGTAAAAACAAACTCATTCAAAAAACACACTGCAATCCCTCCTAAGGGAGGCCAAAAGACATATTTCCTATTACAATATTAGATTCAAAAATACAGGTCTACTAGTACAAGATAAGGTGAAGAACTTCAATCTAATGCGAAACCTTGAGGGTAGTACCTCCTGGAGAAAAGGAGACCTGATCATGTAACCGCTTCTCTTTTCACATGTAAAAAAATCTCCTTCTCGCCCTGTCCTCAGAACAGTGTTCCATCAAGATAAGGCAAAAAGTCAGCTTTTTTCTACCATTCTCTGAGCAAACAGATTCTCTCACTTCTTTCTACTCCTTTGGGCTACTCCAACCAAAAGGTGGAAGACCTGCACAGCATCCAGAGCACCATACTAGAGCATTTAAACCCACTATAGTTGAAAAAGTAGCTTCTGGCCATTAATCCCACTTTGTTTGCCTCAGAGCTGTGGTCAGTTACTCAAGAAGGGAGGACAGGTTTAGTTTTACCGTTTCAGTCAGAAGCTTCTAAATAGTAGCTTTCTGCCATTTAGACTGACTTAGTGTCTTTCCCATTAGGTGCTGACTTGCTAATGTCATTGCTATACATCTAACTCTCACCACTGTGGGTAACACAGATGCCTTCAGCCTTGTTCCATTCCTGGACTCCTGTAAGTTCCCAGTTTGTACACATGGCAGTCCTATGCACCACAGTTCCCAAATCATAGAATAGTCTGGGTTGGAAGGACCTTCAAAGGTCATCTAGTCCAACCCCCCTGCAATGAGCAGGGACATCTGCAACTAGATCAGGTTGCTCAGAGCCCCACCCAGCCTGGCCTTGAGTGCTCCAGGGATGAGGCATCTACTACCTCTCTGGGAAACCTGCTCCAGTGTTTCACCGCACTCATTGTAAAAAATTTCTTCCTTATGTCCAACCTAACTCTACCCTCTTTTACTTTAAAACCATTTAAATCCATTCCTCCTTGTCCTGTCCCAACAGGTTGGCAGAGGTGAAAGCAGGAAAAGGAAGGAAGCCTACAGAAGAAAACCAGAATTCGTCTTAATGGAAAGAAAAAACAAAAAATCAAAACCAAACATAGTTAAATGGCACAAATTTCTTGCCACAGAACCACCAATGTGTCAAAATTAAATAATTAGCACAATTACTTTCACAGTGTTTTTAATAACCCAGTAGTAGCTACACTTGTTTTGGTGAACTTTTTAAAGTGCTATGAGAAAAGAAAAAAAAAAAAAAAAAAAAAAGAAAAGAAACTTCCAGTTAGATCTATGTCGCTGAAATATTATATCACCCATATGAAGAGAGGAAACACACCAAGTGAACTTTTTTTCTAATATGTCTGGATTTTAAGGCAGTTGATATTTAGCTTGGAAAGTTTAAAGGCTGCAACATATACACTTCAAGATGTCATGTAACAATAAAATACTGCAAAAACTGAACACTTCAAATTCCTGGAGTGCAAGATAAAGCCAGAAACACAGGCACGGGAAATTGCAATTCTGCATACCAGAAAATGGAAAGTAATGCTAGAAGTCTCAACATTGACTGAATCACTGTATTGATGGGTCCAAAATGAAGCCAGAAACAGCTCCACACAGAAAGGAAAATAAAAATCCCAAAGTGAAGTGAAGCAATTTTTGCATTTCCAGAAGGACAAAACTAACAGGAAAAGCAGATGCGTAGTAACACTGGAGGCTCTTCATCATGTTGGAACAGGCATATAGCATCCTTGAAAGCATGTATTTATCTGGAATAACTAAGTCATGACTTAATAGGATCCATGCTTTGCACTACGAACACCAACTAACTTAACAGCCTACAAAAGTGTCAGAGTTCCTCAAAATTGTTTGGATGTTTACAGACATGCTGTTCTCTCATGAAATTTAGGAAATTATTCAGGTTACCAAATACATGTACCAAATGCCATTTCAGACACTGGAGTATCTGAGGAATTCCCATAGGCTGCCAGATGTGCTACAGGACCTAAAGGACACTCACATTTTCTGGAGCTGCACCTTGAGGTCACACAGGATAGCGCAAGTATCACAAACTGGGTCTTCAGGTATATTAATAGCAAGTGAATTTGAAGCGCCCCCACAAGTGGAGACATTGAATAACGTCTTTTTATCATATCAAAATAGAAGACAGAAGCTCAAAGAAACATTAAGTGCTGCGTTTGCTAAAAGTGCAGTATCTGCAGCTCACGGACACTTGCTTCTCTAGCAGAAGTACACTACTGAGTTCTATGAAGTCAAGCCAAAAAGCCTTTTCGTATGTGAAAAAAAGAGTTAAGAAAAACTGAAAATTTCAACTTTATGTAAAGGTTTGATCAAAGAATAATATCTGTGATCAGATGCAAACAAAGGAAAGGAGCAAGCATTATGTTTGTTCTCTTCACCTACATAAGCGCAGACCAAATATTTCCTTTTTTAGCTTAGCTAACAGTCCCATTTACATTTTTATACTAATTTGAAAAGGTCTAATAATTTTTCTAAGGTTTCCACACTGAATCTAACAAAGCACTTAAGAGGCGGTGCAATACTTAAAGAAAAACAGGTTCATGTAGGAGCATGCACCGTAAAGTCTGGAAAAAATATTCTGTAGGTTCAACAGATGCTCAAACATTTTAGCACTTTTTAGGAATTGTTTAATCCTTGTCTCTTTCCATATACAAAACATAAGATCAGTCTTCCACACTCATACAGAAAAAAGAAGTAATACAAATTTTGGATCTGTTTTGGTTCCTACCACCATGAGCGGAACCTTGATCATATATTTGACTGAGCAAAAATAGTCTGGCCTTATTACTCTGGACTCCTAGACTACAGGATCAGGTTGCTGAATACATGAACTAATCCGATTAGTCGGTAAAAGGACTGAATCACTTTTCAGTCATGACTTTTGAGAATTTCAGTATGATCCACTATCACCAAATGAAAGCACCTTAAAATGGGGCAGATGTAAGGCTGTGAGTGAAATTAAAACCATACTTATACTGCAATTTATAATGTACAGTGACTCACAGTCTCATCTATTTCCTGATCCCTCAAATCCATTTAGTCTTTAAATATAATGAAACTATATTATTATGTTTCCAGCTGTTCAATTAAAATGGCTTCAAAAGTTTAAAGCTGTGTATAAATCTGGCCAATTAATATTTGTTAATTGAGCAATTATTTAAATTGATATAACTGAATTTTCCTCATGTTGTCATTTTTTCCCTCTACGCTTTATCATAAAAACAACGAAGGGCAAGAAATTGTCTTCCCGCTCCCAAAACCTAGAAGTTACTTTTTCCCCTTCCTGCATCAGGACAAACATTAAGATTACAGAGATTTTTTTTCACCAAAAATTAACTGAGGCAGAAAAAATGTAGAAGAGTGACAGACAAAGTGACTTCAACACAAAAATGGACCAGCACTAAGGGCATTCAACTGGGAAGTAGAAAAACAAAGGGTTAAATTCAGGTCCTCTGCCTGACATGAACAAGATATGAATGAATGATTCTCCAAACCACTCATTGTAATGTCTGTGTGGATCAATTCTGCTTCTGCTATAAGTAACATTGCTGTAGCTTATGTCAGTATGAGCTTGGTATGCACTAGCCATGCAAATTTTTTACTCTGCTTTTCAAACATTATACCTGGAACAAACTCCCTGATACCAGCACATCTGCACACAGCACAATCATGCAGGAAAGCTTCGCTGCTCGCAGGATTCCACATATGTACCAAAAACTCCCTCTGAGACTGTACTATTAAAGCATTATGGAGTTTGCTACATTCATATGAGGGAAAAACAAAGGAAAAAATAATCAGCATTTTGGCTTGGAAGACATTTTGTCAAAAATAGCTGATAACTAGAACCAGAGAGGAACATTTTGAGCAAGCTAACAGTCAACATCCTCAATTTCAAAGATTTATGAGATTATTGAACAAATTACTCCGACTTTCTTTAGAGCTATCCAGTCTATTTCATTAGCATACATTTGCAGACATTCTGAGACAATTTACACACATACAAGGGAATGCAACATATTCAAATATTTTAGATCTACATTACATGGGATGGTAAACCACAATAGCCTTTTCATTTTATGGATATAGACCAGAGTCCTACAACTACCAAATACATTCATAAAAGACAGAAAAACAAAGAAAATAAAACAAATCCTTTCTCCAGGCTGCAAAGCAGTTGTAAAACCATTCTGTTGAGCTCTCCAGCCCTGTTGCCGATGTGACCTCTGAAAGCAGCCTTCTCCGTATAGATGATGAGAAAATCTCCACATTACCTAACAGATTGCTGTTTAAATTATGCATCATACCGAGTGCTTAGAAAGAAACTGTTATTTGTAATTTGCAGTGTGTGTGAAAGAAAATCAGTTCATGCCATTTGCAATAAGCAGAGGCATCTTTTCCACCCCAAGTCATGTTTTAAACTTTTAAACACATTTAATACTGAGAATAAATTGCAGTGGTATGACAGCCAGAACCACAGCAGCCTGAAGAACTGCAGCATCAAATCAATGCAAAATTAACTACCTGACATTAAACTGAAGAGGTGGGATAGCATAGCATGCACATGTTCATATATTTATTTTGAACATTTCATATGATTAGTCATTGTCCCATACTGAGCATTGAAACTGTTCTACTAGTTGTGTGAGTGTGCATTTATGAGTCAGGGTCAATATGAACATTTTGCAGAATTCTGTCCTACTCTTGTTCATTGGAAGAACCATTTGGAAAAAAATATGTCCATTTTAAAACATGAATGGCAAGGTACTATTTCTTTTCAGCAGTGAAATGCATGCACGTTTACCTTCTGCAGTTTAATAATGAAGATACTATTTTCATGTGCAATAAAACCCAGTAAGTCATTCATGGACTAGCTGAAGTGATTGGTAATTCAGTTACAGACTCAGCACCCCAAGCATACAAAGCAATCACACACTGATTTAAGTTAATGAATACAGACCTGAATATCCTTCCTCTGATGAAATAAAATAGTAGATTAGAGTTGAAATATGACATTTCTTGTGGTTGATTCTGCCACCTTTAGTTGAACTGCATGTAACATTTCAACCCTCAAAAAAATCCTATTAATTTCTCTGAGTCAGGTTTGGGAGCAGGTGCTGGGCAATAGTAGTAGCTGCAGCTGAACCACACCTCGCTGCACAATGACAATGAATACCTTTTTCATCATAATTTTTTTTTACACTCTCACAAAGCAACTAGCGATAGGTAAATGCATTAAGCATCTGTACATTATATCAGATTCAGGATGGAAATGTTAACTCTATATATTAATTTCCCAAATGGGCACTTAAGGAGGAGAAAGGTAGTCTCCCCATGAACTGCCTGATTTGAGAACCTTTCTTAAAACACTGAAAAAGAAAAAAAAAATCAAAGATCTGTTACGGAATAATTGTTAAACAAGGGGGCACAGCAGCTTTGCACTAGAAAACAAAAATTTTCTATGGCTGGCCTAGATACAGATAGATAAAGAGAAGTAAACAGTATTGTAACGGCACACAAATAAATACAATAGCAGTATTTTAAGCACAGTTATTGATTTAGAAGTTGCAATATGAATTAGTTCAACACGTGCTTATTTAAAACCTGGTTTAACTTCTTACTGATGATCTGTTTTACTAGTGTGCATTCACTATGTTTGTCTGATGCTTTTATCCACTCCTTATTGTTCATCCATAAAGAATTCATTATTGGAAGGACTTATTCATTTAAATCGAAATCCTTTTTCAGTTTTAACAAAGTTACATCTAATATGCACTTATAGTCAATGCAGATTTTTTTTAATGAACTTATTAAAGGAAAACATTAAGGTTTCAAGACAAAATGATAATGATACTCCACAAACCTACCTATTCTGAATAAAAACATGCAGGCTTTTGCCCTATACTTTGCAGAAATGTAGATGGCAAAAGGAATTAATTCCTTGTCCACAGTCTTCTAAAAGCAGATACCACTGTATTCATGTTCTGATAAATGCAATGATCAGTTACAAAATAACGGAAGAATCTTGTTCATTTCAGAAATGAAAGTTCCAGTTAATTGTCATATGAGAAGCCCATTCACATATACATATGGAGATAGTTTGATCTATGCAACTAAATTTTTTACCTATTCAGGTATCTTTTCAGTGTTATTTTCAGGCTGACCTGACATTCCTTGGCTTCAGTTGCAGTGACGTTGGTTCCAGAATACGGGCATGAACCTTCCATATAAAAAATGAGTAATTCATGCACTCAATTCACAGAGGTGAAAATGCTGACTTAAAGTGATAAATTATCTTACTAGCAAGAGCTCCGAGATAATCTCCTTCAGAAAATGGATTGTCGAGTTTAATAAATGCCTTGGTTTTCTATTTATGTGACATTCAAAATAAACTATTGTTCACTATATTAGTACGTATGTATGTACATTTCTATATGTATGTATGTATATTTCTATATGTGTGTGTATACACACATACATATATACAAATGTTTATGTTTACTGTGGGTAATTTCCTCCTTTCAGTTTCATAAAAAGTAGTCCTGCCAGCCCATATTAGAGAATGATTAATTTAAAATTATATTTTCCGTAAGCAATATTTTTTTTACAATTTAATCATATCCTCACATAAAATGCCTGATAAACTAATCATGTTGATTCTCTTAATTTTCTACATAATAGTAACAGAATATTCTTTACCTGTTTAATGCATTTTCAAACTCGTAACATGTTCCCAGCTATTATATACTTCCCTAGTAATTATCAACTGTTCAAAAAGAATTCTATCTGATTAACATGCCTTAATTCTCAAAAATATTTTAATAATGAGAAGTTTGATTTAAAAAAAAATAAAGAAATCAGCAGTAACAGTATCACTTAATGCTGTAGCCCTTGTTTTAGGGTGTGTAACACACGCTGGGGAGTACAGTAAGTCTTATGTACGTGAGGAGTTAAGTACATCCTCAGCTATATGCAGCCAATAGTCCTATCAAAGTCAGTGTAAATTAAAGCTTTCATTAGTATAAATACAAAAAAGTTACTACATTTTCATATATTAAATATAAATAAAAGTATATATAAATATATTAATATATTGAAGAGATTCACTGACAAATTGATTAAGAGCTTGACTAGTATTTAAGGCTTGATTGATCTGCTACTCACAAACTGCTATTA
Source organism: Caloenas nicobarica (assembly GCF_036013445.1). NCBI lineage: Eukaryota > Metazoa > Chordata > Aves > Columbiformes > Columbidae > Caloenas > Caloenas nicobarica. Next base: position 35,015,294 of record NC_088248.1, on the reverse strand, counting down.
AATATAACTCACTTTAAGGTTTATAAGAGTAAAATATATATTCGTTCTATATTCAAAACTGCATAGTAAATTCTTATTTCTGATATATGGACAAAATTAATACAATAATCACATAATAAAAATCTGAAAATTCAAGTAGCAAAGCCAAACTGTCATATTTGTGCCTGCCCACATTCTGGATCACAGCTGTGTGAAAATGCTCTGCGAGTCAGGAGCAAACATGCACAGCAGGGACAGCACTGTCACACAATAAATACCCCAGATTTCTTTACAAGTAACTCTCAGGGTAGAAGAATGTTTAAAGTTTGCTATAGAGCTTGATTTTGAAGGGAGAAATGTTTTGAAAGCAGCAAAAGCACAGGCGTTCCTGTTGTAGGCTACATCCCAGCTTTGCTGTATCGTTTTACCACAGAAACCCATCTGATCGTGTCCATTTTAATTACAAGGGGGTACAGAACCTATTTCACATCTCCTCACTGAGCCTGAGAAAATGTTTTCTAATGAAAAGGAAATGAGAAGGACCAGGAATACAAATGAATTAAAACATAAGCATTTAATAAATTCCTCCTTTCCTTTAAAATCAGTTCTAATAATGTATTGTGAAATATATTTGGGCTTTGTCCATAGTAATTTTAATTCCAATAAACACATCTAAATTTCTTCCATCTTTACCACTACATGATACGTTTTTTTGCTAAATTCTTTAATCATTTTGCCAGCAGTATGCTGAATGCTATTTAGGAATGCAATCTGCAGCATTATATTCCAAAATGGCTGGGAAAACCTTTGCCATGACTCCCAAGTTGCAACACGCTAGATATTCATAGGTTTTCAAAGCTGCTGGTTGAAGATATAATGAAAGGATCTAAGGTTTATGCATGAATCAGCATCCCCTTGTCATAATGTCATGGTGCAGTGATCCCTGCAGAGCTGCAAGACTTGATTTAAAACAGAAAAGCTCAACACTGGCTCTTGAGCCAGCAGGATTAAACATCCAAGATTATGCATATATTACATTTGGGCTGAAACCACTATATGAAAAACTCGCTACAGTTTTGGAGGTTTTATAGGACTCCATAGGAAAACTCTCTTTAGGTGACTCTAATATCCTTTCAGTGCAAAAATATGTGAGTACATCATACGACCATCCCTCTTTGAGCTGGTGGATTTAAGAGGAAAGGACTTCATCTTCACCAGTTTCCTCTTTTCTTGTTTTGACAGAATTAACTTTTTTTTTTTAATCAGATGTTACCAGTGGTCAGCACTTTTCCAATTAGACTAGACTTAATTACACTGTCCTGAAGGACAATAAAGTCCATTTTTTTATACCTTCCAGTTCCACCCTACAAATTACCACCAGTGCTGTACCTCTGCCCCAGCTGTTAAAAGCCAAAGAGGTTCTGTCAGACTGAACTGCTTTGTTAACATTTGTCTTTACCACCCAGCCTGTAATCCTCTGAATCACCAAAAACTCTCAAAGAGGGCTACACCTAGTCCATTCCTCTTGAAGGATGTAACAGTAATCACGGCAGTGACCACTTCTCTTAGTTGTGCCATCAGTCTGAAAAAATACTGCACCATCTCTCAATCAAAACCATTAAGCCTCCTAGTGACACTGACTTGTGAGGTTTCATCCTGATGACCTGTCAACACAGCTTTGCACAAGACTTCCAACAGTCCAACAACCTAAAGTGACTATTTCTTATGGATTTATTATGTGAGTTAAGGCTATCTACTCCCAGAGTCTTCATTCCTCCTCTGTTACCCGTATCTTCTGGTCACCTTTAAATGATTGGGTAGTCTTACACCATTTCAAACATCCTTCAGTGGTGCATGGCCACTACCTCATCCTTTCTGGAAGTTTAGGAACCTAATTTAAAAGTAGCACCAGCAACACAACTCGTTCATCTAAAGACTGTTTGCTCTATCAATGAACTCTGAGCAGGTGTGGACCATAAGTTTTAAGATTCCTTTAAATAGTTTTACAGTAGGTTTTTTGTTTGTTTGCTTTTAAAGTGCATGAACGGTATGTCCCAGTTGCCCTGTGGTTACTGAGCCGTTGGAGGGTGGCAGGGCTGCACACCACCTCTCCCGCACCATCCTCTGGGGTTTCTGAGACCTGGATGGTTTGGGGTTTTTAAATTGAAGGTTGAAATATTTTGGTTGTCGATTTTAGAAAATGTGTTATTCTTGGGGCAGAAAAAGCTCATTACCTCTATTACGGTATAAGACTGACACTACATTTCTGTGAAGGAAAATCACCTTGCTGGAGTGAAATACCTGACTAAATACTGAAACATTTTCAGTTTCACACTAGCCTGCATTTCTGTGACCTTCTTTTATACTTGCACTGTTTAGCTGTTGAAAGTGATGGTTTTGGACACAGGTTCTTTGCACACTGTTCTGAAAACAAACAAACAAACAACCTTGCAGATTTTGCAGATTTTTCAATATTTCAAATGAGAACAAGCATAAAGGGGACAAAAAAAGGCTTCTTATATAGCAAGCATTTGTCTTCAGAACTCCTTGTTCTCCAATAAAACCTTTCTTGAAAGGTAACCAAGGAAACACTATACATATTTTTAGCCTATACTTCACTAGTCAATTAAATCCGATTGACAAGATAACTTGACTAAACCATCAATGGTGACTGAGGTGACAAAAAGCAAGTACATGTTCATGTCTTAATTGGGTGCTCTTCCAACTGCTTGAAAAGTGAAGCCTTGGACAAGGTTCACACAAAGGGAAACCCGAAACATGGATAGCATCTCCCATTTGCTGGAAGTCTCAAAGTCTGTCACTGCGGTCTACAGCTTACATATGTCATCTGAATACTGTGAGAGTTCTCCAAGGAAGATGGCTAAGGTCAAGAACAAGGCAGAGCATGCACGCACACACTGATTAAACACTTTATGGGGTCGGACAAAAAATATGTATCCCTCACTTTCTTAAAGACCAGGTGGCTGTATTTGTCTTTAATACTAGTTAAAAAAAAAAAAAAAAAAGAAAAATCTATTGTTTTACACAAATTATTTTCAGGATTTCATTGACTTCACAAAATTGAGAAACACAGAAAGACCCATCATATTTTCATAGAATGCCACCTAGACCACTACACAACCCCTTACTTCACCAGCAGTCCCAATAAGATATACTGCAAACACTAACCACATGCAGTTCTGGTTGCTGCAAACCTTCATTACCTAACAAAGCAAGAACTCCCCAAGCATCTTGCAAAGATTAGCGAAATAGCTTTACTGTGGCTGACTACATGCTCTGATCTTTCTTATATATGCTATACTCGCCTATCCTTATGCATGCCACAGAAAGCTCCTTGGATTGAGCTCTTGCACCACCTATCCCAATGCCTGTGCTGAGACACCCCTCTTCAGCACCACCTCACCTACCACAGGGAAGAAAAATGAAAAAAAAAGAAGTAAAAAAAAAAAGGTCCCCAATGGAGGGAAATTGCTCTTGCTGACAGGTAACCTCTAAATTCAGTGTGCCTTATGGCTTGTCCCCAGAAGGGACGGGGAAACGCCTCGGGAGAGCGCGGCGCTGGGCGACCGATGAGCCGTAGGTCAGTGGGAGCGGCCTGGACGGCACAAGAACGGGCTCCCTCCTGCCTGCTGGCCACGCCGCTGCGGGGCCCCCGGCTTCGCTTGAAACGGGCACATCGGGTCGGGCAGAGGGGTAAGGCGGGCACCCTTACCGCCCCGGGAACGCCCGCCTCACGCCCGCAGCGCTCACCGCCCACACGGGGAGCGCCCGCCGCCCCTCGTTGCAGCTGCCCGCCCCACCGCGCAACACCCATCGCCCAGCCCGTCCTCCCCCGCCAGCCACGCCGCGCCGCGGGGTCAAACTGCACCCTGACTCGGCCAAACGCCGGGCAGCTACCGGGGGGCAGCCGCCGAGCGGCAGGGAGAAGCGAACATCACCGCGGGACCCCGCCGAGGGCTCCTCTCTTCGCGCTAGGACGACCAGGCTGCACCACCCCGCCTTCCCCATCGCCTCTCCGAGCAACGCGAAGGCTCCGCTCCCCGCGGCACGCGTGCGGCCGGGCCCTGCCTCGCCGGGGGCGGTGTCAGGGCAGAGCCGCCGGCCGCCCATGCAGCCCAACGCCGGCTCGCCGCGAAAGCCGCGGGGGTGGCGGGCTGCGGGCGAGGCTGAGCGGGAGGCGAGAGGGAGGCGAACGGGCAGGCCCCGGTGCCCCTCTCAACGGCGGGGGGCTCCCGGAGCGCCGCGCACGGTAAAATGGCTGATCGCCCCCGCAGCTGCCCGCTCCGCGCCCCCTCGACTGCTGTCGAGAGGGGACCCCGGCCCTGCCCACGCCGGTTAACGAGAAGGCTCCGCAGCCACGGCAGAGCCCCCGGCCAGCCCTCGGGCCGTGGGGGAGCGCTGCGGGCGGTCCCGAGGCCGCGCATCTTTATGTAACGCGTGGGGAGAACCGCCGTGCGGTGGCGGCAGGAACCATTTTAAACCTCCACGAGGGCTTGCGAAGCGCACGGAGGCTCCACGCCGCGGGTCCCCGGGACCGGGCCGGGGTACCCCCGCACCAGCACCCCCGCACACACACACGGCCACCCCCGCCGCTCCGTGCGCAGGCGCCTCGCCCCCCCCGCCACAGCGCAGCGGCTGCCGGTGCCCGTTACTCACAGGCGTTGGTGACGGCGAAGCTGTTGGCCACCTCCAGGTTGTCGATGTGGGGAGTCAGCCTGAACTCCGAAGTGGAAAACTGAACCATCCCCACCCGGAACGCGCTGTACTCCTGATCGGCGCCCCTCGGGAACAGCCCCCCTGCAGGGAAACACACACACACACACACATCAGGCGGGCGGGGGCACGGGCAGAGCAGCGCCGGGGCCGCGTCCCTTCCCGCCGCCGCCGGGGCTGGGGTGGGCGGGGGTGCCGGTTGGCTCTGCCGGCTCGGGTAGCGCTGCCGGAGCGAGCCTGGCTGCGGATCTGTCCCGAGCCCGGCCGCCGCGGCGGAGCCTGCGGGCTCGGGGGAAGGCGAGGGGCCGGGGGAGGCGGCGGCCACGGCGGCTGGAGGGGACCTCACAGCGGGTGCCGCGGTGGGGCTGGGCTCGCGGCGACATGACGGCGATGCCCGAGTGGCGGCGGCGGGGACGAGGGAGCGGGGGATCCGTCGGGAGGAGAGCGACGTCCCCCGGCATGCGGGCACCTACCGATCTGTATGCTGTTAGACTTGACCCCCCAGATCAGTCCCCACAACACAGGAGCCAGGAAGACAGAAATATGCATAATCTTTTGCATTTCCAAGAAAAGTAGAGCATCCACAAAGCCACGGAAACAGCCCTTTCTTCTTCCTCGTCCTCCTCCTCCTCCGGGGAGCGCGCTCGTCAGCAAATTAGATCCTCTGCGCGCCGGGCGAGCGGCCGGCGGGCGCAAGCCAACCACGGGAGGAAAGAAACGAAAACAGCCCCTCGGCGGGCGGCAGGAGCCGGAGAAGCCGTTTCCCGCACGCTACCGCTGAGAGCTGCTGCCGCCGCTCCGGTCCTCGTCCCGGCTCCGGAAATACCGGGGGACGGGGGGGGTGGCCGCGTGCCGGTGGCGGCGACGCCGCTGTGCTCCCGCTGTGCTCCCGCTGTGCTCCCGCTGCCGGAGCGCGCCCGCCGCCCGGCCCTGCCCTCACACGCGCTCGCCCGCGCTCCCTCGCACTCAACGGGCGGGCGGCGCACCCGGCGAGGCGGCGGCGCGCCTGCGCGAGCAGCGAGGCCGGCGGGAGCGCGCCCTTCCCGCCCCCCTCGCAGCCCCGCCCCGCCCCTCCGCGCGCGGCCGCGCTGAGCGCCGCCGCCGGCCGTTCAGCACCGCGGACAGAGGCGCTGCGGGGACTCGGGGGGCGGAGGGGAGAAGCAGCGGGGGCGGCGGCGGGACGGGCCGGTGCCCGCGGCAGCTCCCCCAGGCCTGAGCCCCGTGTCCCGTCGCGACCGCACTGCCTCGGGGAGGTGTTTTGTCCCCCAGCCTGGTCCCCCGAAGGAGCGTGTCTGAGGTCGGGCCCCTCAGCCCGGACGCCTCCCCGCGGCCCGGCGCGCTGGGCTGCGCGCACCGCCGCGGCATGCGGAGCGCCTGGCGTTTGGACCGCTTTAGATGAATAAAAATCAGAAACGTCAATCAATCACTCGTCAGTCTCTCTCTGTGACAGCGGGAGATGTTTTCTTGGATGGAAAGCAGAAATAATAATTTTTTTAAAAGCCTTTTTTTTAAAAGTTTTTTTTGGGTTTTTTCGTTTTTTGTTTTTTTTTTAATTTCACTAGTCTTCATTAGGATGGCATTTGGATGTAGCCACCTTTCAGACATACCTGAAAAGCATATTTTTATCTGCCGTAACCAAAACAGAAGAATTAATATACAGGAAAGTTTAAACCTACTCAGATATTTCATTTGCAGGGATAATGGGATTTTTTTTTCTTCAAGATGGATTCCAGCTATATTATTTCCTGCAAGCTAAATTTAACATTTTTCGGTTTGGCACAAAGTCTGTTGCTATGCACCACACACACACATGGGCACACATCTTACAGAAGAAGCAGCAGTGTAGCAATACTGTGACAATGAATTTGCTATTAAATGATCATTCGCCGGTATATTTTTTTTAATTTTTTTGTTGTTGTTAATAAAGATGAGGGATATCCATGTAGAAAAGGATACTGATCTTGCACCGCGTTTCCTTCTTTTTTTATTATTTTCATTACCAAATTGTCTCAATTCTCCTTTCCAGAGACAAGGAAAACTCTCGAATCTTCTGATAATCACAATGTAAGTTCATATCTTGAAGGAAGTAGGCAGTTTGAGGCCCATTGCCCATCACTAATTCATGACGAGTTTAGTTTCATTTGAGTCATTTCACCAGGAAATTCCGTACAAGCTTCTGCCTATACTAGTGTCATCATGTCTCTCTCACCACAAAATGAGCCTGACGAAGAGAGTGAGCTTTAACATCGTGAGGTAAGAGACCCTATCACATTATTTGGGTGCAATGGCAGAGTGACTACAGCCCTTCCTTGCTCTTTCCCCTAGCTTGGTCCCCCCATTAGTCAGGTTTTGTGCTCCCTCACTGCTGAATTCTGCGAAAGGAGTAAACAGTGTCACTGTGACAATCGATACATTAAGATATCAGAGGAAAGCTTGCACCCAGGTAGTCCTCACTGCACCCTGGACAAGGAGATGTACAGGCACTTACTTTTAATGAAAAAATTAGTGTAATATTGCCAGTCTTTAACAGGAGCAAAGGTAAATCATAAACATACACTTTTTTTTCACCCAGCTCTGAAGAGTCCCCTTATGTATATCAAATGAGGTTAAAATGCAGCAAAGATCTCAGTTTGAAGATTGTATTTTAATATTTTATAATAAAACAAAAAGTCCTGATTGCCAATAGACATTACAGATGCATAATGAACTAAAATATAAAAAGGATTGAGATGATGCAAAATATAAAAATGCAATCTAAAAGAATCCCACTTTTTGAACTAATTGTCTTCACAGTTACGGAAAGGATTTACATCTTAAAGACCTTTAAGCTGTTTTGGTTGGTTGATTTGTTTTGTGGTATATTTTGTGTCACAGAGAGGAGTGCTATTCCACATGCACATCAAGACCTTTATCAGATACAGTAAGAATTAATGCACGGTGATGTATGTTTTATCTGGTTAGACAGTAAAATGCTATTTTGTTGTTTACACTAAACCACAGGTAAATGCTATACTAAGTTTGGATCCCACTGTAGTGGGCACTACACAACGAGCACCTTTATCTGAGTCAAACAGTTTATAGATTAAGGTCCTGAACCCACTGTGATGACAGTGTCCATGCTACAGCTTTCAAGTTAAAGACCTACAGAACACAGCATAGCAGGTAGGTAAAATAAAAGTGACCTGAGTAAGAAGTTAATTGCCAATTACAACTGGGGGTTTTGACAGACTGTGGTGAGTTAAAAACAACTGCCATGGTAGTCACAACCGATATCATCCCAACGGTTGATTTTCTAATGCATATTTTTCCATTACACGATTGTATGTACATGTATCCATCACGTACAATGTGTTTGCATGTATGTACATGTAATATTCCAGATTTGTAACATCATGTCAGAACATGTAGAAAAAATGTCAGATTAGGTGGCCATAATCTACTTTTGGAGCGCCAGAGAAAAATAAAATATTTCAACTGAGGTGAGTAAGCTCAAAAGCACAGCATGGGCTAGTGAATCAGCAACAAAACAGTTTAATCAGAACTTAATCATGGAAAAATGCTGGTAATAAAAGAAGGCCTTCTTCAACTCTCTATTTTTTATAACTGTCCTATGTTAATCAAAAAGATGTAAGCAGGCAAAAATGCGCTAGTTTGACTGAAATCGAGTTAGTTTTCCATGCAGTTAGAATCTTTTCTTCTTAGTAACTAGCACAGTCTTTTGTTTTGGATGTAGTATAAGAATAATGAGAAAATGCTGCTTCTTCCCTGGGATAGAGTTAATGTTTTTTTTTCACTAGCTAGCTATTAGATGTTTTTGAGTCGAACTCGCTCATAATCTTGGCTGTGTTCAGGGAAACCAAGGACTTCTTCAGCCATCCAGCTGCAGGTGCAAATAGGTAGGACAGGGGCACAGACAGGACAGCACCTAGATTGACATCCAGGCTGATCAATGAAATGTTCCCTCCCGTTAGCATTATGCTTGGTACAAAGCTGGAGCCGGCTTTTCTGGCTAGTTTGGTTAGTTCCATTTGGAAGTTCCATTCCGTCAGGAGTTCAGTGTTACTTCAGCCTTTTGCCATTCTGCCATTTTGCAGTGGGCCTTTGGGCCTTTCTGCATTTTTGCCCTTTTTGCTCTCTCTTGTTGGGACTGGCTGTTCAGGACCAGGGTGCTCTCTCTGGGGCTGGCTGTTCGGTTCGACTGGAGTTTCATGAAGGATTGCACTGACTATCATTTACTTTATTTTATATATTATGTTATGCTATCTTATCTTTTATCTTTTATCTTTTATCTCTTACCTCTTATCTCTTATCTTATCTTATCTTATCTTATCTATCTTATTATCTATCTTATGTTATACTATATTATGTTATGGTTTATTTTATTTTATTTTAATTATATTTTTAATTAGTAATATGTTGTTGTTATTTTGTTGTCTTATTAAACTGTTTTTATCTCAACCCACAAGTTTCTCCCTTCTCTTTCGGTTCTTTTCCCTATCCCACTCGAGGGGGTGGAGGGAGTGAGCAAGTGGCTATCATGGTCTTAGTTGCTAGCTGGGGTTAAACCATGACAAAAGGAGAAAAAATAAATTTATAGGTGATAGTAATTTATGACCATGTACTAAGAATAGACATACTCATTAACATTCTGCATAAAAAAATCAGACTGCATTACTGGAAATCACATTCAATATTTTTTCCACAAGAAAATGAAAAGAGTCTAGCAAGAGGTAAGTAAGGATTGTAATCTTAAAAACAGAAGATTATATTCTTATATGCATTCTTCTAAATCCATGATAAAAGCTCATATAAAAATGCATTAGTTCAGAATCTGAACAAAGCATAAACCAGAGGATTGCTAATAATAAGCATCAATCACTTGTTGAAAGGAACATAGAGGTGCAGTTATAATGAAAACAATGACAGATGACATAAGGCCAGATATCAAATAATAAGATGCCAAACCCCTAAAAAAAGCAAAGTGCTTAATCCTGATTCCACAGAAATTTGAGAGAGATTTGCTATTTATTGCAAGGCATGCAGGATTCAATCATGGCTATATTCGATTTAATAGGTTCTAAAGGATGATATTCTGAACATGAGGTAGAAGCTGGTGAAGAAGCTAAAATGTGCTAATATATGTGGCAATCAGAAAAAAAAATGAGCTTATCAGGAATACATTTCCTCAGTAATTCATCCTGGCAAAATTCTAGTTGAGAGAGTGGCTGCAATTCAACCAAATGTTCATATGTTTCAGCATGTGAACAGGAGATACGGAAAGAAAATTGGAAATGACTAAAGAACTGAAAGTTTTTGCCTTTCACTCAGAAACATTTAGAGATCACTCCAAATACTTTTCAAAAAGATAATTCAGGAATGACTTGATCACATGGACTACATGCTTTGGGAAAGTAACTTTGATAATATAAAGCATTTGAGGAGATGAACGCAGAAAAAACCAAACCAAACCAACCCAAACCAACCAACCAACCAAAAAAACCTAGCCAAACAAACACATAACAGTATTTGAATGATGATATTAATTATATTACCATATTCAGATTAGAAATAAAGTTTATATTTTGTTTTAGTGTTTCAGTAATGTGTCGTTGACCATGACAATCACATGCTGAGCATTGCAGTGAATTCCCCAGCCCTGGAAAATGCTTAGTAAAAATCAGGTTATTTTTCAAAAATCCGTGTTGGAAAAGTTGAATTCTGAGATGATCCTCGACAAGAGCTCAGACTAAATGGTGATAGTTGTCCCTTCTGGCCTTATATGCCATTAGTATTTGAATTTTATAGTTGGAAATATTGTGATTCTTTTTTCATTAGAAAAAAATCTTAAAATATGCAGATTTTGTAGGATGCAAAAATGCTGTATCTACGTATGAATCCTTTGATTCTATGGCCAGTGAAGAAATTCTTCTCTTCAAAAAAGATTGTGGTCTTTGGATTTTTCAAATCTGCAGAAATTTAGCAAATACCAGCAAATGGAAATAAAGAGGAAATATAAATGAAAGTTTCGAGTTCCAAATCTTTCTTAAATTGTTTAGTTCCATATGTTCATTCTAGATCTCAAGAGTCTTTTTAAAAATAAAAAGTACATCCTGATCTCCCATGCTCGTTCTGCTTCCTCTTCTGATTAGCAACCACATACTGTTCCCATTAACAGCATATATACCGGGGGATGACACACACTAAGGAATAGCTTATGCTTCTGTTACATGATTGTGATGGTGAAAAAAGCAACATCACTACTCTGTGGTATAACTAATGTAAAATAATTAGTGATAATTGTGCAACTTTAGGTTCCCTTTGCTGTAAAGTAGCTGTGACAGTGCAGTTTGTTGCTAGCCTAGCCAACCATTGTGAGAAATTTTTAGTGAATTGGGATTTACTATATTTACCTGAGCTGCTTACATTCTTGTTATTTGCAAGAAATGTTATGTTTATTTTGGTGATAAAATCTCTTATGAATATACTGAACTAACCACGTGCATGGAAAATCTGCTATAGATTACTTCAGTTTTTTCTACTGAGATCATAGCAAATTACATTATTAAGGCTCCGGAAAAAGATAAAAGCAATACTTTCAGATTAGATTATGCATGCTAAATTTGTGATTCTTGTCAGTCAATATCTTTCCTTTTCTTCCAACGGTATAATAACTTTCTCTGCTTTGTCTCAATCCCAAGGAATACATTTCTTATTTCTGTCCAAATTTTTTTCCTGCCTGCCTGCCTACTTTTCTTCTTCCTTGATGTCTCCTTCCTTGCCTAATTTCCATGTGGTTTCCCAAAGCATTGCCATCAGAATATTTTTTTTCTCTCCTGTTATTTTGATTTTAGCATCCCCATTCCCTCTGCAGAGCCCAGCTAATTTCAATGTGCTGGATTTTCTCTTTAGACTGTAACAGCCTTGATCTTCTCTCTTTTCGTCTGCCACCTCTCCCATCTGCTGCACGAGCACTGCCAGCCTTGACTCCAGCGTTGCTTTTTATTCTCATCCTGTTCTTATTCCTTTTCCCATGCCGACGTCTATGTTTGAAATATGAACCCTACACCTATTTTTCAGGTCAGATCTTAGTCGCTGATATTCCTCTTTAGCCTTGCATCTTTTCCGTCACCTGTGAGAAATGTATCGCTCGTTATTCATAACAAAAAGTCCTTCAGAGATGATGAAGACATCGGATTTCACACACTGTTGGACTGTACTCTGTTGAGGTGTGGTACTTGTCAAATCGTCTCTCCACCTCAGTTCCCTGCGTTCATAAACAACATGCTAAAATGTTAAAAGGCAAATACAAGCTGACAAGAATGTCTGCTCTCTATTGACATATCTGTGGTACACTTTTGATGTTACTCATTCTCTGACTTCTACTCACTTGCTATTTGGGCCTTTCTTCTGTACAACAGAAGGAATTTCCCCAAAACTAGGTGTTTTCTCCCTCAGCAATTGCAGCACTATGCAGTGATCTCACATCTTCAGAATCCCAAGCAATGACAGTGAGGAGCAGCTCCAGTTTGACAAATTACAGACAGATTGAAAAACAAGGATGAAACGTGCTGTTGGTAATAACGCCTTTGTATATGCTTGCTCAAACATTCCTTATGGCTGCATTTAACATTATGAATACTGTAGAAAGTTGTTTCTGTCATTGTAGTGAGTGTGCTGAGGCAGTACTTTGGACAAAGACTCTGGATAAACACCAGCCTGTGGCAAATGGACTGTGTAATGATGATTTTTGAGATGGAGAAGGCATGTTCTTAATGTTTCATTCATAAAAACTACCCATAAAATATATGCCTACTCTGCCTACCTTAGAAACCTCGAGAAATCAGCTGATCTTTTCTGGATTTGAACCTGTTGCAAATCTGGCATTTTGACCAGGTCAGAGAATGTCAGAGACTTGGCTGCTTTTTATATCCTGACAAGGTAAAATTAGTGCATGAGCGCTGAACTCTTATAGAGAATGGAAGTCCTGACAGGCAGTATTGCACTGCTAGTCAATACTCTAATTTGGTTTATGACCTCACACAGCATCCAGGATAGCATTCAAATAAACTCTGCAGAGATGCTTTCAACCACAGCGGAACTAACGAATCCTTAACTTCTACACTAAACTGCTTAATCCAAGTAAGACAGCTTCTCATAATATTTTGCAGCGAGGGAGTGACTCTCTCCTGCTTAACCTCTTGTCTGAAACAACATCTGTACGATCTCATTCACATCCTTTGCGCAAGGCTTCGCGGCCAAGAGCTCTTTGAACAAGCAGGAAAGCTGCAATGACAATGCCGGCATTAACCCTGCTCTTGGCCTGGAGACCCAACTGGTCAGGAGCCAACCCAGGGGACGGGGAAAGGGCCATGTGTCACCTCAATCCCTTGGGGCTGGAAAGGGCCATGTGTCACCTCTGTCCCTTGGGGCTGGGACGCCCAGTTCCAGGCTGCTCAGCAGAGCACAGGCAATTTGGCTAGCTGTCAACCTGGTGAGATATACGATGGTAACAGACTGCTTTGCTGCCCTCTCCATAGTAAAGCAGGATAAAATCTACTGCAGTCACCAAAGGAGTAAATGAAACCTCCATTTTTCTTCTTCTGTAGGGCCGTTTCCCTTTTGAACACTGCAGAAGTATCAGAAGGTACACGGGCATCAGTTTACATTTATACCAACACCACTGGTGACAGTCGTAACCACTTTACACTGAACTGGCAGCGCAATATGTCCCTAGGTAACTGAGATATAGGTCATACATTTATTTATACACAAATTGTATGAAGTTGCTTTTTTTTTTAATTTTGAAAAGAAAACAAAACCAAAATGAAACCCAACCCTTCTTTTCAAAAGAGACATGTTCATGTTATGGATTTAGTTTAAAAATGGTTATGGTATTACAGTGCATTTTATTTAGATCACTTTTATAGTTTTAAAATTTGGTCAGGCCTTCTGTAACTGGGAAAATAAAGAGAAATTTAAGCAATAGTGAGTGAGAGATTAAACACCGATCAGTCAAACATTTTATGTTGTGTTCTTCATAAAAATAATAGAAAAATGATGTAAATATTAAAAAACCACTTGAGCAAATGTTAAAATAATGTATTTTATGACATAAATAAGTAAGAGACATATTGTGCTGTTGCAGAAATTATGCCATGGAGCTCAAGCACTTGGCAACATTAAAAACAAATTAAGTTGGAGTAATAGATAGAATTGCACGAGACAAGATAATAATTCCTTTCTTTGGGAGATATCTAAAAGATATACAGTTTTTGTTTTGTTTTGTTCGAATACCCATTGCAGGCATTTTACACTGTTCTTTGAAAAATCCCATCAAAAATAGGCTATAAGATTAAAAGGACTGTTGTGATTTGAAACATCACCTCTCTTATCCTTATCATTATGATCTTTCAGCAACAGAAATATCTTTTGGTTTCACCCTTCACTTGTTTGGCATCAATAATTTTTATTTTGAGAAAATCATCTTGTCAAGAAACAGCTTACGCAAGTTATCATGGAAATATACAGAGTTGTGCTCAACTGAAGTTTATTTTTAGTTCAGAAAAACCACTTCAGTGGTTCAGTCCTAGAACTAGTTCACAGCACAGATAAGAGATATTTTTACTTTCACCTCTGCATAGGCCTATCTTGCCAAAGATTTACTGTGATAAAGTGTGGTGTTGATGACAAGCTTTCACAGAAAGAAAAAGAACAAACCAGAATTGTAAGAAAAAAGAAACAATTCTTATGAGGCACTTGATTACATACTTTGGACTAGAAATACATCTACAACATAGTAAATACGCAGAAAATAACATTCTTCTAATTGCATAATTGCTTTAAATATAGACTTTAATTGAACAGCTTATAGTAGAAAAATTTCTGCTTACAATATTTGTGGCATTAAAAACAACCTAAGCAATGCTGCTTGTCTTTACTGAACTCCATTTGTGTTACAATGGAAAGTTATCTTATACAGATTAACTGCGAGCTGTTATTAGAGTCTATGTAGTTGCCATTTAACTTGACACTTACCTTATTCCTTTCTAATTGCATTGCCCTAATATGATGTATGCACAGAGATAATGTGAGCCAGTAGCTGCATTCAGAACAATTTTAAATTTATGGTTTCCTTTCATTACAGGTCAACATACACAGCACAATGCATCAAGGGCTTAACAAGAAAGAGACAAGCTGGTGGGGCTTCAAGGGCAGCTCGAAGACAGTAGTTAAGAGTACACAACAGAAACTTAATCCTGAACTTCGAAACATCACTGTCCTGAGTCTAAACCAGCTACAAAGGAAAACAACCTACAGATAGTGAAAGCATTTATGCCACAGCTGGGAATACGTGGACCAACGACAGGCACACTCCTATAAGGATCCAGCATCTTGTGTCCCAAATTTTGGTTGTCCCCAACCTGTCAGTACCAGCTGTAGCTACTGTCAATACAGCATTTACATCTTTCTGTTAAAAGAACCAGATCTGCTAATGTTATCTAATGATCTCAGTTTCTATAACTAAAACTATTAAAAGTCTTTGCTGATGGTATCTGAAGTAAACATGAGTACTGAAAGGCATCTTCTGGAGGAGAACCTTCTCCAATATTTTCCTGTATTCTGCTGGACTCCCTGTGGTTTTAGTAGTACTAACAAAATAGGACCTTAATTTTAGAGGTTGGTCAGCTGTAGCAAACAAATGTCAAAAGCAATGAAATGAGCTTACCCTAAACACACAAGATCTCCTTTAGAAAAAATAAGGGAAATACAAAGACATCAGAATCTTCCAGCCTCAAACATGTATCAAGAATAATCCAGTTCTTACTGGTGTTTTCATAACAGAAGAGTAGCAATGGTTCAGATTTTCTTTACAGTGAGAAGAGTTCGGTTATTTGAGGCAGTTAGGGAAAATCACAAATCTCATAAGCACTCTGAGCGCTATTGCTGAACAAGAAAGCAGAATGCAATATTACTTCTTTGCAGCTATTGCAGCACTGCACAAAAAATATATCTGTAGCATAAACGTTATGCTTTGGAGTGGAATTTTCTGTATTCATCATTTAATTATTTTATAATGTTATTAATTATAACTCATCTCAATACAGTGTCTCATTAGAAAAACAGACAATTTGGTGTTATTGACAAACGATGGTGCAAGACATACAGATTATCAATTACAGTATCACCCCATGAAATGACAGTGAACTTAAATGGACTGAAAACACCACCCTTCATGAGCTCCCAGGGTCTTTTGCTTTTGAATGTCAACCACGAAAGGAAACCCTACTTTCTGACAAGAGCTGTGCTGGGCTTCCATTCCGTCCTGGAGAAGGCAGTAAGCAATCTGCGAGTCAGATAGACACGTGGCATTCTCTTTTAATTTTCTGCATATAAACCATCCCCCACGTGATTATATCTACATTGCTGTAGGATTAGTGTCCTATAAATGAGAGACTGTATTGCCTAATGTGAGGTTCCCACCTCAAGGATTTAGCCAACAAACCCCAAGAAATTTATCCATACTTTTTAGTACCCTCTTATAAATTTATATATAGCATTACTATTATTAACAATATGGAGAAAATGAGATACCAATGAATCACTTAGTACTTATTGATTACATTATATGACAAAACTTGTTCTGAGCTTGCAATTGAGGCAGCTACTCCAGCATGTGATTTAATATCCCATGGTCCACATAGCCCACTCTGTGCCACGTCAGAGGATGATTTATTTTACAGAGAACTGAAAAAATACACGGTATGATATAGATGTATTTTGAAAATACTTGCAAAACAAATTAATAATAATGGAAGAGGAAAATACTGGTAAGTTATTAAATCCTGACAAGCTGTTTTCATGAAAGCTTAGTCCTAAGCATGCCATTATATTAAATATGAATATTTATGCATATGTACATTAAATTGTAAGTGAATAAATGTCCCATTTTAAAAGATACAACTTCTTCCTTTGTTATTCTGCAGATTCTTCTGTGGAATTTGGATCTGAGGAAAGAACTGTGGGGTTATTTTAAGAATCCTTTCTCAAGACCAGAAAGGAGTAATATTAAAGGAAAGAATGTATACATGCAGTGGGTTGGATCCTCCTCTGAGAGTAAATCAGAAAGTGTGTAGTGTAAAGCCAATGTAAATGAGGGGGAATATCAAGACTTGAAATCAGAGCCAGATGACTTCCAGAAATGTTGAGACCCAGGGAAGACAAATACAGATATCACCACTGTATACCACTGAATCTATTATTAATAATGACTGAAATAATTTTTATTCTTTCTGTGCCTCACAGTAGTACCATAAGGCAGTGTGCAACATACAGCAACAGATTATTTTTCATCCCAGCTAAGTCCAATCTAAACAAAAGGCCCCTAGCACAAAGGAAAGTAGCACTGTTATAATCTATCACTTGATACAGAGGAACATAAGAAAAAGAGGAAATTGATTGCCAGACTAGTTCAGGAGATCTGGGGAAGGGACATCTGGCTCTTTTTAGTTACTGGGTACTGTGCTGAGCTACAGACCATCCCGCATGCTGTTCAACCTTGCGCCGTGTATGGAACTATGCCTTCTTCAGCCGTGCACCATGCGCCAGTCAGCTAACAGCGGTCATTTCACTGCTTGGTCAGAGAAGAAATAATTTCATCTATTGAATTCTTGCAGCACAAACTGGCAGAAAGATCATATTACAGGAGAGCTGCCAGTCAGGTGAGGACAGGAGGTCAGTATGGACAAGACTGCCTGGTCTTTTCTATAAAGCTATGTTTTCCTTTCCAGGCAAGAAATGAAAACTGTTGAAAGATTCAGTGTTGTCCTGTCTTTTAAGGCTGGAATCTCCTTTTGGCCAAAATAATTTATTCCAATTGTCAAAGCTCATCAGACTCTCAGCATGAGTCTTGCATAAATGGATTTATTCCTAGCTGTTTCATTTGCACACTCCATGAAATTTTTTTCCACCTATTTAATTTCATCAAGACTTTCTTCACAGAGACTACTAAACTTGATGCAAGAGCACTGTAATGCAAAATACACTATCTCTTTCTCATATTCCTGTGGAAAAAAATGGGGTAAACCACAATATGCTTTAATAATTCATATACTTAGAAAAATTCCCAATTTAAGAGGCTGTTCCTGAAATAGGAACAATATGGAAGCACATGATAAATAAAGCAATAAAGCCATGCTTATGAGTAACAGATAATAAAGGACTACCAGTTTGGATATGCATTTTCTGTTTAAAATCTCCCATGGTGAAATTCATAATATTCAGTATTCCAGAGTAGTGGTGTAAAATACTCCCATGAAACTGCAGCATCTGGGAATATTACTATGGCATCATTGATGTTATTTTTCTAAATAAAGTGCCTCTCTTTTGCAAGAAAACTCATCAAGTGAAGAATGTGATGAACACGTTATTGCAAAGGCACAAGGTTTGAGAAATCTAGCTGTGTTTTCCTTTGGCTGTTTTTCACCCAACGCCATCATTTAGCGCAGGTCCTACACAGGGAGGGGACTTGTCTTTGTCCATGCTCCTGTAGGGCAGCCCTAATGGCTTGAGCAGCAGTAGATCCTCTGAAGCCGTCTTGGCTTTAGGACCACAGCAAGGAAAGAGCTTTAAGTCCAGAGAAAACAAGCAGGGCCAATGTGATCCTCTCCTGCCATTATGCACATTTGTTTATTCATTTAAGAAATTTATTTATTTGAGAAGTTTTCACCTCAGGAAACAGCCAACTAGAAAATATGAAGAATTAATAAGGAAAGACTAAAGTTTAATTCCATGAAGTAGATTACAGCTCACAGTGGATGCTGTATAACATTTGTATTTGTTTGAAAAAAGAAGATTGTTTCTGTAATAGCCTGATCCTGAAGCACATCTAGGAGGGGAATGGGAGCTGAGCTGCCTCAGAAACTAATGCAATCAGACAGATATTTTAAAAAGCCTACAAAGATTTTGCACCCTCCAGTAGGCTGAAGCTAAACAGGATTTGTCAGAAGCGGGAGCAGGTAGCAAGATAGGCTTTGTCAAAAGCAGAAAATGATGCCAGAGTGGTATTGGTCAAAAACATTAGTCTTTACAGTCAGTTCCTGTAAGTATGATGCCTTTGAAACAGCCAGTCTTCAAATTAGTGTTTTCCAAGGAGCTGGCCTTTGGGAGTCAAAGAAACAAACAAATTAATCTGAAAGAACAAGTCTGCCCAACACACTGATAAATCTGCTATGACAATGTAAGGCTTATTAAACACTGAGAAATATATTTCCCTAGCCTCAGGGTCAAACACAAGTTTTAAGGTTAATAGAGGAAATCAACATTTAGAAAAAATGTCACATGAACTATTTTTTTCATTTCTGCTTTTGACAAGAAATTAACGATTTGATACACTTAACTATAAAATGTAATGCATGTAGTGAGGTGTTATCCAAATAACACAATATTCTGAGTTATAGGGACGCAACTGAAACAGGATAACATAGATGATGTTAAAATTTGAGAAACAGGGGAGTCCCAGGTCTTCTCTCACATTACCATTAATCTGTTGTTGAACATCAACCCTGGCTTGCCTTCCTGAACTCTGCTGGAGTCACACGCGCGATCTCTGCTCTGTACGGAGGTGAAAGGCAGGACAGCTCCAGCATATTGCCGAGGAAATAACTCAGTCTTGATAAAAGGAGTGCTCTGCAGAATAGAAAAGCTAAGCAGTGCTATTGATTATAATGATGTATGCTACAGTGAAAGAAGATGGAAGTGCAGGGGCTGCCTACCTACACACAGCTTTTCCTCTCAGCAGCAGCTGCGGTTACAGCAGGGATTTTTCTTGCAATTTATGGTGTTACAGATGGATTCCTCTGTGTTGAAAGGTTTTTGCAGGGGGCAATGGTACATCAACTTGACCTGCTATACTCAGGAGGGTTTCTTGGGTCCAAAAACCTCTTAGGTTTGCTTCCTCAAGTGAAAAATTACTCCCACTGTGGGTATTTGTAGAAAGAAACAGACATACCCAGATATATATGAAAAAAAAATCTACATTATCCACTGCCACAGCGCAAAGAACTCATCAGGTGGAACACAGTTATCCAAAACCTTATGCCTTCTACTCCACAGTCCCCACACTTCTTTGTCTCAAAGCACATTATGTGTCTTAAGCAACTGCCTGGTGGGACAGAAACTCTTACTAATCCACATTGCCTTACTGGTTGTTTTCCATCACTGTAAACCATCCTTTCAGGAAATAAGGGGAAAGACCGTAAATTTTATTGTACTAAAATACATTTGTTTAATATATGTGCTGTCTCTGTTCTGTAGCTAATGGTGCAAGGCAGACTTTGGATTTACCTCAATACTCCAAAGAAGAGTTGACTAAAGAGCTTGAAGGCACTTCAAATACTTTCCCTGTTTGGAGGCCGTCAGTCATTGCTGTTCTCCAGAACCTTGATAGGCATGACGTGTTGAGAAACACTGTGCTGGAACGCAATCAGTGCCCCCCAAAATGAGGGCTCACCTCCACAAACAAACTGGTAGCCAAAAGATGCTTTTATAGGGTAAGTTTCATTAGTCTCACTAGTATCTTTGGTGTCATTATTCACTTAAAAGGCTATGACCCAATATCCACTATTAGAGTGAGGGACTTCAAACAGAATGGGTCTTTCAGTGTGTAAAACCAATAGTCTTATGACCTAGACTCAGTAGGCAACCTCATTTACGCTGTGGTGGGCGAATCCAGCTCACTCTTTCACACGTATATTGGTTCGGGAAAATGAATTGCATTTTTGCCACTAGTGGTGAAGAATTCCATCAGTACACAAAATAAAGCATGGCAGAAATCCTGTGTGTCATCAAGGTCCATCAAGAGAATAGTATACAGTGGCATCCCACATCACCAGTGGGAAAAAATAATTCGGTTCTAGCACAGAGTGCGTCACACAGCAGTGTACATCGACATTTCGCAGGCACGGGCTGATGAACACCCACGCGAGCTAACTTTAAACCAACAGTTCGAGTGCAAAAGCCCAGGCAGCACAAAGCTCTGTGGGGGTTAACACCAAAGTATATTTTTTCATTCCCTACGCCAGCAGGTAGGTTTCCCGGCCCAGCTCACCGTTACCATGGCAACATTGCCAGCCATCCCCAAGCCAGCTAGTTTAAAGCTAATTTGGATAAGCCTGCATTAGCTGCAGACATTTTAGTGACTGCACTGTAGACATGTTCATAGCAAGAAAGCGTTTTCAGAAATATTTCAAAATAGCCGTGTTTTTTTTTTTTTTAAATGTTTGCTGACACTGTTGCTACTGATGGAATAAGGACAGATGCTGGGAGGTAGATGAGGTGGTGAGACAGGTGCTGGGAGGTGACTTTCCAGAGTAAGTCAAAATGCAAGGGAGTTCTGCAAGCAGCCCAGATTGTTTGCGACTGATTTGATACAATGGTATAGACAAAACCACAACAATGAGAATCTTATCTGTAAAACTGCATTTTTTTTTTCCGTATGTTCCATTGCTTATTTAAGTGTAGAGCTTCCTACGAAAAGAACTAGTTTCTGTATCCTTCTGGCACAACAGATGAGCTTTTTTTTTTTTTTTTACTATAAAAGGAAGGTTAACTGTTGTGGCATATTATTACTTACAGAGCAATTAAATTGCTAGACACAAATAAATTGAATTGTAGACACAAACAAAACTATTATTCAATCTCTCTGTATCTGAATTTCATTTTCTTTTCATCTTATCTTCCCTAATCCCAGAATAAGTATACCAAAGCATCAAGTAACAGTGTCCTATCATTTCCTTATCTGCTATACACTGCATTTGTACTCATTTCAGCACTAAGCTATCTCTATAGCCTGAAAAATCACTTAACATTGCATATATTCAGGTTGCACTGCCTTGGAAATAAATAATTTACTGTTATCTATTCTATAAATAACCTCAGCACAAATTGCCCAATAATCATAATGGTAAGATGCTTTAATTTCAGAAGAGACCAATGGTCTTGGCTGTATTATAACGTCTCTTAATAGATTACCTCAACAGCTAGGAGAGACTGCTTAAGTAAGTTATTGCCTCTCTTTAGAGCAAAATACTTTCAAATAAAAATTACTTGTTAGCGCATTTCCTTCAAAATGATTATATAGACAAATCAATCTCCGTGGGTCATGCTCATTAAAACTACCCCAAAAGGCTGTGTTACTCCTTTCTCTTCAATGGGTAACAGGGCACTGAAGACCTTCTCCCTTTACCCACACATTTCCTCTTACCAAGTCCAAACTGATATGAAGGCTTCGAAGAATGAAAGCTGCTTGGCAATGTTTTCAAGTGGTCAATCTTCTGTATACTGCACTTTAGAAATAAACTCCCTTCCCCCCTCAAAAGACAGACTGCTCACATGCACCATCTGAGCCAGAATTAATGTGAGACTCAAAAGAAGGTGCCAAGAAACACTACAGAGCTGCTCCCAAAACTGGGTGTCAAACATGAGCCGAACCAGCACGAGCAAGTGAGATGTGCCTTACTCCACATGGTACATTTCACACATCCTAACAGGCAATTAATGCACAGCAGCCGATATACTTTCCAAGTCACATCCTTACTTATTGCATAGCTTAAATTTGTGGATGCAGCTAAGAAATGAATTAATCTATCTCCATGGAAATTCTTCACGCAGTGTTTGAATGTGTTCGAAAATCTTGAAATAGAAAGATATCTAAAGGGCCATAACACTAGGAAAGAAAGGAATGAACCATTTGGATCCTAGCTCTCGGTGCTTAAGAGCCTAGGAAATACTGAGGTTTCTGTTAAGGGTAGAATAAAAATTTGTAACTCTCCTACCAGTAAACAGAAGAACTTCAAGGAAATGTCAGCTGAAAAACAGATGGTCTCTCCCACAGAAACAGATTTTGCTGTCGTGCAGTTTGTTCAGACATCATGACTAGTTAATCTAGTTACTAATGTGTACTTCATGAGCCTCACCTTTACTACTACTTGAATGTCTTAATTTCTACAATTTTAAATTCATACTGCATGGCAAGTTTCTACAGCAGTCCATTGCTTTTATGTCCACTTATTTTTAATTTATTAATATTTTTCCCTTCACAGTATCACTATCAAGTAACATCTTATACTGCCTATACAGTTTCATATTTGCACCTCATTCTGGAAATAAGTCAATAGGCAAAATTTTACAACTAGAGGGTGCTGGAGGACCATAATGTAATAGGCATGCAAAAGTCTCAATGACCTTTAGTGGAAAGAAGAAAAATAAAATAAATCAATTATTACTGCTCAGTAGGACAAGTTAATATATTCCAAAGTAATACAAATATTGCAATATTATCTAGTGTAAGTAAGAAGAAAATTAATACTTTATAGCTGATACTGTTTTATTTTAAATTTCATTTCAAATTTGCTGTTAAACTTTGCTTCTGTCCTTAGGCTTTGTGCTGTAATGAATGAAAAGCCTTTATCTTAACAATGCACACTCCTTTTGCTTCCTTTTGTGTGAGTTGGAAAGCAATTACAGTGTATTATTGATTAAATGTTTTATGATAAAACACAAAAGCCATCAAGTAAGCAGGAAAGCAAGAAGGAACAAAGAATAATTTAACAATAAAATCTATAATTGAGATTATACAGATAGAATGTGGACATTAATTACAGATAAATCATTTAATAAGATTTCTAACAAAAAAATTATCTTCCAAAATTCATATAATTTCCATCACGGGGTAATTACTTTCTTGCCTTTCAGTACTGTAAGAAAAAATACAAGTATGAGAATAAATAATGTCTATAAATATAGCACTCTGATTGTATGTATAAAAATTACCCCTCCCTTCCTTACTCTCTTTGACTTCTCCTTATTGCTTCTCAGAGTCTCCGACAATTCTGTAAATACCTTTAACAGACAGAAATATTGGAACTTTGAACTAGACCTTAAAGATATATAATTTTTTCCCTTTTGTTCAAAATGGTTCAGTAACATTTGGGATTTCCCTTCCATTTCCTCCTATCAGAAAGAAATCCAAAGGACAAACTGTGGCCACCTGGTAAAGTGGCTCCCTGTAATCTCCACCAGAAAGTGGCAAGGAAGCTGATGGGAAGCATGTGACCATATTCTGAAGAGCAGATCTCTTCAACCCAAACACAAATTGTAGCAACCAGGGTGCTGATCCCAAAGTGGCAGTGGTTAGTGGTCACGCACCCTGGGTGCCCGTAGATCGGCCAGATGCCCAGGGAAGCCAGCATAGCGTGATTTGGGGTTTTTTTTAATATTTCCACTTTTGACCTCCTGGTTGTGCAGGCTGGCCATACGTGGACAACATTCACTTGGTGGACAACACACAAGTGATCCGACAGTCCACTTGAGGCCTGCATTGGCTCAACGCATCCTGGATGCACTAGAAATGTAGCACAAGTGGTATTGTCTCTGCTTCCGTGCTATGGAAGGTTTCAGGCCTTTAATTCAGTCACTTCCTTGCCTATGAGTAGCCAACGATCTGTATTTCCTTTTATGAATTGCCAAGTTACTGAGAACTGTCTTATTTTCAAATTTTAACTAACCGTGGCACCCCTGTTTCACAAGCAGAGATGTGCATCTCTACAGGACGCTCACAAGGGCTGAGGCACGGTCCCTGTGCGTTCCCAGGGAACACACACTACCCAGATGCCTACATCCAAGCAGCTTTCCTTTAGTTCCATTTCACCTCATGACTTGCCCTTACAAAGGGGTGTGCTCTGGCACCCACAGAAGACCACAGGTCCTGCACTATGTGGCTCGGGGCGATGATGTTTCTGTAGGCTCCATGTCATGGGGTTTCCTCTGGAAAATGGAGAGCAGTCTCCTATCAGAACAGATTCATGCATAGGACCTTGTTCTCCAGAAAGTAGTAGCCAACTCAATGAGTTGGTGAGGGCAGCCTTTCATTAACACATAGGCACAAGGGCTAATTATTTATTTAAAAGTCTCAGCTTCTTAGAAACTTCTTCACTTCTACTGGTAGCTAGGCGTTAGCTTTGGTCATCTGTGCTACAAAAGGTAAACAAAAAAAAGTACAACTAGTGGTAAAAATAGGATTCCATCTTGACAGTACCTGGTTGTTTAAACTGAAAGCCTCCAAGGGGATAAACAAGTCAAGTAAGATGTATCCAACATAACAACAAAAAAATTGTGACTTAGATACTGCAGGCTTGCCAGACACTACAGAAGATGAGCTAGAGGACAGAGTAATGTAAAAAAGTATAATATAACCTGATACTGAACTTGATCTTGTGATGTTTCTCAAAAATTCCTGATCTTTAGTGTAGAAAGTGGCCTGTTTGTAATCGACATATTGTATCTAGTTTGTGCCTAAGGAAACAGCAGTCAAAATTTGGCCAAATATTTTATTCTTAGCATATTCTCACACATTTAAGTGTGCCTGCTTGATGGATACAATTGCTGTCTTTTTTCTAAATGAGCTGATTTTACAAAATTAGTAATTCTCTGAGCTTTATTTTTCCACATAGACAAGATAGCTTATTCAATGCTGCCTTCACTTACAAAGTCTAAATAAAATGAATTACAACTTAGCTTTTTCTTCAGCAGTGCCATCTAAAATTATACAGGAACAAGATGTTGTTTGGTTGGTTTTTTTTTTCCCCCTCTGGAAGTCAGCAGAAAAGCTGTTAAATACTACATATACTAGAATACTGATTTTAATAATACTCAACGTGCACGTCAGTTTCATTGTCAGAAACACTTTAAATCTCTGTATGTTACTAATAACTGAAGAGCGTTATTCAGCTTTGTAATGTAGTATGCATTGTCCTTCATATATATTCCTAAAGCAGGATGTATGCTGTACATTTATATACAACGTTGGTTGGAGCACAGACATTGCAGTGTCATGCTTTCATTCAGATTTCAGATGCCATATGTTCAGTACAATCGCATGGCATCAAAATGCAATATATTGCTTTGCAAATGCAAATAATTTCACACAGCAGCCTTCATGACTGGGGAGGAGTAATGAAATGGGATATATTTTACACATATGAAAAACATAAATAAAAGATTTATCATAAATATATGGACCAGTATATGACGTTGAAGAACAAGAAGCAAAAAGGGAACAGTGCTCTTGCATAAAGATCGATTCTCTTTGCTGCTGATGGAATGACAGGCTTGGGAGGAGGAGGCTTCTTGTTGTTCTTGGCTTGAGATTTCCCGAGCCCATTGTTGACTTCAATGGGCTTCCCATAACAGTCATAATTCGATAATTCAAAATCCCTTGGCAAGCTTCCAACGATGCTGAAATCATTGGATCTCAGATCAGATTTCGAAGTGCAAACTTTTTTGCATCTGGTCTCACCAACCTATGAAATAAAGTGTGAGGGGAATCAAGATCTACTCACCATATTTCATTAACAAACTTAATGCAGCTGCTAGAGAACACCACAAACAAACATATAGGAAATTACTTGTTAATAGGGTTACAGTACATCAGCCTAATTTGCTGAATGGTTGCATTATAAAGTACTTAAATATGATCAGTCAATCATATAAACTAATCCAAACATTCTTAATTGTGTAATTTTTCATGCACAAGATGCCTCATGCTGTGCAACCTGCTACAGTTAGACTCCTTCATTTTAAGATGATAGAAGAGGAGAGAATATTTCTGTAGAGAGTATTTTTGCAAATCAGTTCTGTGCAGATGAACCTGCAGGACAGATACTATTCAATACTTACATTTTTCTGAGGCCTGAGGCTATAGTCAGAATTAACTCTAAAATTCAGTGTTTGATGCAACAATAAAGTTTATTCCGGTTCTACTATGTAGTCAGCTCAAGATCCCATCTCTCATCCCAGGGTGACCACCTTGCATGGTGAGAAGACACTTCCTTTGTACCTGCACTCTTTGGTGCCTCTCTAAAGACACGTAACAAAGATGCAACACTGTTCTCAGCACTTCCCATTGGTACACAGGAGAACTGTGTAACTGGGACATCTAAATTCAGCAATTGAATTCCTGACTTTCCTACAGCTCTGCCAGTGCTCTTGGTGATCAAGTACAACTGTGCTATAGGGTCACCCCAGGTGAATGATTCTCTTTTACAGAACAGACAACTGTACTTGCACAGATAATGAACATTTAAAAGAAAAACGTATTTGTCATCTTTCAAACTGAAGTGTTTTGGGAAAAAAAAAACCAAAACCAAAAAAAACAGAAGAAAAAAGAATACACATTATGAAACTTAACTGCATTATTAATAATGCTATTTGTACACATATATAACCTGAGAGTTAGTTGGAAAAAATGCTGGTTCACAAATCAGGTTATACACCTGGGCAACTGACATTAACATAAGTTTCACTAGAGCTTCCTGGAGCCACCGATACACTAAAGCTTGTTTTTTCCAAAAGCTCCCTATCCCTCCTTCCCAGTAGCTGATCTCTCCTCCACAAAGCCTTCGGGCATTTTACTCTCAGCTCTCTTCACCTCTGAGTTTTCTGCGGTCCTAGGCTGATGGTTCAGCATAATGGCATCATCACATTTTGTAAGTAAAATAATAATAGTGAAATATTGTACCAGACTTACAGATGAAAGAAAAACATTCTGGAGAACATTATTAGCTTCTCTGTCACAACTGACAAGGTATCATGGATGAAAAGAACTGAGGCAGTCAGGGACAGCCTGGGACAGTGTTTAATGTTGGAGTAGCAGGGACAAACTGTCTAGTAAGGCGGTGACTGAGACACGTATGAACATGATTATGTGGCCCTGGGTGACATGGGGGCTGTCACACAGTGATCGGAGAGGTTTCTTCCAATTGGATCATACTCAATGACATGGGTAATAAAGATACAAAGCAGACTCTTGCTCAATGAAAGGGTAACTTGTAGGATTGGGATGCATGTTAACTGAAGAGTCACAGGAATATTACACTTTTTCCATGCTCAAAACTAGTAAGATTTAGTAAGGCTATTACAAGAAATAGAATAATGTATGAAACTATAAGCCTGCTTTTCAATTTGCAAACTTGTAATCTGTTTCTCATACTGCCAGCAATACATTGTAAAACTCAGCGACACTAATTGTAGCCTAAGCGCTCGCATTCACAATACAGAATATTCCTGTTCCAACCGCAGTACCTAGAGAGAGCTCCCCTAAAGGCTGTTCCAAGTTGGTTCTCATTCACTTGCGGGACAGAGAACTGAGGGAACAGCTTCTGGGTGACCCCTGCCTTACAAGCAGAGGACTGTTCACAGCATGTTCACACAGAGCTCTGCTTAGTGTCAGCTGGAGCACTGATTTGTCAGGGTGACACAATTTTCCTTCTAAGAGCAACCTGGCCCAAATTTTTCTTTAGCAAGTATTTTAAAATAATTTATTTCATTTCCCTGGCTTTACAAATCTAATGTGTTTTTCTTTTTTCTATATTCAGTTGCTGCCTAAACATATTATTAAATTTCTTCCCATACATCTGTTCAACTCTCCAGTAGTTCTGTTGTTTTAATCTAAATTCATTTCAGTTGACCTACAGCTTTCCCTAAACAAAGTGAGATAATATATATTAAAAGTAGTTTATCTGCTTCTTATTAATCCCTCCTTAGTTCGTGCTAGAAGTGTAATGAAATTCCTGACACTTACCAACGTCTACAGGAACAATTTCTGTGGAAAATGATAGCACAGGACTGGATTTTATAGTACTACACTGAAGACTTGTATAGAAGGTAAAACATTGTTAAACATTACATCCTTTCGACTTCATCCTGACACAGAACTTGGCCCTGGAAAATATTTGATATCATTTGTCTTATCCTGCCCCAGCATCGTGACCTGTGGGCCAGACCCAGCCCACAGGATGCTTCCACCAGCTCTGTGGCTTTGCCCCTGCAGGGGATGGGGAGCAGCTGTTTGGGAAGGGAAGGCTGCTGAACCAGCGCAGGGCCTCCCTGCCTCCCCCGTGGAGCTGGGCAGCTGCTCCTCATCCCTCCAGCACGGAGTTGGGGGGCTGAGGAGGGCCCGGGAAGGCGACGTGGCTTTGGGGGCTTGGGCCAAAACACAGACCTCGTTCCCATTTCTCCCAGGACTGGGCCATGTTGTCTAGGTTCAATATATCGGACAGGACACCTGCCTTTTGATGAACAGCTCAGAAATACCTAAAAATGTCTCCTAGAAGCCAGAAAGCCCTTTGCGATGATCCTTTCTCACCTTTTCCAAAGTTCAGGCTGATGGGTGCCCACTGCCAAGCTCAGCAGCTGAGGCTGCCCTGGATGCCGTGGCATCCAGAGCTGTGGCACACACACCACTACGGCAGGGACACACACATCTCAGAAAGCCTTCCTTTGCGGAGTCAGGGGAATAATGTGATAAGAAAGTGGAGAAAGAGATGAAGAAAGAAGAAGCGTTGCCCGTGCATGCAAATTGACAGGGAAGGGGAACACCCCATTTTTGCCTCTCCTGCTATGGTGCTCCTCATCACTCCACATTCACTGCCCAAACTACTTATACCAGATTTTCCGTGAAAAACATCCAGAATGAAGAATTTTTTCCATGACCTTGCTCCTCACAAACATATGTACCTTATTTCTAACCTGAATTTATTTGGCTTCAATTTCCAGTCATGAGGCGTGACTATAGTTAGGTCTGATTAACTGCTGGTACTTACAGATGGTAACAGATCTAACCTTGATTTTGCATAATTCAGATGACGCAACCAGGCTGACATATGAAGCCAAGTCAAATGTTCTTCAGAGTTTCTTACCTTCACATCATTACCTCTGTCAATCTAATCGATCATATTTTTAAAAAATTATATTCAGTTTGATTAAATCAATAAACACACAGGTCAGCTTTAATTTCACTGACCCATTTAAATTTATTAGCTAACATGGGTGTGAATTATGAATAATGTTAATTATAATTAATACTTATGAATAATAATTATTAGTCAGCCACCTGTTAGCTATGCAATATTTTCCACTGATTGATGTCAGGCTTATAATTATTCATGTTATGCCACTTAGCCTTTAAAAGTACTGGCACAAAATTAGCTTCTCCATGTCTTTTGGAACTCTCCCAGTTTCAAAGAATTCATTAAAACATCAACATTCATGTTCCACAGCACTTGTGGACCAGCTCTTTAAAAAATCCAAGATGCAACTTAGGCTGAAATCTTGGTTGTAAAATGTCTAACAGCTACTGTTTAACATACTCATTAGCTGCTGTCAATTAAACTTATTTCATCATCTGTTTGAATATATTTGGCTTTTCCCCAAACATAGAGCAGAATGTTTTTTCAACGCTTTTGCCTTTTCTGCTATTTCTTGACACTTACAACATCTCCATCTAGTATTGGACCAACACTCTTGTTACTGGTGTTTGTATACTTGCTATACATGCAAAGTAACTTCCTATTGCCCTCACTTATGCTAACCACATATCCCTTTTGTTATCGACATCTGTTATCTACATCTATTTTCTGGATTTCAACTTATACTAATTGCTATCAACTTCTTCTTTTGACAGTAAGAAGAAAACAGAAATGCTTGAAGCTGTGTAAGTTTTCAGTCTTTGGGAGTTTGTTTTAGAATGGCGAATTTTTTTGTTTCTTTGTTTGTTTTTGGTTTTTTTGTTTTAAATTAGTATAGCTCCCCTTCTGGTATGTAGCTTTTTTGAACACTGACTGTCAGATAGCTCACTAGCATCACTCATATTTTTTGTTTAAATTCTTCCACTCAGACAGGAAAAAATGGTTTTCAAATTTGTGAAATCTGTCCTTTCGCAGCACCAAAAATACTGGAACTTGACTAGATTTGTTTTGTGCAAATAGAATAAGGATCCTTTTCAACTGACTCTTCGTCCTGTGATCAACTCCTCTTTATTCATCAGGATGAAGTTTAACACTAAATGCCATCATTTTGGATTCAAGACTTTTTGAGAGTAGAAATGTATTGTCCATAATTTCCAGCAAAGCTTTGAACATGCTGTAGCACTGGCAGCCTCTCAAGCTCAGCATCCACCCCTCAGGCTGAACTGCCTCCTGACTGTAACGCAACGTTCTCTGCCCTACACGGCACGTCTTCTCTGCCATGAAATTGCCTCTTCTGCTGCACCCAGCCTCTTTTGGCATGCAGATCTGTCAGTCCTCCCAGTTGTGTAAGAGTCTTCTATACAAGATGAAGGAGTAGTTTTCTAACAAACTCTGTCATTAATCTTTCTTGTGCTTGTTTTGTGCTCTTCTCTTGCGCTTGTAGATCATCAATAAAGTAATCATTGTTTAGCATTAGTGTGTATTCAGACCGAGTAGATTTTCTGGTGCAGCTCAGCAGGAACTTGCTATCACATTCCAAATATTCCTTGCAAATTCTCATTACCCCACTAACTGCAAAGTACAGAACGAAAAACATTTATACATAAAATATCACAGAATCACAGCATAGCTGAGGTTGGCAGGGACCTCTGGAGATCATCTAGTCCAACCCTCTGCTCAAAGCAGATTGCTTGGGGCCTTTTTACAGTCGTGTCCTGAATTATCTCCAAGGATAGATACGTGAGTCACTAGAGCAGAAAGTACCTACCCTGTACCTGAAATGCTGTCAGGAACTATTAAAATAGATTGCAGCCTGTGGTTTTGTGTAAAAGATAAAACGTGAACTGGGTTTCTGGTGGTTCTACAAGAAAAATCTGAAGTCTGGAGTGCCACTCGAGGGTAAAAGACACTATGGGAAGATCGGGCCACCACAGGTCACCACCACCAGTCACGTATATTGTAAATCAGTAGAGATGAACACAAAACATCTCAGGTTTCAAAGCCTAGATGCAGTTCTGACAAGATAAGGCAAGCAACAGTACTACCTCTCTTTAAAAATAGCTGGGTTTAGAGCTGTTACCACCGCTTGCATAGCACTATTCATCATCCCCCAGAGCCACTCTTTTAGCAAATGTTCTCTCCAGTCATCAGCACATTACCTGTGGGGGACAGCTTCTATAAACGGGCTTGATGAAAATGTAACTTTTCAAATCAAAGGGTGTTGTTATAGTCAACATTGCAATCTCTCCCTGTAATCACGCCACCAGTGAAAGCAAAAAGAAACTGATTCATCTTCAAAACATTTCCCTTTTTGCTTGTTTTTCTCACTCTATGATGCTACATTGCTAGGAAACACATGCAAACTCCTACTGAGGATTCCAAATAAAAGGCCAATGCCAGCAGTTACCACCAGGTTTGCGTAATTTTCTCCTCTGCTTAGAACAGCATCTACTTGCAGCCACTAGGAGCTAAGGGAGCCAAACTGTTCTTACGGCTTCTTGCCTCTGAATGCATAGCCACCGCAGCTCCTAGCAAACACAGCAGAAGTGCTTATGCTGAATTTCGCTTTTTTCTACAGATTCAGGTTGATCTTGCCAGATGGACCACTTGACTTTAATCAGACAGTCATATTGATAAACCTGTGGGCTTAAAATTGCACTGACATTTCAAGTGTTTTTGTTGGAGGGGGCATGAGTCACAAAGCATGGACTCGGGGGTTTGGCGTATGCTGGCAACATGCAGCTTTTGCGTCAGCCAGTATCCAGGATTTGGTAGAGAGGAGAAGTAGTTTGCATCCATGGAAGGCGCTCTCCATCTTTGGCTGATTCTCAGATTGTGAGCATTGTTTTCATCCTGTCATCTTCACTGTTGCTGTTGGTGGCTATTGGTCATGATCATTGACCTTAGTGACACAGTAGTGCCTTCCACTGAAAACTTCCAGGTGGACCTTTACAGATTCTGCTACAGAGGATCTCTTCTCCTCACCTTCAATTACGAATGGCATCAAGCTTTTAATTTTTAGGATATACTGAAAAGTTTATCCCTTTTTCTTGTCATAAAAAAGGAACAACAGCCACTTGTATTGTTACGTATGATCACATGATTTAGTTATGGCTTGTTTTTCACTAATATCAAACCTGCCAAGTCTCCAGACCAGATGCCATTTTTATCTTTCACAAATGGATCAAATACAAGAAAACAAGTTATCCCATGAGGGCTGGAACCAGGGATGTCTGAGCACCCCACTTGCTTCCCTGTGCTCCCGCCAATCCCCCCCACGCCTGGGACCTTCCCACCCCAACAACCCCACTGTACTTTACATACCAGCCCCTCCATCAAATCTCCAGGAGAGACATCACTCTGCAATGCTGAATGGCTGTGAGGGGCAGCAAGAGCGCAGCTTGTGGCCCAGGGAACGCTGGTAAACTGGCCTAGCATCAGGATCAGGGGCATTTTCAAGCAAAATAAATCAATTTATCTTTTTTAACTTGGTTCCTCTCTAATAACTTACAGATATGTCTCAGCACCATTCAGTAAATGTCTCATAATAAAGAAGTGCTTCATTTAAGCTGGGGAAACATTTACAAATGAAATTATTCATTCTCTCTGTTTTTCCCCGCTTGTAGTTTTCTGCTTCCAGGTCTTTCTTGTTGGCTATGGTGAGATTTCCAGCTACAACCTCAGTCACTTTTGCCTTAGTATCACCTCCTATGTGGAAAGAGAACATCCTCAAACATTTCTGTGGGATGCACACTCACATGAGGGATGCAGTTTCAAGTTGCCCTCCTTTTCTCCTAGAGTTATACATTGGTTTGCCTAAGTCTTTCCAGACATTTAGCACAGTACTTGCTCTCTCCTCACACACAGTCCTATACAACTCTGATGAAAAACAGCTCCTGAAGTTCTGGGACAGCACTCTGGCCTCTTTTGTTTCATATTCTTTATGCCTTTCAACAGACAGTTTTTTTCCATTACCTGTTTCTTTAATGTTTCCCTCCCTTGCATATTTGCCCTATGATAAATGCATTCTTGATCATGACAAGCTCTGTATGGGAGCAATCGAAATTTTGTGGGGCAGGCCTAGTTTTGGATTAGGAGTCAGAGCTACTGAAAGATTTAGACCTGTTCTGATTTAGGAGTTTAGTACAGGCTTCTCCAAGGCTGACAGCTTTCAAAGTGCTCCTATGTGGTAGCTGGTCCAGAGGGAGTTTTTAGCTAGGCAGATTTAGAGCATTCAAATACATAGAATCATTCTCCTACCACATCCTGAGGTCAAATGATTCATTGGTCTGGGACCTTCTTCTATCTCAGCCTGGTAATCTTCCCAGAAACTACCTCCCCAGGACATCCTTCCTCAGGTAGGCTATATTTCAAAACAGATGGCTGGATGCAAGCAATCATTAGCCATGAGGGCAGGAGACCACTCAGCCACACGGTCAACTTTTACAGCAATGAATATATATTTCTGATATGTCTCAGCAAACAAATGCATTGTAACTCTTCGTATAAAGATCATCAGAAGCTACGCATGCCCAGGACTCCATATAAATCCAACACAGATTATTGTTGCAGAGATTATAGATATTGGAATGTTAAAGGTCTCAGAGAACAAACTGGGAAGACCCTGAAAAGTGCAGATCAAACATGAGGTACTGGAGCTGACATCGCAAGATTATGAAGGGGAGACACGGCAAGATCTTGGAGGGCAAACTGAGGTCTGAATCCTAAAAACCTTTAGCCTATCGCTAGACACCATTCATGGGGAATGTTGCTTACTTTTTGCAGACAATGACTCCCCTTCCTCTAAGTCTTAAAATGCACTGTACTCCCAAACTTGCATTCTTGAAAAAAAATATTAAAAGACAAAAGGAGAGCATAGGTGATAAAAGTGATCATTTTATTCTCCTTATGGCTATGACAACGGCAAGCGCTTTAAAAGGTGTACACACCTAGGAGAATCAGTAAATTAGCAATTTGGTTTTGTTCACCACTGAAAAACGGTAGTTTTTTATTAATCTTGTCATTGATCAAGCTAGACACTTACACTTGTTAAGTACCTGAAACAGGAATAGATAGATTTTACGCTGCTCTGCTGGACTGGTGCAACTATTTTGTCACAAGAAACAGCTGAATTGGGGGCCTGCAAATTGCTGAACACAAAACCATCACATTCAGTTCCAGGGAAGCAAAACTGTAGCTGAGCTATCTTTCTTTCTACTCAGTTCCCATGTTGCCTGGGCTTGGGGAATTACTTGTGACACAAATCAAAGCAGACATGGGGTTGCTCTAAGCTGAGCCTGGTTGCCTGCCAGAACAGTTCTCAGAAGACTCGTCTACCAGATGAGAAACACGGTAGTCAACTGCACCGCTGTGCGATATCTGCAGCTCCTTGGGACTGGGTCTAATCAGTAATGTGGCAAT
Organism: Caloenas nicobarica; assembly: GCF_036013445.1. Lineage (NCBI taxonomy): Eukaryota > Metazoa > Chordata > Aves > Columbiformes > Columbidae > Caloenas > Caloenas nicobarica. Next base: position 34,980,360 of record NC_088248.1, on the reverse strand, counting down.
GCCAGACTGATACTAGGACAGAGATTCCACCATTCGGGCATAAACTACTTCCTCCTTAAAGAAGCTTTTAAGTCACATTGTATGCTAGCGATATTATCACCTGGATCTCGCCTAATAGCTTTATTTTATGAATTAAAATTGCAGAGTCATAGACAACTATAAGCTGAATTAATATTCCGTGTTGTAGCATAACCTATTTTCTTCTGTACAGTAAATGTCAATTAAATATCACTCAGGACTGGGGGCAGTTGGCCTGGGGCATCGGATAACTCTTGGAGCACAAACGGGGAGTTATACAACACCAGGAACCTACTATCATGACAGAAATTTTGGCCTGATCTGAGATGTACATCTCATCTCTATCTATACAATGAGATCTGATCAATTTACCCATAAACTCTTTCTGGCAACATCAGAAATGCAGGAACTGTTTGACAGACAAACAGACCTGTCTTTTGTTTACAAATACCAAGACTTCTGGATCCCTGGCTTCAGAGATGCTTGACATGCAATGCAGTGCAGCTGTGGCCATCCCCGGGAAAGCAATGAGACGGGTGTTATTTGAGTACGCTCTCAGCAAATACTGACTGAGAGTCCTGTTCTCTGAATAGTTACGGTTTGACAGCTGCTATTTACTATGAGAAATATAGCAACTGTAAAGCTTCTTGCTACTTTATTTACCTGAAGCTCAGCAGCAACCATGGCGCTAGGATATTAAGAGACAAATTTTTCATTTAGTACATCTGACCCCAAATAACTAGGGACCAACTGGTCAGATTGCTAGCCATTAATTACCAGCATGTTTTTAAGATCCTGGGTACTTCTAAGATTAAGCACTATCTAAAACTATGGGATGTTTCAAAAAGATGGATCCAATCTCAAAGCAGTATATTTCATGATGGCAACATGTTACAATTACACAAAAATTTACAAATGGCTTAATGAGTTATCAAGTGGTAATCATTTGAAACTCTATGCCCTGCCCTTCCCAGTGGTAAGAGTTTCATTCATGGGTGGTGCATGGTTGCAGAGATATAGTGATTTCAAATTGGCTCCATCTATTTGAAACACCCTGTATTATGACAGTATATTCCTGGAATTGTGTTAACAGAGGATAATGCTGATTTTGCGTACACAGCTTCGCAGCTCCTACCTGTAAAGTGCTGATGTGGACAGGAGTCCCTGTGCCATTCACAGTGTTCTTCTTGGCAGCATTTCCACCTTTCCCTTCCGCTTGCTCTGCCTTGGCAATCTTTGCTTTTTCAGCTTCAATTCTCTTCGGATTGTTTAGCATTACCTGGACCACCGCATACTCCACCAGGGATGCAAACCCAAAGAGAAGGCAAACAATCAGCCAGACATCTAAGGCCTTCACGTAAGACACTTTGGGAAGTTCTGCGGCAAGAGTGGTACATTCAGATGCCAAGCTGAGAACCGAGAAAATACCTATGAAAAGAAAAGCAATATATGGATTAAAGAAATCTTGCCCTTATTGACACCAGCTGTGGTTTTCCTCTGAAGCAGACAACACTGAATGATGTTTTATAACAGTAATTGGGGCTTCCCAATGCGGTTGGTGTATTTTACAGCAGGTAGACAAAGTGCACATGCGTTCAGTTAATGAACATGTTAAACTGAATACTTGGGTAGCATATTGCAGTTAGTGATGAATTATTAATAAGGAGTACTTCATGTTATAAATACAGAAAGAAAAAAGTGAGGCTAAACTGGTTGCTGTGGTTTTCCTGCCCCATCACACACAATACAACTGTGAAATGGGCTTTTGAAAGACTTATCTTACAACACGTATCTAAGTCGGAGAGATGAAAGAGAAATATATGATACATAAATCAGAAGTCTCCAAGTCCTTTAAATCAGACTTCAATAGCTACTGTTGTTCCAGAAACATGAACTGTGTTACAGCAGCAGCACTTCTCTGAATGACCTGCCCACAAGTGCAATACACAGGGAAAAGCGCAGGTTTTGCTTAAGAGCAAAGCTGTACCTGCATATCAAAAAGTCTGTGTTCCCAGTTCACTGTGAAGATGAAAACACTGAGGTGACTGAGGATCTACAATCATTCCCTATTCAAGCTTACAGGATCTAGAGGAATCTTTCTAAAAAAAGGGCTTTTTCAGGAAGCTCTTATGGTGAAAAAAATCCACATCTGCAAAGGCTATTGAAAGGTCACACTCATCTTCAAACTAGGTTTCAATAAGCATTCCTCCTTACAAGACTTTCAAATCAACACAGGGCTCACATTGCAAGACACAAAATACAAGTTTGATCTCAAAGAGGCTCCAATGAAACTGAAATAATAGCATGAACAGCTACATTTGGAAAAAGCTAACTTTAGAAATGGCTTTCACATAGGGAAAACTTATTTCAAACTCCCAGTTCAGAATGTCTCATTTTGATTTTGTGAATGCTAATGACAAAAATCTTTTTCAGTTATGAAAGGGCAGCTTCATGAAATGTAATCAATGTCTATAGAAAAGTGTTGGCCAAAAGGAGATACTCAATCTTAACTATGTTTCTTATGTTTGCCACACGTGCTATCAAAAGCATGAAACAGATCATTTTCTACAGATCTGTTTTAAGTAACTGAGAATGTGAAAAACTTAATAAAACTGAAAGTATCTGTATCAGCCTATGACCATAAGTAACATTATTTTGCTGCTGTTCCCATTTGGATTTTAATAAAATTGATACAATACTTTATTTGGTATTAATCTCAAATGGGCAACTTACTAGTTGGTAAAACATTGAAGAAAAAATATAAAGAAATTATTACAGTCATGTGATTTTAAAATACAGAATCTTATGGTGTTTTATTTACAAACATGTAATATCAACTTATCATTGCAAAGTCGGATTTTTTTGTCCACTGGGATAATACAGAATGGCCAGATGTGCTATGTCAGATCAGAATGACATGGCAAATACTGAACAAACAAACCTCAGTATCCATTCTGGCTTATTTTCTGTCTACTGCATCTGAAGCATTCAAGTACAAACATGCCCATAAGGACATAAAGCGAGCATAGAATAGTGTCCTTTTTTTCTAATTTATTTTCACTGACCAGCTACAGCTGTCTTGGGCTGAACACTAATTATGGATCATAATGAACTGCAACAACAGGTACAAATAAGGCTGTACTGTCTCTTAACATATAAAGGACACCTCTACCTATGCCCAGCTTTCTGTTATTCTCTAACAGTGTATTGTATCATGTGCTATGCATGTCTATGCTAGACTTCTGAAAGGCAGCTTCTACCATAAGCATGAACACCCAAATTACACGGTGATGTAGACTGGCTCAGCATCTTGGATATTGTAATTTTTTTCCTACTTACTTTAAAAGTGTTGATTATCTTAATATGCTAATATTATTATCATGGCTCGTGCTGAAAACATTTCTACGACCACTTTGTAGAGCTTAAAATACCAGATCTTACAATCTTGGATTTAATTCTACAAAAATAACTTACAAATTCTACTAGCTGAAGAGATTTTAATGGAGCTTTCACGAAACTGTTCAGTACGGCAATTGAGATCATAGTCACCCACCACTAATTTCCATTTGCCTGGATTCCTAGGATGAAAAGTTCATTCTCAGAGTCCAAGAAACTTCTAGGTTTTCAAGGTAACAATAAAGTGAGATAGAAGTACAGAAATATTCTATTAAGCAACCATTTGCTGCCAGATCAGAGTTGGCATAGCCTTGTAGACCCTAGTACCAGCATTGTAAGCTGCCCCTTTGGCAGCAGCTGCACTAGGTACCTACCTACCACAGTCCAAAGCTCAGGGCTCAAATTGAATGAGGAGAATGAATAAATAAACTGCAAGATTACTTTTTTTTTTTTTTTAATTAAAAAAAAAAAAAAGGAAACAACAAAATCCCCCTTTTCTTCTCAGGGAGCACTAGAGAGAGAACAGATCTTCTTCCTCTATACTTGCAAAGTACAGGGAAAGTCGGTCTTTCTAGAAAACACCTCTGCATTTTTGCCCCTACTGTGGCATATCTTTCAAAAGCAAAGTTTAGCTTGTCAGTAAGACTAGTTGGCTCCTAGCCTAAAGCATGATTGTATAGGGCTACTATTTAAAAAATACTGCCTCAAGTTACATATGGATAATATCAGAAAGTGCCAATCCACCAAAGCACTTCAGCACATGCTGCCAGATAAATAAATCTCTCTTTTTTGAATCCATCAAATTTACTGGCCTCAGCACTATCTTCTGGCAGTGAATTCCACAGCTTAATTATATGCTGTATAAACCAGTATTTTCTGGTTTATATTACTGCTTTAAAAATATTGCTTTATCTCATTTATGTTATTGAAAAAGGTAATATTCTGTCTTCCTTTCCTTATCATTTGGTATCTCTAATACATTCTCTCCTCTCATTAAACTTCATAAACTAAAAGACATACTCTTGCCAATCCTTCTTCATACTGCAGTTCTAACATATATCTTTATGTCTTCCTCTAAGACTCTACATCTGTTGCAATTTTATAAAATGAAATGACGAGAACTAATACAGATGTGAGGACAGGAGTGATGGGGCACAGACCTAGCTGTGCTTTGTACATGGGAACCCATCACCACTATTCCAAGCCTTCAGGTACCCTATTGTACCCCCAGCTGCACTCTGGACTAATGCTCCATGCTGTCAGGCAGCCCAATGTCCCTCAGATCCCTGCAGCTCCAGGGAAGACCTTACTACTTTTGGGGATCACATGGCAGTGAAGGAAAGAAAAGAATTTTTTAAACAGATACTGGTACACTGTCCACCTCTAAAGAGCTGGAGAGTTCTTTGTCATGCTCATTAAAAGGTGAAACATCAGCATTTAATTAGAAAGAAGCATTCAGTGATACCAGCCTTTACATCTCTCAGCAACAGCTGTTCATGTACCAGTCCTTTGTGGACTTCTCTACCACCAGATGATCTAACTGGGTGAAATGTTAAGGGCTTGCAACTTGTTTAGTTCCTCCATGGACAAAGGCTTTTTCTTCAAACAAAGATACATTCTTCTCCAAGAACATTAATTAGTCTACAAAAACATATGCTGCTTACTGGTTTGCAAAGTAACTTGTATCCCTAAATCACCCGGAAACTTCTAAGATGCCTGGCTATGGGGAGTAGTAGCCCACTATATTTAATTCTAAGGATAACTGTATTATGATATTCATAAGTAGATGTGAAGTAGCTCTAAATCTCTCATCAGATGTGTATCTAGCCATTGAGAGCACAGTGGCCATTGATAACACTTTTTTGGGATTAGAGATCATCCACTTGACAAAGAAATGTTAATCTTATTAGGTTTCAAGGTCAACTATCTTCAAGGATGTAACTAGAAGAGTTAGTTGGTCGCCCCCGTGCAAACTGGAGAAATACAAAACTGACAGTCCTATCAACTTGCATTACTAAAATCTGACTTAAGATTAAAGGGCGATCAGATTTAGCAGTTTTTGCTTCTCTGGAGCCAGGAAAAGTCACATTAAACAGGCCAATGGTTAGTATCTTTGAAAATGCATTTTTTCAGAAATGCTAATACATAAAAAGAAAGAATAAACACTTAAATGAAAAACAAACAAACAATAAATAAGCATGCATGCTTACTCACAAAGACATCCATGTTACATAAATCAGCACTACACCTCTTATAAATCTAATATATAATTAATAAGCCTGTCTGGTCTGCTATTTGAAGTGCAGGATTATAAAAGCAGAAATACAGCTCAAGTTTTGATCATATTTGAGCTCACTACATGAAAAATATTTCCAGTTCGTGTTTCTGTCTTTTTAACTTAAAGAATGCTACATTTTCCCCACACCTTTTTTTCTTAAAATGTCTAATGTTTCGCATTATGGAATGCATCCTTGCTACTTTTCAAGGTAAGAGATTATCATATTTGTTACTTGCTATCAAAGGGATATAGATCATGATCCTATTATTATATTTGTTACTTGCTATCAAAGGGATATAGATCATGACTCCTTCCCAAGTAACTATTTTTAAAGGTCAACAAAAATAAAACTGACTTGTACTCTGAAACAGAACCCTAGAAAAGAGATACAATAAATATAAGTAGTGCTTTTGTTACATTTAATTAGGGCAAGGCAGCCAACACTGACTCAGAAGCCAAAAGTAGCACTCCAGTCATGGTTCTCCAGATTTTTCATAGCTCTTAGTTTTGCCTGTCGTATCACTGGAGGAGGAAAAGGCATGGTAGATGACCTGAGATGGGTGCAGTGGGGCTCAGGCCAGGGGACGTGAGGACACTTTTCCACCTAACAAAACTGAGCAGGCACCCTTCCCACTCTCAACGCAGGGCTGGTGAGGTGACATGGCAAGTCCTGACTCCAAGGGTCTCCTGTGCTTATGGACACACGTGAGCCTGCACAGACCTCATGTCCTGTGGGAGTGTGGAAGTTCAAGTGTGGGTGAGAGGGTTCTGAAGAAGGCAGGGGGCTGGAGGTGTTCTGCAACTGCACCCTTGGGGTCTTGAAAACAGGTACACTGAACCTTCTGGAACATGGAAAATACGCGGAAAATAAGGAGTATGGTCTTGTGAAGGAGTGCTGGGGAAAAGGGGAGCATGAGGAAGGAGAGGTTGTGGCATGAGGATGGGAATCTGAATAGGAGAAGTGTCAAGACGGAAGAACCTGGCTCAGCATTTCATTGAGATCTTGGGGTCAGCAGGTTTGGCCACCCCAGAGCTGGAGTCCCGTGTACAATTAAATTAGTCAAAATAACATTGTTTTAGTTAATTCTGTGTCCTATTGTCTCATAATAAATGAAGGGCTTGCCTACTGTGTTGTGCTGAGCAGCATGAAGGCACGAGCCTGAAGTACTCCCATCAACAGAGTTTCTAATGAAATAAAGCCGATCAGGTAACAAGGATGCTAATTCTCTTCCAGATATAATTTTTTTTCTATTACTCTTCAGAAAAACTGCTCCAAGGGGTAGCTATTTAGAGCCTTACTAATCTTCCTGCTTTCTTACTGATTATTCAGATGTTCCAGTTCCTTTAAACTGCATATTGCCACAGTGTCTGCAGCTTCATCCACACGTAGGTAAGATCAGATTTGTCTGGGCTGGGAGGAGCAGAGAGAGTTTGCTTAGCATGTAAATCCTGCAACCATTGTCAAGAGAAGTCTCAGTGCGGAGGTGAATTCTACAGGACAAGGAATGAGGACGTTTCAGTGAAAATGATGAACAGATAATGGAAGTGAAGTTGCTTTCAGTGTCCAGTGTCATGGTGTCAAAGCAACTGAGAATGGCTCAATGGCGTTAAAGTGGATCGTGACGGTACGTGTAAACGCAGGTTACCCAGTGGGACTCTTGCAGCACTTGCATCAGGATTGATCCAAAATGACAGCCAGGACAGAACAACAATTAGCAGTGTAGGAGCATAAACACCCATCATGTAAAATCCAACTTGTCTTCTTAAGGTGAAGATTACTTCTACACAAGTGTAATAACCTTTAAAGAAATAAAAGCATTAATGTGCTTTGCAGGTCAACCTCTTCAGATCTGTATCTTCTAGGCCTTTTTCTATCTAAGTAAGAGCAAAAGTTCAATGATTTTATTTTCTTTATAAAGGCAAAGAGTTCAGTTTGGAAGAAAATGATCAAAACACAGATCTATATAACCACCACGTGTGGTCAGGCATGTGGTACTCTCTGTGCTCCATAAGGCACCCTCTGCCTTTTCACAGCACATCAGTAACAGGCAGTTAAAGTCAGTCTCATCTTGGTGATGGCTTCAAGATGCAGTCCAGATAAAACCAATGGGGTCTAGCAGTCATACTAGCTTAAGCTCATCAGAAAATCCTACTTAGCATTAATTTGTGCAAAAGATGGAATTAAGAAATATTAGTATAGAAAGTTTAGAATGGAAAGAGGTGACCCGAACATGACTCTCAGCAAAAAGATTCCGGCAGTACTGAAAGCTGATACGGGTGACTTCTAAAATTGGTATAGATTTTTTAAAAAAGACTCTAAAAACTGTAAATTTTGAAAACAAGGAATATTGCTTCAAGTCTTTTAGAAAGAGGATCTAAATCACCTAACCATTTAAGATACCTGTTAGGATTAATTCAATATAAAGCTGCAGATACTAGAGGTTTTACTGGAGATAACAGATGGATCAGGAAGTCAAATAACCAGAAAAAAAACTATATTCATATATTCACTCAATTAGCAGAACTGGCATTCTTATGTTAATATTAACACAATGGCATTGTAAAAACAACTTCACAAACTATTCCATCACAAGTAAAAGGCATTCCTACGCTATATTACAGCAATTTCAAAATTCAGATCTGTCTATATCTATAAAGTTGGTGCAAAGCTGATTTGGAAGATTGAATCTGTCAAAAATATATGTATTTATCTTCTCTATTTTATCAATTAAGTGCTGTAGAACGGTAAGGCATCTTAAAGGTGCTGTTTGGGCCTACAATAACCAAAACAACACACAATAAAACATTACGGAAAAATTTCCTTGTGTAGAAGAGACTATACGGTATTTCATAGCTCATTCTATCCTCTTCAATGATCTGTTGTCTGAAAAATTTCCCCTCTATAATTTCTGAACACTTTCTGGACACTTTTAGGTTTTAGTTTCAAATGAGGAATGACCTTCAAAATCATTATTTGCTTGCTTTATGCCAGAAGTGCATTCTGTATGGCTTTGTATCATCTTTCATCAGGCAGAGAATAGTATGTATTGCTCCTACCATTCAGCTCACGAGGATCTATTTGGATCTGTCATGCATTTTGATAAAGAATAGGCAATTTGCAAATATAAGTATTCCATTTATTGCCACAAAAAGTCACCCCAAGTCCGTTGACCCTCTTTCTGCTTAGGTAGGTATGATAAAACATCAGTTGACATAAACCGGCAGTAAAGATTAAATTATTTGCAACTGACATAACATGCAACACTGCCTCTTGATTACCTGACAGAATTCTTAACTGAATTAATTTTAACTATGTGCTCAAAATCTCCTTTTTTAAAGTACCTTCAATATAAGAACTTACTGGTTACTGAAAACAAGCTTTAAAATATTTTAAATCTACTGGTTACTGAAAACAAGCTTTAAAAATATTTCACAGTAATAAATATTCCATTCACATTAATGAAATATTAATTCCAGTCTTGATTATGAGATTAACATGGTTATTTTAAAACAAAAAGGATTTATAACCTTTTTTTTTCCCCAGTAAATTCACTGTTTAATTAAGAATAAAATATTTTTTTCACTGCTACGTAAACTTCTACCATACCCAGATTCAGACTTGAATGCAATCATTGCCAGTTGGTTGTGCTTTCATAAATACAGAATTTTCCTGAGGGGTGTTAATTTCATATTATTTATGAATGGTAAATCACCTGAGATACTGAATTATGTAGTTAGGCTACGAACTCCCTCCTTTTGCAGTTAAAAGACAAATCTCATTTCAATTTTCATTACCTTTTTCAAGTTAAATTCATTAACTCTGCGATGTCCTAACATTACTTGAGATCCCTCCGGGCTTGGGATCTAGCTCAGAAACAACTGCAAATAACAGACCCTCAACTTCAGCTAAATAGTCAATGAGAAACTTGCAGAGGATCCTCAGAATCTGCAGTGCTACAGCCGTCCCAGTTGAGTTTTAATGGGAGATTTATTCATATGATGCAACAGCACTGACTAAAATATGCCCTGCTGACTACTGTTGTTGTAAAAAAGTCTTCCAGTTGCCACAGTATGTGAATATTTTTGATATAATTACAGGCAGGAATCAATCAAAGTAGAAAAGATAAATCATTAGAAGCCAGAGTACAGAAACCATTGGATAAATTTTTGGCCACATTCAGAAAACAATCATAGGATTGAATAAATGCAGGGCTGATGATTGTAAGCAGCTTTCTGTAATGACAGACTTTCGAGAACACTTAGAGAAAGGAAGAACGTGCAGGCCAAACCATTTGAAGTTACACTCTAATACTATTCACTTCTGGAAGAAAAGTTGACCAGAATATAAAAATTATCCTACTTTGCTGCAACAGGCATAATTCTACATGAACATCCTTTCAGAAAAATTAGACACAAGCATAAATGTGTATTAGGACTATAGAAACAAAATGGTGATAGTAAGATCAAAAGACATGTAAGCAAAACCAAGATAAGCATTTAATCTCATCTTCAACATAGATGTTTCTATATTTGAATTAGTTCGCAGTAATCACTTATGAACTACTTGTTAGTTAAAAGTAATCTATTTTATGCCATGAAATGTAATACATGAACTGGAATATTAACCATTAACTATAAACAGTAATTGAAGGAATCTTAAAGCCTTTTACCATAGAAACCACTTATATTACCTACCTGTGCCTTTATAATACTTGGTACAGTTACCATATTCGATATCCTCCTTTTTAATATCAAACTGAGGCAGAGCAATTTTCTCTAGCTGTACAGGATCTCCAGACTGCCAGATAAACCGTAAGTCATCAGTTGTGTAACCAACTACAAGAACAAAATAGTAATAGTTTAAAGAACCGTCTCAATCACAGTACACTCCATGAGAAAATCTAGCATATATGTATCATATTTCTTTCACTCTTTTTCTTTCTATTTCCTTTTCAAATAATTAAATACAAAAATGAAATAATCCACAATTTAATTTTTTTCTGTAGGCCTAAATTAGGACTTGGTGGGTGGAACATTACATTATCAGCAATATTACACTGATTCCGAGGTGTTTGTTACGGTGCTTACTCTTTAAACAAGGAAAGCAAAGCTCTGCTCTCCATGGCTTCGAAGCCTCCATATTCATTCACACTCTGCTTCAGCAAAGCATGACAAATATACTGAACTGTAACACCACTCACAAGTCCTAGTAACATCAAAAGAATCTAACAACTCAATTACTGTGATGAATCTTGGGTTTTGTGCAAAACAACCTTTCTGCTCGGTTTTTCAGATTAAAGGCCCTGACTCATGAAAGCATTGCCATTCCATCCTGCTGAAACCAATTCAGTGCCTTCATGATCCCCCGAGTATGGACAGACTTCAGCACACATCTGAGTGTCTAAATCATGATATATACAACACCAACAAGTGGGAAAATTAGGTGAAAGTTAGCCTCACAATATTCAACCGTAAAGCAATATTGATTAAAAATGCATAATCATAATAATGAATTTACATGCCATTTTTCTGCTGCCTTCTATGTATTAAGGATTAACTTAGTTCAAACACAGATAGTGTGTGTTAAATGGGAACAGAGATGGGGAAACACAGAAAAGATGGCATTGGAATACAGCATTTTGCAATTCAAAGGCTCTGAAAAATGTTTAAAGAACCGTTCTTTTTCTTCTTCTGGAGGCATTAGACAGATTTTTATTTTATCTTTGAAAAACAGCTGTGATTAAAAAAGCTAAAGTGTTCATAAGCTAACTTCTCTAAGATTCATAACAACTTAATAAAAATCACGATGTCTCAAAGCCCCATGATGGAAGATAATATACAAAAAAATATCAGTTGTTTTAACGCTTCATTCATAAAATTGGTCTCACTCCCTTAGAAAATAAAGCAAATAACAAAACTGTCAAGATCCTTTATGATAACAATTACTGGGCAGTGAAAATTCTGTCTATAGGGATTGTGTAGAACTGGGGATTATAACTGCAGATACGAGAATGAAAGAAACATTTTTAATAGGGAAACGTATGTTGCTAGGAACCAGTGAATATTAATTTCAAGATTCATTAAAAATGTTGACATGAACAATACAGAACTGATCATTTTCTGTTTGATTCTCAGGCATGCCTAGAAGGCCACTGTTTATATGCACTGACTGATTTACATACAGCTTTCCAATTGCATCTTGCAGCGCTGTGTATCCATAGGAAACAAGGTCAAGTCCAAAGGGCATGACAGAGTAATAGACAATCTGAAAATACAGAAGTGGAATTTAAAAACATTATAAGCAGTAGACTGCAGTAAGAAAAAAAAAATCAGGTATTTGATTTTCAGCTTCTAAAATAGCAGAAAAAAATAAAGTTATAATGAGTAGCAGTTTGAAATTGAGCTATCCCTATTAGTCAGAGAATAGAATTTTATAAAGAGTTTTAAACATATACTAATTCACAAATTAGAGATCTACTAATACATGATACTAATACTAATACAGAGCAGTGTCCTGTCTCTAGCAGTGGCCAAGGGCAGACTCATGAAGGAGAATATAAGACTACAGCAATCAGGAAATTATATTTTGCCAGATGTCCAGCAGCTTCCCAAAAGTTGCACCTCAAGGGCTTCCTAAACCAGACGTGATGCTTCAGTATTTAAGGGACCTCAACAGATTTTTTCCCCTCCAAGAAGCTGCTTTGCTTCCAGTTGCCTTCTGGAATCTGTGTAAACTTTAATGATGCACAGCATCCTGCAGCAAGACATGCCATAGCTAAGCTGCACACACTCTAATATCTCCTTTTATCTATCTTGAGCCTGCCTCATATTTTTTTTACTGGAAAAGAAGATGATAAATCAATGTCCATCCATTCTCTCTGTGCCATTCATGGCCTCAACTATCTTGTTTATTCCAGTGCAAAAAGTTCTGCCTTGCTTAGCTGTTCTTCACAAAGGATGCTGTTCTGTAATTTTGACCATCCTCGCCTCCCTTCTTGCAGTGGGAAAACCAGAACTGCATTGTATTCAAGATGCAAGGATATAATGAATTTATACAGTAGCATGACGTCCTATTTAATCCCTAATACTTCCTAGAAATTAATTCACTTTCTCAACTGGTACTGAGCTGTCAGTGGACATTTTCAGAGAACTAGCCATTATTACCCAAAGGTTTTTTTCCTACGTGGTAACCACCTCAAAACCAACCAGTTTTTATGTAAAGTTAAAATATTTTTTTCCGACGTGCATAATTTTCAGTTATTTACATTGAATTTCATCCCACACTTCGTTACCTAGTCATTAATCTGTAATTCCCACTGTTGTCTGTTATCTTTACTATCCTGAACATTCTGCCATCATCAAAAGTGTCTGCCAGTTTTCCAGATGATTTATGTTGAACAGCACAGGACCCAGAAGAGATTTTTCTGTGGAACTCTACTGCCTACTCCCCCTCATGTGAGCACTAGCTGTTAATTCCCACATTCAGTTTCCCAATTCTTAACTACTTATGCAAGCAAGAGCTTTCTCTCATATGCATTTTGCCAAGCATGTATTTCGATAACTGGAGATTCTTTCATTAATACAGGATAACATCTCTATAAATTAAAAATACAAGGCATAGCAATAATATATATTAAAAAATGAAAATCTTAGTAGCATGTCACCAAAGCAGAGTGCCTCAAAAATTAATCTTATCTGCACACACATCATTTATGAACATATATTATTAAAATCAACAGAATATTTTTAGAGGATGACATTAATTTCAAACTTTATTGAATTTGGCTTTGTTATTTGGAAGTTTTCAGAGAAGAACTTTTCCATCAGAAACACATTTATCAGTATTCACTCAATATTCACTATTCGCTAGCCTAACCTATTGACTGAATTAAGTTCACTTACGAATAGCTGCCATCTGGAAAAATATTTGAAAAAAGTTTAAATGTTTCATTCAACATTTCCTATTTCAAAAGAGAAGTTTCTTTTACAGCTGAAAGCGATTTTCTATTTTGAAATATTAATTTCTACAGACTTCAAAACATGCTACATAAACAACGGAAATCAGAACCAGGACCTTCAGAGTGAACCAAATGAAATGCTTTGATTGTCCAATCTTTTCTTTTCTGATCACTGTCGGCAAATTATTGAGATTGAGTTTTTTCATCCTGATTTGGAATGGGCAAAAAGGACCCCAGACCCTCCCATCTTCTTTCTTCTTTCTAGCCACTTCTACTCCAAGAAGAAATAGCTCATGTGACCATAATTTCAGTGGTTCCCTCTTAACGGTAAAGTTGCAGTATATTCAGGTAATCATTTTTTCCTCTATCACACTAGAAGAAAATCCACTCACTCTAGGAAATTGAGCTTAATCTCCAAAAATCATTGTGTCTATAAACTCTCCAGATTTGTAATTCACTATGAGATCCTTTTTAATCAATCAGTTTGCTATTTTCAGTGGATGATTATTTTTATGGCATGGTGTACTTTTGATAAACCAAGTCAAACCGCAAAATATTATGCATTAATTGCAATGAAATTAAACAACATTTTGGGATCTTCTGAAAAAATTTATACCCAGTAAGGCATAGAACTTTGTCAGGATTATGTCCAAAACTTTACAAAACATTTATATTCACAGATTCTGTAATTTCTGCCTTTCTCTATATCATTAATAAGTAATCATCATTTTCTTTAGTTGATGTAGAAATTCAAGCAGTGTGCAAATTATATTGTTTTGCTGAAGGCTTTACTTCAGATATCCATTTCATTATACTTCAAAGAATCCAAGCAATTATCAAAAGGGTTAAAATATTTCCAATAATACTAGTTTACTTAATGTGCTAGCTTAACATGACATACAAATGTACAGGTACTTCAAATTTCTAGTACTTGTTATGCTGTCAACTGACATGCTTTAAATCATTGTCATCTGATTTCTTTACACACATTTAATTTATTAAGGTATCGTTTACATACTGCCATATAAATTTAAATATTAGTCATAAACTGTATTATGTTGCTAAGTCTAACACAGCATATATATCACATATCAGGTAATTTTAAAAAAAGTGCAGAAATATATCAATAAAATACCTCATGCTGACTAGGACATCTCCATCCCGAAATATAAAAAGGAGGATATTTTCTTGTGTGACATCATGGAAGTTAGCATTTTTTTCATTTGCAAAGAATAAGTCTGGCTTCCAAAGACATTTAAACATTGTTGGGTCCACTGTCAGTGTATCTGAACCTCTCCAGTCATTGGGCAGTTTGAGTCTGGGGTCATTCCACTTCTGTCTTAGAAAGATGTTGACTCTATAATCCTGATGGGAAGAACACATGAACACTAGATAAGCCAAAAATGTAGCCAGAAACCCATAGAGAAAGTCAACCATTATATCAGACTGAAGAGAAAAGCAATTTATGCCCTGATTTTTTAATCACAAAGAGAGTAATCACTATTCAAATGACAGTGGCAAGTGTTAAGTTCACTACAAATTGGTAGGTAATGTCTCACTCATGTTTTGAATATGGTAACTTTTTTTTTTTCCAAAGGGCCAAATTCTTCCCCTAGGATCATTTTTCTGTCTCCTTGATGGTAGTCTTCTGTTCCCTAAGCATAGAGAAAAGCACGCAGCAGGACAGAGGCAGGCCATAGCTTGACTACACCAAATTGCTGCAGGCAGCAGGCACGACATTGCTTCTATCAGGGTATCCCGTGAGTGAAAACTCCAGCTTATTCTCCATTTGGTTAAGTGGCACATGGATGGTAAAATATCACGCTATAAAAGCAGAAAACAGACCAGGTAGATAATACAATTTACACTAGACACCCAGAGTACAGCCTCAGACCTTGTAACAGTGATTTGGGACTATTTTGGTAACTGAGGAGAACTGATGCCAGCTTACAACACAAGTACTGAGGTAGCACGGATGAAAGCAGAAACAGAGTCGGTCTCAAAGAGACAGAATCAGACTTTACACAGAGAAAACTTCCCTCTGAATTCAGCAGGACTCTTGCTCAAGGATGGACAGTAGTAGAGCCATGCTCAATGAGAGCCTAATTTCGCCTTCGGGAATTGGAGTAGCATGTGTCTCAGGGCAAAACGATACCCACATGCATTCTGTCCTTAGTGAAAGCTGTGTGCAACCAAAGGAAAAATCTGACCCAGTATGTCAGTTATGATTTTTCAGTCTTACCTCTAAGTCTTTTTGCTTTTTACATTTACATTTTAGCCAGGGCTTCTATTTTATGTGTATGTAAAGTAGGCATATCACACATAGGAAAAATAATACAGGTATTGTTGAAATAAAGTAAAAACCAAAACAAAACAGCAACACAAAAAACCCCAAATAAACCAAAATTCTACATGTAAGGTAACATCTATCTCCAGTCTTCCTAGCTGACTTCTATGGTTTGGTTCTTTTTTTTTGTAATTCTCTATTAGGTACAAAGCATCCTGAGATAAGGGCAGTGTCTTTTACAATTTTAGAGCAGTGAAAACACTGCTACTGCTTTACAATTATAGCAAAATGCTAGAAACCTGTGAATGAAGGTTCTCAACATATTTTTGGTTTGTTAATGTATGCTGCATAACAAACTAATTTTATAAAGTTGTTTATTTTACACTTTAATGCCCTCTCACACATTTTTCTGTTAATACAATGTGAGTTCTCTTCTGTTGTACTTCCTATAACGTATACATTGCAGTCCAAAGCAAGTGCCATGTTGAGACAGTCATGCTAACTCCAAGAGGAAGGAGTTCACTTGGCTAAGACCTCATGCAGAATAATTTACCCTGTTGATTTAACCTGTTAGTTGGAACACAGTGCCCACTTTCTCATGTTCAGTCCACCAGTCAGATCAGCCCAGGTATTTCTTTATTAAAATATACTCTGTAATATTTTTCCTTACTGCATTGTAAGGAAAACGAAAGCAGCAAAACCAGGTAGAAAGAACTGAGGCAACATGTATTAATGCATACTTCTGAGAGACATGGAACTTGTTGGCAGTCTGTTTTTTGAGAAACTATACGTAGTCTGACTCTTATTTATACAAAGACCTATATTATCTTGTCAAAGTAAATAAGAAGTATAAAATAATAGTTGATATGAAGTGACTTTGTACTGGAAGGCTGTCACAGAAAAGCTTCAGAACAGGAGGGAATTCAGGTCATTATCTCAGAAAGCATATTTTCGATTATATGCATATAATCGAAAATTTACTTTCTTCTTGCTGAAGTTCCCATTCCATATGCACTTCTTGGCTCAAAGAAAACAATTACATTAAACCATATGAGATAAATACTGCATACCATTCATGCTCACAAGCATTACACTATTAATTGCACCAAAATTAATTACCCCATAAACAAGTGCATTACCCTAGTTTTAACAAAATAAAATGCCTTCTGAAAGCCATAGGCAAATGATAAACATTGTCCAACACTTGCCTCCAGCTTACCCATTCAGGAGATGTTTATGTCACTGAAAAGCAGAATGCACTGGCAAAATAGGAATTGGAAATAAGGTCAGGTAGATGCTATGTTATTTCCTTCTTTGCTCTATTACAAATGAACTTAAGTATACTTAACAACAGGATGTTCTAACATTTTAAGAACTTGATTCTGTTCCCATTTAAGGCAATGGAAGAAAAATCACATTAACCTAAGATAGGTAAGTTCAAACTCACCTAAATGACTATGAACTTGTGACAGGGTGTATTTGGAGAGGAAAGCCACCAACATACTAGAGGCAATACAGGAAATGTAGAAGAACGCAAAGAGATGTCAGGATATAAAACTGTGGCTAGCCAGACAATGATGTCCAGAAGGGCTTCTTTTTAGAAGAATATGAACTATTACAGCATCTGACAGCAGTATACACTATGATCTGGTACAAGTCTATCTTGAAAGAAGTCTGCAACCAGTCCTCTCAAACCTGGCATTGAATTTTAAGATTCAGCATGTGTACTACAATTAGGTTCAATAGGGGCTGAAGAAGTGTTCTGCATGAAGCACATGGTCTTCCTCCTATACATTTTACAAACATTCTTCGAATATTGCAGAATGATTGACATTTCATAATAAAGGAGAGTCAAATAGCAATTAAAAAGCCTTAAACTAGGGGCAGCGGTGGAAGAGATATTAATCAGCATTAGAGCTAGGAGGACTTGGTAGGTAAAAAGAATCACAGAAGTATTCCACAGGGATTTGTTTTCCCATGAAACTCCAACAGAAGGCAAGTTGTTTTCAGGGAGGTTGAAAGGGGAGGCATTCTAGGAAATATTTCAAATGCAACCTACTAAACAGTGGGCATGCAGCCAGAAAAACTCCTCAGGCCAGAAAACAGGCATAGCCAATACATCTCTTTCTGCAAACTGGAGCACATAGAAGATCATGACAGGCTTTTTCTACATGAACTGCACTCACAGAAAGAAAAGAAGCATAATAACACTGTCTCTTAATAAAGTAGAGAATTGAATTTTTAAGATTAAAATAAGGAAACGATTTTTGTTTATCTACATAAATATTAAAAAGACCTTTCTACAATGTTTTAAAGTAAAGGAGAAGAAGGAAGTGGTGTTTTGCCATTTAAGTCAGTGAAGAAAGGTTACACTGCAAGTACAAACCTTGAATATAAGATTCAAACCTTTTCTCACAGGCACTCTGCACATTTATTTGTTGAGGCTTCTACCACCACCTCACTTCCAAACACCTAGCATCCGTGGTTATTCTTCCCCACCCTTCCATCACCTGAAAGAAGGAACTGTCATTTTGGCTTGGCTAAAACAAAGTGCTTTACCCCACATAGATTTTGCAAAAACTGCAGCAGGAAGAGTTTCCCAAGTGATACATGGAAGAATAGATTAACCATTTCTTTTGTCATTGCTTCCTGTGATACATTAAGGCAACCAAGCAGTAATCCAAAATTCACCTAAACACGCTTAGCTATCATGGTGGTCGGCTGGACATAGAAATCTAAATAAATGCATAACTTAAAGTAAGGATGGTGTTCGAAGTTCTGAAACATGGAGGAGAGCATGACTTATCTTACAGAACATCCTAGTAAATTTGTGAGTGACCACATCAGGAATTCACAGACATACATTGCTGTAGGGAGCATATTTAATTTTGAGGCAGGGAAGCACACCCCTTACATTCATGTTTTCTTACTATTTGGATCTGGGTGAATTGTAAAAAAGCCTCTGCAAAAGTCACTTTTTAAAGTATGCAATAAATTTCAGAAACTTGAAAGGGCCATCTGGCCTAATATACCTGCCACCTTAGACACTTATCTCACTCCCACTTTCCTGCTCTTCCTCCCTGTCCCTCTTTAAACTTCAGCCTCCTTTTTGTTTCCAGGAAATAAATTTCAAGGTATCTTTAGCATACTTACATACTTTGTTTTACTATCATTTCCCACTAATGCTATTAGTTGACTTACTATCATTTGCAATCAAATGCAAATCTTTATTCACTCCTAGTTAAAGAAACAGAAATTTCTGGCCAAGCTGTTCAAAAGCTGTTTCAGCCATCACATGTTTGACTTTGAGCAGCTCTGCAGTCAAACTGAGATGTCACTAGGGTATCGTATAAGCGGGTTCTGAATTTGAAATGGGTACTTCCACCGACAACTAAAGGTGTTTTATTATTTATTAGCCGTATTATGATTTATTGCTTCTGTGCTGTCACAGCATTAAAAAGAGCAGCCTGATTTTGGGAACTGCCTCAATGCTTCGGATGCAGCAGATCACCCAAGTTATTTCTAAATGGGATGCTCAGGGAGCACCTCAGAACTCCCATGCTGAGTGCATGCTCTGGCTGTGGCTTCCCATGTACTGACAAGATATGGTGTGCTCCTCTCTTTTTTACATAAAAGAAAACCCTAATCAGGTTAGAACATCTTCAACAATTAAACACCTTTTTTTTTTTGCAGTAATTTAGACAGTATTTATTGGAAATACCATTGCAAAAAAGGTATTCAAATCCCAAAATATTTGGAAGGGCATTGCTGAAATGACTTCTTGTTTTGAAATAGATTTTATTTCCTATAGAAACAAAAAAAGTCAAAATGTTAATGAGGATTATTTGGTGCTGTTATTGACACGTTGAAACTTTCTGACAACTGGAAATACATTTTTAGAAACTTCACTCCTCAGTTTCTCTTTCTCACACAATAAATAAACAGGAGTTAGAGTATGGTCATTGATGGCCTACTCCTTTACGCCTTCTCCTCCTATTCTTCCATGATTTACTCCTCAGATCTACATAAAACAGAGAACCTGTATGACTCAGCCTTATGCATATTATGTTCTTTCACTTTCACATACAGCCCTAGTTTCTTCTTTAGTAATACACCAAGCAACCTATATATTAACTCCCAGAAAGATTACTTAATTCATACTACCAAATGTGTTCTTCCATTGAACTTAATAACTTATGGAAATAAGTGTATTTCTTGCCTTTTAGAAACCATGGATTTCATTTCATACACCTCAGATTCTAAAAGCTATGACAAGGTGTACACAAATATAGAGCGAAACAGATTAATAGGTTTATGACATAAAGCACAGCCAATTACTAACCCTTTTAACTCAATTCTCAGTGTCTACAATCATAAAAATTATTTCTGTTATAGTTCATAATTCTCAGCCTTAAATTTAAATTTAATTTAATAAGAAAATCTCCATGTGTGCTATATTAATTTAATTTGAGTCTTACCATAGTTGTCTCTTGAATTGACCCAAAGCTGTTAATGAAGATGTTAACTGCAACATCAACTGGAATTCCTTTAAAAAAAGGAAAAAAAAAAGAAGATAACTAGTGAATTGCACAATCCAGTAAAGGTACCTTATCCCTCTTTTAAAGCTCCTTAATACTGGTATCACAATATGAAATGTATTTTTGTAGGGTCACACAACTTTATCTTTTCAAGCTAGTATATACGCAGCTTTCAAAAGCTGTGTTTTGATCTATTTCCATTGAAAGTCAATAGAAGTTACAAAAATTCTTTTCAATCTAGTGATAAGAAAACAGAAAAAAAAATCCTTAGTCTAGAGTGCTAAGCTTAAAGCATTTCACAGATCATAAATTTGAATAACTTTCAGATTCCACGATTTTCTGTTATCAAAGCATGCATTATCCAGTATTACCTTTGCACACATTGTAATGGGTAGGGGCAATTCACATTTCTAGTGGCAGACACTTTTAACTGTCAAGGTTATAAGGATGATCTATCATCCCAAATTACCTGTTTATGATTTATGATGATGTATTTATTTATATTCTAAGAGGATACTTCTATGTGCAAGTCAAGTACATAACTGTAAAGTATGAATACAGGCAGACAAAAATTGTTTCATGGAGCTTTCATAGCTACCCTGCCTTGGTGCAAGACAGCTGGAAGGCTGCTCCGTTTTACAATGGTTACGAATGTGCCAAGAAAAATGTCTAGAAGCCAGCAGCTGTAAAGATATTAACACGGACTGGATTTTTTTCCTCTTTTCCACAGTCAGGATTCCTGTAGTTGAAGAGGGACGGTGTGACAGCTGCTACATCTGCCCTCTGTCACCCTGTGGGAGCTGATTGGCAGTCATTTAATCTGGTGTTAACAGAGAGTTATCACGAAGCAGGGAGAAGTGGCCTGATGGTTGTGAGAACTAATTACGGTCCACTAGCTTTATTTAGCACCTCTATGTTGAGATTGTCAGTATGTACACTAGATGCATGCATCTGATCTCATTTACACTGTTACAAGTACTTAATTCAGTGGAATTCTTCCTATTTTCAGCAATAGAGACATATAAGAATATGTGCAGACTATTTTGACTAATTCAGCAAATACAAAGTAATAAATGCCTCATCTAATGGTTTGCTTGCCTGCATACAATACTTCGGTGTACTTTTCATACATAAATTCAAACTCAGCAAGTTCTCTTCGGTCACCAGAAAATCACTAAAATACAATTTCACCAATTTCAGTGTCTTCCATGAAACCAGTTTGTTTTGCTTGGTGTTTTTCTTTTTCTTTTTTTTTTTTTTAAATTTTTAAATCACACCAGTTGTGTGTGGTGCTTTTGGTTATGCAATCAGCATAATACTCTGTTTAGTGCCTGATGCATGTGACAGAGCACCCACCACATCACTAGTAGCCAAGAGTGTACTATCTTTTCCAGATTTGAATAGGAACTCCCATCCAAGAAAATCAGCCATGTGTGAGGAATGTTACAACATGGGCAAATCACTTGTCAGAAAATGTTCTTTTTCTTCCACTGCCCCGTGAGTTAACATTACTTGTTCTCCCTTTTCTTTCCATCTTGATTCTTAACAGACTGCCAGTACGGTTATCAAAAATATAAAGAAACCTGCAATGTGCTTTGTGATTACAGAAATCTGCAACATGATTTGTGATTACAAGCTGATCATGCAGAAGAACAGGTAGAGCAGGGGCTGGACATTTATTCTTCATGACATGGCTCAGTGCTGAAAACACATAAATATGATTCTACAGAGAATAAGAAAGAAACAAGACAGTTGCTGAGAACAGAGGTTTTAATATAGTTATAAAACTTAGTTAAACAGAACATCTGAAAATGGTCTCTCCAAAAGTACAGTCAAGATTATAGATTTCCAAATTTCTCATACTATTGATATGCATATTAGAATATCTTACTGTACATATAATTAAATGTAAGTTTTAAAAAGGAAGAACTGACTAATGTAAGCTGCAGTTTCTGCAAAGTAATAAAATTGTCTATGTCTTTTTCCAGCAGGGAAATAATCTAGTTCCTGGAAAGCATAACTTACAGCTGTATAAGTTATTATTTTTGGAGAATATGTATTCCAATCTTTTCTGCATATCTAAGAAAATCACATTTGCCTACATGGAAGACTTCTACAACATTTGCCTACCAAGGAGATGTTTTGAAGTCTGAGAATGTGTTTAAATTAATCACCTATTTGAAATCCCAAAGTGTGTAAGCTGTATTACTAACATATCTTTAAAGGACTGAATAAATGTATTCACAATCCAGGTTGTGAATATTATCTCTATATAGATTTTCTATGTGTGAAAACAGCAAAAGTTAAATTCCAAAGATTAAAAAGAAGGTTGAAATATCTGACAAACCTTTGAAATTAGGTCTTATCCTGGGATCATAACTGAGCAATAGCCTGTTCAAGATATTGCTGGTAGAATTGACAGGTACTCTTGCAAGGTCTTCAGCTGATTGCTGGCTGTAAAAAAAAAAACCCGTGCATTAGTTACTATTAAGACAGAAACAACTGTGTGCTTAAACTTAAGTAATTTTAAAGTCACGCCATAAATGCCTTTTCATGAGCAACACATGTTCCATATTTTCACGTTCCACACTGTACGGTCTTCCTTTCCTTGTGATGTTTCAGTATTTTTCAAGAAACTATAACAAACGCGAAAGCTCTCCTATATACTCTTAACTGTAAACGTGGAAGGAAATAAACAGCAATTCCCTAATCTCTCCCTTCTCTCCTAATATAAATATCCAGAGGGATGTGATTTCTTCAGGAGTAGAAAGCAGCCACCTGAGCTATTTTTAGCGACTGTCAGATTAGAACGTAACTGACCTGACGGGCACTTCGCAGGTGCCAAACCACGCCGCGCCAGCTCCTCCACCGAGAGCTGGAGCCCTCACGTCGTCTCGTTGTCAAGTGCTAACAAAAGCTTCATTATAGGAAACGAGGCCTTGGTCTCTCCTCCGGTTTTGTAGGGGGGATTTAAACATCTCCATTGACCTGGGTGTTATTGTGTTGGGTGTTAAATCAAAAACCATCGCTCAAATTGAAAAGAACCTGTGACGGGTAAACATAGCTACAAGGGTAACATGAAATTGAGTGTAATAAAAAGCAATAAGGGAGCATCAGTCCCCGCCCCATGTACTTTAAGCACCTAGCAGGCTGATAATGTCATGTAAATGAATTTATGTGTTGTCTGTGGAACCTGCCCAGTGATGTTTTCCAGTTTTGAAACCTGTCTTGTAATCACTTTTCCATCCATTTTATGATGACTACTCTGCTGACTTTCTGTCATTATAATTTAGTAACCAAGATGCCATGTAAAGACAAACACCCTACTGAGGCATAAGTCATATACATCAACACTATTACCTCCAGCAAACAAATGTACAAATTTATTTTTTAAAATGATCCAGTTTATTTCCTAAATGTTTTCTGTAATCAGTATCAGCTGCTGTTGCGTCCTTTACCCTACTTAATTTATTTTTTTCATTATTCATTCCCAGATCTATGTCAGCTTAGCAGACTTGTGGGTTATTCTTTATAACATCTAGGTTCACTGCTAGTTTTCTTCTCATCCTTCAGTTTCCTTCATGTCCTCCGGGACTTCTGCATTATTCAAAAATTTATTGAAGAAAATATTAACTCTCTAAAAGGCTTTTAGACAGTTAAAGAAAAAAAAAAAAGTTGTTTGAACGTATCAGATCTCCTGATGTTAAGATGCCAAATTATAGTAGCTCCTGTTCAGCAACTTTCTTATTGACTACTGGGAAATTAATTAACTAGTTAATTAATAACTGTCACCATTGCATGATATCACTGTTTGATTGAAAACTGGAGATGAGCAGAACCTAGCTCTTGCAGAGCTTTTACGAATAACTCCACCTTTAAAATCAACTGTTTTAACTCAAACCATAAGGAAACAAATGGTGCAATTGAACAGGATCTGCTGACTAGGTAGCACTTACTATGCCTCCACAATGAGACTTAATCTCCGCAATTAACACTTAACAGCTAAGATATTTATAAACAGATCTCTGAAGGAGATCCCTATTATCAAAAAACATGTCAACCATTTATGTAAACATAACGGCACTTTATTCTGTCATAGTCTTCTTGACACCCTTTGAGCATTCTATCCTTCAGAAACAAAATAATCAGAATTCTGTTTTCCCTATTGTATTCAGGACATTTCTGAAACCTAAAGCTGCATATCTGTTTAACTAGTTGCTTGTATTTGCTTGATGTTATTTATAAGGGAGAAAAGTATGTCTAAACTCAGCTGTAACACCAAATAACCACTCAGCCTTCCCTGAAATTTCAGACTACTCACCAGTCACTAGCAGGATTAGTATGAATTCTGAAGGTTGCTCAAAGATGTAGCTACCAAAAAGTTTGTATCCATGAGTATAGCTTGAACTATAACATACAGGACAAGAAAAAAATGTGGAGTGGCATTAAATGACTGCAGTATATAATTCCCCACCCATCTCTTGCGAACACACTGGAACCTGTGTGACACTTAACCACCATACAGTTGAACTACTTGTTCTATTAGAACTTATCCCGAGATAAAAGGTCCACTAATAAAATAAGGAATTTTTCACTTTTAGTGTCGTATGTTAACTTCCACTAGTATGTCCTTATTCTGTATACAATAAACCTCTGCTAACCTACTATTAGAATGATTAAATAGTAATAGGTGTTCTAACCCTCTCAAATAATTGATAAATTCACCTTCAAACAATTCTCCCAGGATTGTGTTTATAGCTTTTATATTTGACTTGATTTGGACCATTATGCAAAGGAACTAATTTATTTCTGTAATTTCGAGATTTGTGTTGTTTTCAGTGATGACCTTTACCAATGAACACTTTGCTATAGAAATATCATACACCAACTTTGTACGCTTTTTTTGCAGTTACCACTAATTGGACAATAGGAAAACATAAAGCTAAATGTTAAGATTATTTTCTATTTTGTAGCGGGAACAAGACAGAAAAGACTGCTCATTTAACCATTAAAAAAGCAGGCAACACAGTACTATATCATATACAAGAAGGTTCATGGCATTGCCTCCTTGAAGGTCACACATCTTAACATTTAAAACACCTATATCAGATGCCTAGAGAAATTATATTTATGAAAGGAGGGTCTCCTTAACACAACCAATAGGATTCCTTTCTAAATCATATATGCCCAGTATTAATGAACAAAATCAAACAAACCAAAACAAAACCAAAAGACTAATGAACAAATTTCAGTCCTATTTAAAAAAAAAAAATCTGCTATGGATTATACAAAGAAGTTCATTAAATAGTGATGATGGTAATTTGAACCACATGGGATAACATGGACACATAAATTAAATACAGATGCTTGTTAAATGCAATGAGGAAAAGAAGTCAGAGAAATTAAATAAGTGAGCATCAAACAGCAAAAGAAAGCCAAATACAGCTGACAGGTTTATTTATCTCTTCAAGTAAGAGGAATAAGGCTGTAGTTCTGTGAGATCTGAGTTGCACTGCAGAAGTATGTTAATATACATGTCTGTTTGGGCTGGGAAGACAGTGATGGGATGAGGGACAGGTGGCAGCACCGCCTTCTGGTAAAGAACATCATGATTATATCTTCCGTAAGTTATTGGGTAGTGTCTTGAACTTATACGAATGTAACGTGCACACATTTATCCTCATTCATACAAAACCCAAGCGATATACAAAAGCATTGGCTGTTTTGAGTTGGGAGAAGAACAGAGGCTCAGTAATTGCTACTTTTTAAAGGTGAATTTGAATGAGATGGTTGGAGTAGCTACTAGAAGAAAAACCCTCTGCTGTGTATCGGTTATATTTTCACTGTGGTCCTTTTTCTTATTCAACCTACAATTTTCACATCTGTGAAAAGCTCATAACTAGCCTAAGATTACCCTTAGATTTCCACCAGTTGCAGCATGCATTGCAATTTTAATATATTTGTTTCAACTTGCATTGAATGTATGTGGAGCTGCTGGAAAGCATTAAGAAATGGAAATGCAGTGGTACTCTTCACAGTAACTGATGAGTTCTAAGCAAGACATGGTGAATACCAAAGGGTAAGGCAAGAGAAGTCTCACAGTTGCTATAAAGGGAATTTAAAAGCAAGTAATAGTAAAACTAGAAATTGCCTTAACAAGAATTTTGCCTAAGTAACAATTCTGGGGGAAAAAAAAAAAAAAGTATGTTGTTGGTTGGTTGGTTGGTTGGTTGTTTTTCCTTGGAGGAGGAAAAAATAAAATAAAATTTAAAAAACCCCCCAGTATTCTCAAAAGTGTTCTCACACAAATAATGTCCTCAAAAGCCAGAAAAAACAAACAAACAAATAAACAAAAACAAAACCAAAAAACAACAAAGTATGGTTAGTCTTTCAGCATAATATCTCTGTGTGATATGGCTGGCCTCTCTCTGGTCTTTGAGAGGTTATTTCTGATATTGATAACTAAAAGAATGACTTTAAATACTGCATTTCACAGGGTATGCAGTAAGGTCTTCATCTCCTCTTCCACTACATCTCTACACATTTCATCATTGCCTTTGAAGAATGATTAACATTTTCAATTGATGGCAACAGATAATTATTTTCATAATTTAATAATCAAAATCCAGAAGTTCAGATAAGCAGATATGCGCGGCAAAAGGCAGCATATATTACACTTGGTTTGAAATTGATATAGCTTCCTTACATTTGTGTTAAGCAAATGTGCCAGTAAGACATTACATCTCTGCTGGTTATCATGACATTTAGTCTCTCAGAGCTGACTGAAGTTACAAGGAGTCCTTATCACATGCGGTGCTACACGAGGATGACTAGAGAAAATGCTATATACAATATTCTACACAATGGGGAAGGAGAACCTTTGCTGTTATATTAATTCACCTACTGCCCTGGTTCCTACTCTTAAGATCCCATTATGCTGAAGAAGCTCTGATTTTAGAAGAGAACATGAACATACTTTATACTTATGGCATGACAATTTAGAAAAAAAAAAGAAGGGCAGGTCACAGGGACATATCCACATGCCATCTTTTAATGCACTGCAGCCCAGGCAGCCAGGCAGCGTGCTTAGTCTGTTGTTGGTGTTGGCTTAGAGTGCATAGCTTGCATAACGTACCATTAAGCTTTGCCTTCACATAGTTCTAGATTACTGTCTGACTGGTATAAAAATATACATTTCAACTCACACTGTTCAGTTATCTCCAGCAAAATTTCCTACATAACGCTGAAACAACAGATTTTAGTACAATTTATCTAATCTATGTGATGAAAACTGACAACCTAGCCATATAACATGGCAGTGTATATCTGAGAATGTTAAAAATAAGTTTCGGGAAATGCTGTATCTGTCATCTCACTATATATTGTAAGTACTATTTCCCTGATATAAACTATCAGTGTTCTGATTTGCAGGCATTTGATTTTCTGAGTGCAATAACTCAAAGCATAAAAACAGGTTAATACAAATCAATGAGATACTATAGCATTCTTCTGAGTGATCTCCATATTCTCTAGTATGTTTAATAGCTACAGTTTCAAAGTGTACTGGGTGACATCTCCATTACTAGGAAGAATAATTATCATGCCTCCAATGCAAACTGATACCACTCAAATTACATTAAAACTATGGAACTCTGAATAACTGTTTATGTGTCCTCACGAACACAGCTGACAGCTAAACACCTAAAATAGATACGTAACTTCAGTACCTAAGTTTGGTGGTAATGCAGCGTGGCGAACAAAGAGAAAGGTTCCTTCCTAGCAGAATCTGAAACAGAAACCCAGATTGGGCATCCTGAATTGTGAACTCTGAATTGTGGGGGTTAAATAACTCACAATTTTTATCTCCTACTGTAGACAGACCAAAGAGCAGAGTCTCCTAATGTGGGAACGTAAGCAAGTAACCTTCCTGAAGCTGTGTGGTGTGAGTAGCTCAGTTAGTGTCACCACTTCAGTCTTTGTCTATCAGAAACCCCCAAAGTCCAACTGTGGCTTCACATTCAACATTTCCAGGGTCAGATGCCTTAAGGAGTGTTTATGTGGTCATCTGAAGTGCCTTCTTATTATTCCCGAAACCTGAGAAAAGCAAGCTGATTCATCTGCCCGCCATAGAGACAACAGCCCCCAAACCAGCAGAACCAGGTTAGGATGGTACTTCATCCAGCCTGACTAGTACTGCTCACAGCAAGCTGACTGTGCTTCCTTTTCCTAAAATGGGCTTGTTTGCTTCGAGCTTAGGCACCTCCGCATCCAACTGAAGTCACCACCCAAGTGACCCTTGTGCATAACGGGTGTCCTGCTGTGTTCTGTGATTGCGTGCAGACATGAAAAGTGATCAGCATCCAGATGTTTAAGCAGAACTACAGGCATTTAAAAAAAAAATTACCCACATCTGTTCCTTGTCCCAGTCTTTTTTCCAAGTGCTGAGATAATACACAGATGTCGTTAAATGTATCCACCTTGTATGGTGGTATAAGTGGAGGTACATTCTGTGTAACATGTCTTTCAAAGACCCATTTGGTGGAGCTGAGAACAGAATTTAGTCCTGTGGTTTTCCTTGCACTTAGGTTTAGGGGATACAATTTAACCTGCAGATCCAAGTATTTTATCAGTCCAGAGGCTGTACATGAAATACAAAGTCTGTAACTTTACCAGGTGATTGTAGTGTCTCATCACTACAGTGTTTAGAATAAACACTGCTCACTGAGAGGACGAATTACTGAATGAGAACCAGCCTACCCTGCTTAATTACTGTTTTACAAGAGAACTTAGGTTTTGCTTACATAGCTTTATCTTTTACTCCCCAGCAAGTTTATTCACAGTGAAAACAAATTCCCAAACCTAGTGGAATGTGGCCCTGTCTGTCCAGTATCATGGCTTTCCACGAGAGTTACATGCTACAGAATAATTAAACCATTGACGAACTGCTGTTACTACAAGGCAAAAGAATTTTTATAGGAGCCAGACCTGGGCTCTGCAATGTACTTATCTTCAGAATGACTGTGAGATGTAACTGCTTCCATAACTAGACTCGGGCTTTTCTTTCAACTTCATTCCATCTTCTCCCACAAACTGTATCGACCCTCCCATCATGTCTATAAATAAAAATTTTCACAAACTATCAACAGTGTCTTCTACAAGATGGGAATGAAGACCCAAGTTATTCCATTTGCCCATCATTTACATTTTGGAGATGATCACATACTACAGATATAGAGACCATGTATCCCCGAACATTTGACATAATTAAAAAATCCTTGTCCATGGGAAGATGAAGAGGATCCAAGATACAAGATACACTTTGAACTTCTACTTCAGTCCTTACGGGAAGAGTGTGTCAGAAACTGACAGTTAACCAAGAGATATTTTAGGACAGGCTTTCATAAAACTTTCTGTTTTAAACACATGAAAGGCTTTTTTCCCCTAGTTCCACTGTCTTTTGTTGTTATTTTTTAAAGGAAGCTGTTTATTGAACCTTAGTATCTGTGACCTTTCTAAGCTTCTGCCCTGGCAGATGGCACAAGCCATGTTTTCTGGCGGGCTTAGAGGGCCATTTCACAGTTTCTGAAGTGGCTGATACGCTTTATTGAATACATGCCAAAATATGATTTGCAGTCCTGCTTTGTGGGTAAAGAGTCTCTATAGATATCATACAGCTTTTAGTTAATCTTCTACATGGACATAAGCCTCCACATGGAAAAATGCATAAAGGTGAGGAGGGATGCTATTTTAAAAGCACAGTCCTGATTTCCAGACAAAAGAATGAGATTGAGGTCATACTCTTAGCACTGCCGTAGCATTAGAGATGCCGTGGGATCTTCAGAAGTGAACACTGTGCAAGTGAACGGCAGAGTCAAACTAGAACTATAATTTACAGGGATAGTTGTAATTATGAGCACAGTTGTAACTGATTTTGTTAGCTGCTGTTTGACACTCTTACATCCCTATGCCTTGTACAACACAGTCATAACCAAACTTCCCTTTCCTTATAATTTCCTTTGTCTAGAGATCTTACAAGTAGTTTTGAGGAGAGATGTTCTGGGCTACGAAGGATTGTGGGGATAACAGCAGCAGCTCAAACATCATAAAATAACGGAAGTATTTATTATGCTGTAAGAAAAGGAAAAACATTTTTCAGCAGTGCTCTGAGAAAAAGTCATAGCTAAGCATCCAACGTGTTTATCAGAAACAGGTATTATGAGAAACTATGAAGAAATTAATAAGAACTAAGTAATAGAGGTAATACAGCTGATGGGTAGTCTACCACCAACTAAATCAATCTCTAGCTCTATTGAAATCATCTGTATTCAGTATAGTGAATTTCAAAATAAGCTAAGAGGTGGACCTGTTTGGGTTTTTTTAATATTTTCCATGGATATAAAAGGCAAGAGCTTTGTTACGCTACAGCTGTAGATTTTATTGCGCTATGCGTCTGTGGCAGCTGGCTTCTCAGATTTATGCTGCAGTACTCTCTATTATAAGATTCTAGGCCCAAGATATAAATTTCTTTGTTAATCAACAAACATTCAGGAATCAGATGCAAGTATAATTACTCTATGTTTCATTTGGAAAGCCTGAGGTAAGAAGGAAAATTATCTAAATGTAAGACGTGAAATCTTATATCTGTTCTGAGCAATCATTAAATTAAAATAAGAACCAAGTGTTTAAGCATCAGCTTCACGAAACTACTTGATAAAAAATCTGGGAAAATCAGTTTCAGAAATAAAAGAAAATAAGATGGCCAGTCAAGCCACTGTCACACAATGCACTGAGAAGTACAGTGTTATGAATAATCACAAGTAAGAGGTTTTGCTCTAAGATACAAAATAGAATTCTCCTAATTGACGGAAGCAAATATCTGTTTATGAGACAATAACGAACTGTTCATGGTGTTTCTAATCAGATTGTTTTCAGCTTATTCTAATAGTAGTTAATTTGATGCCAGAGGGGCACATTTGGTGAAAGGTTTGTATTCTGGAGAGCCATAAAAGGAAAAGTTCAGGTATGCACAGTTTTCACACAAACAAATTCATGCTGAAGTCCCAAACCAGTCTTATAACCACCCATTTCTTAACATCAAACTATGGAACTCAAGCAAAGACGTCAGATCAGGCATAAATCTTTCCTGGAAAATTATTTGCATACATTTGAATGTCATTATAAAGTTTGCAAAGAGAAGACTATTCCTTATGTAATTAAGAGTGTGGTTTTTTGTTCTCTTGAGGAGATAAAGTTTAGCTTTTCACATGTTGTAAGGAAACAAAAACAATAATTTGTTACAATTAAGCTTTGAATTTTATTGTACTAGTAGCCAATATAAAATAAAGGTAGATTAAGACTGTAACTTGTAAATGTATGCTTTCATTAAGAATTTGTATTATTCAATTTTATAAATGATGCAAAATCCAATTTACTTTCTTTAAGTAAGATACACTGCATTCTTCTAAAAGATTTCTTTTGTGCTTTACTAGTAAATTTTTCATTCAACCACTTCCTTTGAGACTATTTTTGGTCAACCCTTATCATGTCAATTAATTCCCACTCCACTTTGTGTTTTGTTTGTTTCTGAGGAAAGATTCCTCACTTCTTTTTTTTCCCCCACAAGAAAAAAACTACTAAGCATAGGCAGCCTTTTTTATAATGCGGAGTGTCATGAGGTAATGAAGTTTTGTGAAAGATTATAAAAAACATGTTGACGACTAAAAGTTTGCCACTAGTAGCCTGAGTGAAGAAAGCATTAGATAATTTTTTGCAAGACAGAATTGACTTTCATTGCTCATTCATATGTGAGGTCTTCTAGATGCCAGCCACAAAACCAGCAGTCCTGCAACCACGCCATTACAGGTGGTTGTCTCTCAGGCCATGAACTTCAGCCAAGTAAGATATAGACAACTTGTTCATTATCCAGAAAATCCAGTAGGTCTAACTGATATGGCAATTAATTCTAGCTAGCAACACTGGACATGTGATACATCAGACAAATACTGCATTCTGCTAGTATTTTCACAGAAAGCTTCAAGTGACTGGGACATGAAAGTATTGCTTCACAAATTATAGCATTTATTCAAGTATATATATATATATACTTTTCAAGTATATTGGTGACAAATGACATAATATGTAATGGTCCTAAAGTCAACTGTTATCAAAAAGAACAGTGTACCACAAAATACTGTACTTAAGAGAAAAACAAACAAACAAACAACTACCCACTTAATCAAGATAAAATGACATCGAAGTTTTGAATTATAATTAAAACCAAGTCAAGAAGAGGAGGCAAATCCTGGCTGCTTCCATGAGACCATGGAAGATCTGGATTCAGTTCCCAGCTGTGTAACTCACTTTCTGAGGACTTCAGTGCTTAAGCCTGTCCTGAGAACTATGACATTTCTCTCCTTGCTACAAATCCTCACTGTAGCTCAGATGAAAGGCTCCAGACAGAGCTCAACTTAACTGTTCAAAGGGGATAGAATGGGTAGGGGTCATATCAGATGTATCATGATCACATTTGAGACTCATACCTTAATGTATTCAAATGCAAAGATATGTCTCATTTTTCAGGTTCGATATAAAAAAAGAATGAAAACATCACATGTAGAAGCTTTCTAAAGATTTTGGGTTGCAAATAAACATCACTGCCAACACTTAAAAAGAGTGGGAACTTTAAAAAGTATATTTCAAACATTGCTTCTGTCTCGTTATTGTACTTATTTTTTCAAATTTTCTTTGGAAAAAGTCTATTAATGTTAAACAGCCAGTCTCATCTTCCAGTCTTCTTCTTTTACGATCAAAGAATAAATGTGTTTTAAATTTGCCTGAACAATTCTATTATTTCAGGCATAGTGCTTTTCTGCGCTTATTGGCAACTTATTGTACTCCATCGATCTTTTCCTCAGATATTTACACCATAACAGTAAAAACATGAGCAAGGCTGGCCAAGAAAATGACAAAAGAGGACCTCACAAATAAAACTTCTGTATTGTCCTGTGGATCACAACCTAAAACGTGGTAGGCACTAGAAAGAGGCAGTATTTTTAACATCAAGTAATCACAGGTGCCCAGAATAGGTTCTCTAATCATCTGGGCAAACACAGATTTTAATTTCTGTACTTTTACACAGAGATTATTCCATAAGGCCATGCCTTATAGCAACAGTCAATCCACCTCCATGTTGTAGCACTGTAATCACTGAAGGTGCAGAAGACATTAGTTCTATCCAACACGCAGTAAGAATGTGTGAAGGACAAGCCTCTTCTTACAGAACTAAGCTAACCAGAAACTGAATTTCAGTACGACAGTTTTGCATCCTCCTTGCTTTTCTCAGTATACCTGCAGCACAATGCTAGACAGCATAGCACTATGGGGCTACATTACTATGTCCCCATAAATAGCAAGATACTGGGCTGGAATCCCCTGCAAAGGAAGAAATGATTTACTATGGGTTAGATTTTTGCTTTCATTAAAACAGAAGACCTGCTGCAGAAGAAACGCGTTCATTGACAGAACTTAATTATGATGCTGGTCAAACCCTCTTCCTCTTATTCCCACCCCGAGCCCCGTTTTTTCAGCAGAAAGCATCACCTTCTACTTCAATTGCCACATAATTTCAACAGATAAAAATATGACAGGATCACCATCATACAAAAGCATAAAAGAAATAAGGAACATACGATGGACATAGATACTGCTTCTTTTTCCCCTTTCCTTTCTTTGAAGACTTCTCTTTGGAATAGACTTCTTCAACCCATAAGGAGAATGAGAAGAAAAAGAAAACCACTAGTAAGAACTTCATCTTGAAGATAAAGCTTCAGAGAAATCTTCAGTCTATGGCAAAAGAAGAGAGTTTTATTTTAGTAGGGATAGATATGGCAAATGGGAACACATACCTACAAAAAGTAAACAAATATTTTTGGTTTGGGTTTTTTTTTAAGTTTGATCTTAGTTGCCTTGTGAGAGAGAGTCTTTTGAGGTGTACCTCTGATATGGAACCAACTTAGGCAGTTTTCTGAGAGTCAAGTAGCTTCTCAAAGTTAAGATATTGATAGTGAGGAACAGATTTAAGAGCAAGTTTGCTCCAGTGTGTTTAAGAAATGAACATCATGTCCTTCAAAGGCTGCCTAACTCAAAATCCTCAGAAACTTGAAAACAGAATTCCTCACCAAACATGTCATGGATCAACTGCATTAAGTATGGTTAAATGTGACCAAACAGTCACCTAGCAAGGCAGAGAACTGCAAGCCCCCTGTGACCTTGCACAGATAAAATAGCAATCATTTCAACGCTAGTTAAGATAAATGGTTGCAAATTTAATTTTATCTACAGAATTTAAAAACAAATGGCAATTTTGCACAAAGTAGTCTCGCTGCAGCCAACACTGAAAAGGCCTCGCAAAGATGACAACCTGCGATACTGTCCTTTATTACATTGTGTTCAGTTTAATATTTTAACTTCTTGTCCAGTTTAACACTTTAACTTCTCATGGGCAAAAGCATGCACCCCGAAGGCCAGGGGCTGAGCCTGTGTTTTGGCCAGACACGGCCCCATCTGGCCCTGGTTGCAGCTGCACGACACCCCAGGCACTTCCCGTTTGTTTTCCACCCCGCAGATACTTCCCAGGTGGTTTCCTGAGGCCAGTGGAAAACTCACGGATGCCTCAGCACCAGCTGCATTTTCCACTTTTATTTTATTTATTTATTTTAAATGATTGTTAAGGGGCAGCGCCTGCCTCCCTCTCCCTCCGCCCCCCAGCCTCCGGGAGGCACCGGGATGCTTCAGCCCACCCCGGAGCTGCAGTCCCCCCAAACCCCTCTCCCGGTGACGGTCGCGGATCTGCCGCCGCCGCCCCCTACCCTTCTCCCGGCCTCCTCGCCTCCCCGGCCCGGCCCGAGGCCTCCCGCCGGCCCCGGCGAGAGAGCGGCCTCCGTGCCGCCGAGCGCTGCCGGCGCGCCGGGGGCAGAGCGGGCGGAGCGAAGCAGCGGAGCGCCCCGCACGCCCCGCTTCCCCCCGCAGCGGCGGGACGGGCCCGGCGCTGCCCTCGGGGCAGCACCCCGAGCCCCGCGGCGCCCGCCCCGGCCCCGCCGCCACCGGCGCTGGCCGAGGTGCTGACGGGGCCTGGCAGCTGCCGCTCGGCGGGGACGCGGCTCTCGGGCCGGACCCTCGCTCCCCGGCGTCCCCCGCCCCACCCGGGGCACGGGCCCGGCGCAGCCCCGCCACCGCCACGGCCTCACCGCCGCTGCCCAGCGCTCACCGCCAGACGCTCCGCCGCGGCGCCCTCCCCCGCTCCCGCCACGATTAGAGCCGGTGGCGGCCGGGGAACGGGCGGCGGAGCATGTCGCGGTCCGGTCGGAGCGAAAGCGCGGTTCCCCCGGCGGCGGAGCGAGCCCTACCTCCGACGGTGCCCTCCGCGGCCAAGTGAGCATGTGCGGTAGCCGCGGCGCGGTGCCCGCCCAGTGAGCATGTCCCGGCCGCTCGCCCGCACATGGGCACTGGGCGAGCGGCGTCGCCGGCGGCGGGAGAGCCGGGGAGGGGTCGCCCGGGCAGCTCCGCTCCAAGCCCCCGGCCCTCCTGCCACAGGAGACGGAGCACCGACGGGATTGGAAATGTCATACATAAAGTTCTTTTCGGAGCTTCTTGTATCTCACACTTGCAGAAATACAGGTACGTGCTGAACTTCTTGCTTGCGTTAGCTATGTGGCCTAAATTTTGGAAGTGGACAAGCGTCGTTATACAGCCAAGTAGTCTTAGGTTAGGAAATCCTCATCCTCCCATTACAATTCAAAGGCATTATCTCGGATGCGTCTCATATTCTTTTTAGTGACCGAGTCACTGAAAATTGTGACTGTTCCGAAGTCGTCTTTGTCTTCCAGCCTAATTTCTTATCACTCCTAGTATGCACAGCCAGAGCTGCAGTCTGCCGTGTGATGAAAGACCAGCATCACCTGAAGAATGCTTTTTATTCTTCAGAATGAATTCAGTGATTAAGTGTGATACATCAATGGACAATTTCTGCAATGTCCTGTAATCCTCATCATGCATCCTTTGTGAAGCTCTGTTGGGATTTGGGCTACACTACAATGGCAGATTAAAAAAAAAAAAAGTCACCTCTTTGGCAAATGGCAAGTATGTGCACACGTAGCCTGGTGCATGTGACATGACAGGCAGCAAGCAGCTCATAGATCCCCTAGTACCCAAGTGTTGTGTACCCTCAGCTCCACCTTCTGAGCAACATTCCTGTTCCTGAATTAAAGATACGCTCTGAAAATAATTCCATGCCCTTCAGAAAATGCTGCCATACAGTATGTATACAGTGCCATACACATATGTGTGTGTACAAACACACGCACACACACACAGATGCAAAAATCTACTTCCAAGGGTCAGTTTAAGGCCACAGGTCTCTCAAGACGCAGTTTTACAGCTCAAACACAGGAACTTGCAAATTAAACAAAGTGAAGTTTTTTCCTGAAACAGAAAGCAAAGCCCACAAGCCTTCCTATAACACTGTCTCCATGAAGAAAAAAAGGGTTTATTTTTTTAAAACACTTCCGAACTTTATCTCAGGAATAGAAACCAGGATGCTGCAGTTGTTCTAGGAGGACTGGCATAAATCTGTTTGAGCGCACCTATGCACCGAATGCCATTTCTGCTTTTCCGCGTTTTTGTTGTGAAACTGGAGACAGGGGCATGAAAAAGAAGCCAGCAATATGCTTAAGACATGAGGACAGACATGTCCCCTGTTTGTGTTAGGAAAGCCTTAACACAGTAGAGGATAACAAGCATCTGCAACATGCTGTAGTAGCGGCAGCAGAGGAACAAATGACTGTCAGCACCAGTCTGTCACAGCCACCGCAGGCTCCACTTTCTGCTGCTTGCCTTCTGCAGCTGCCAAACCTGGCTCCTTCTTACCTCCCCTTGTACACAAAGCACCTCATGGCCTCATTTGGGCTGCCAGCAAATCCACTGGTATTTGCAAGTGCTTCTTGATGCAGCTGTGGTTGTAGACACCTAAGGATGGATGAATATTTGTGGTAACTCAACAGGACTAATATAGAAATAAATATCATCCACCCCTTGGGTTCATATAAAATACGAGTGTACAGCTGATATCTTTTTACAGCTTATAAAAGTGAGATATATTTGACAAAGACAAGAAAAGGGAGATGCTTCAGTAAGATATCTATGTAGTATCTTTCAGTGTCTTACATTTCACAAATCAAGTTTCATAAGAAATATTTCAATCACCCTTGAATTTTTTAAATGCACTTAAAATGAATAGGTATTGAATCTCAAGCAAGTGCCAGCAGTGAAGAGTCTGTGGGAAAAGGCCTCTCCTCCCACCTCTCACCATATAAATGTGGGCAAGGTCACAGACAGCCTCTTTGTTACCTGGCAGCACCTTCTGGTCAAGCCAGCAGAGAAGTTGGAGATTTCACATGCGGAGGACTTTGAAGGACAGCCTGTGCACCATTTAGATGTCCTGTCACAGTGGCAGCCAACCCAGCAATGCCCAAATGGGAAGGACTGGGGGAAAAAAGCCTCCTATAAAAGCCATGTACCAGCAAGCTGGTTGATCGTGAGTAATGGTTCGGGTTCTGCAGATTGGTTTTCGTGGTGTTTTGTATTTCGGAGAACCTATTGAATAGAAATAAGTAAATAAAATAGAAGTTTTACTAGTAAATGGATGTATAAAGGCAGACCCACCTGTTTCAGGATTCATTGTATTTCACAGTGCAGGGGTGGAGTTGTCTGTCTTGCCTCTGCTTGCAGCTGCTGCTGTGTCCACTGTTGGGAGCATCTAACCATATTAATTTATTTGATTCAGGAATCATTCCCAGGAATTGCTCATCTTAGACATTATCCTGATCACTAGA
This sequence comes from Caloenas nicobarica, assembly GCF_036013445.1. Taxonomy (NCBI): domain Eukaryota; kingdom Metazoa; phylum Chordata; class Aves; order Columbiformes; family Columbidae; genus Caloenas; species Caloenas nicobarica. Next base: position 34,941,997 of record NC_088248.1, on the reverse strand, counting down.
AAATGGTTGTGTAAAACATAGGCAAAATATAACAAGACCTTTCCTAGTGATCGGCCTAGGGACATTAGTCCTTTAGTTTGCAGTAGTGGAACATGGAGATCTGAAGATCCTGCAGTCCAGCTCTGCTATTCAATCACAGAGGTGTTAAGTCCTATGTGTTTTATAAAGACAGCTGGCTGGGAAGCCTGACTGAGTTGATGTTCCTGCGGAACGAAAAACATGAGAAAGGAGGCAGACTCACTTGAGTGACTATTAGACATCAGAAAATCCACCTGGGAGAAAGCTATTATAAATTATTAAACACAAACATATTTAATTAATGGAGTATCTGCTTGACTAGAGGAGGAATTATGACTGAGAAACAGAACTTCTAATGTCAAATAGCTGACAAATTTTTATTAAAGCCTTTACCAAGGTTTTTTTCAGGAAAGTGAATATGTATTTTTAAATTTATATTAACAGAATAATGCATGCCTTATCTTTCATATTAATTCGGTCAAAAAAACAGGCACCCACAAGGCCTGCATTGATTGGAAATCAGATTTAATTAGTTTCAAAGCCCGCCAAACTAGTTTTTCTTATAAATTGAGTTGATTTAATTCACTCAATTAGAAAACATAATTTCAAAAAGGATTTCGTGTTCTGCAACCTTTGTGATTATAGATGTTTTTTATTCCAATCACCTGTCACATCTTGAGGGCTTTGGTGATCATCCAGAATGTAGTAGGGGTGTAATGTAAACGTGTAAATGTAACTTCTACATTTATACAGTCCTAAACTTACATTTGGCCCTTTGAAGGCAACTGTGAGGCTGATGTGGCCCCCGGTGAAAATGAGTTTGACATCCCTAGTGTAGAGGGTTACAGGGCTCCTAAGACCAATTTCTAAGGGATGCTGAAAGCTCTTTGTTCTTTCCTTTACTACTGTTGTAAAGACGTAAATATCCTCAGGTTATTGTAGGAAATAGGGACAAAATAGGTATTTGGTATGAAAGGTTTCTCCCTTCTAGTACCAATGACCAGAACTGTGGAGGGTACCTGATTTCCTTCCTTCTGAGAAGACTACTGATTTACGTTCCATTTTGAAATACAGAAATTTAAAGAAGCAAACCCAACAGTGAACAAAATAACAAACAGATGAACCATCAGATGAAGGAAATTATAGTCTGACCTTCTTAATGTTCCAATTCCCTCCTCTCTCTCTCTCCTTTACAGATACCGAGTGTGACAGATGATCCTTACAGAGTTGATCTGAATCCAGGCGAATTCAGAGTAGTATGTCTTGGTGGAGGCTCTAAAATGAAGACTTTTGAGAGACCTGCGTACACAGTGAAGTGTCTCATTTACTAAAATTAGATGAGAAAACTATTAGAAATGCGTGCACCTTCAAACTTGGTATTGATGATAAGTATAATAAGCCTGGCCTATATTAGGCTTTGTGTATCAAATAGTTAAATAGCTTGTCAAAACAGCAATGGCATATATTGATCATAATAGACATAATCATATTAATAATGCCTGTATATCACAGGAAGTAGCCACATGTCTTATTGCTGTCATGGATATATAGAAAATTGGGATCGTACAAGATGTCCAAAATATATGTTCCTTGCAGGTTTATGCATTTTATTACTTGCATTTCCTATGGAGCTGTGCCCTCGCTGACAGATCTCCGTGCACGAAGGATTGTCAAGCTGTGTGTATGACTTCAAGATTTTTTCCCCTGCTCTCTTACTGCTAAAATGAAAGTACTGTAGCAATGACCTCAAAGCTGAGGAAAAAAGCAAAAACAAAAACCAACGCACAACAGAACAGAGTACATGTCCTGTAATCCCTGAAAGGACTGATCAATGTGGAAAGCAGAGGTATACATATTAGAATACAGATATTAATGCGTTGTACAGAAAGACCAAAGAGGGAGGTATACGTGAATAAAGGTTGATTCTACAATTCTCTAATGTCATTGTCAAAGAGATTAAAGTTTAATCCCAGGTCACTAAAGCCAGTAAGATTTGCATTCCTGATATCAGTGGATGAAAACCTCTTACAGAGGTTTCAACCTAAAAAACTGACTCCAAAATGATTAAATTAATAGTTCCTATTGTTATGCAGATAAGACTAGGACCTAGAATTAATAATATTGCTATGTGAAGTTCTGTATATTCCTAAAAGACAGCTTAATTAGCCTGAGAAATGTATTAACAGTCAAAAAAAGTATTGTTTCATCTGAAGCACCTCTCCTTGTGTTGAAGTGTTTTACTAGTGACATTGAAGTAACTTTAAACTCCTGCTGTAATTTGTAATGCCCACAGTCAGCATAATAACTTTAAAAAAGGTTTTCACACATTCATGTATTTATAATAATGTTAAAAGGTCAACTAAACTTCTCTTTAAAATTATTCAGGCTCATTTTCTACCTGTAAGATAATGTTTTGGGAAGTTCAGAAAGATGGTCATACCAGTTTTAGGGAAGAAAAAAAAAATCAAAAGATGCATCCACATTTAACCTGTATGCTCACATTTAACCCCTATGTTTCAGTAAAACTGACTGTGTAATTAATTGGCTGAACACATTTAGTGCAAGAGTCATTTCTTTTGTGGACAATACTGTCATTTAAGAATTGAGATACAAGTCAGTGATGAAAAGGATTAACTTGTCAGCTTCAAAGTTCTTAGAGGCAGTGTTTGTTCATGCATAAATGGTAGATGTAAATGACTTGTGAAGAGTTAATGCATGATTAGTAATTGTTATCAACATGCTACAGGCATGAAGTGTATGCCTCATGCGTAACTGTACCACAGCTGTATCTGTAGAAATCAATAAAGAATATAGCTGTAGCTTCAAAAGAACCATGAAGACAGTTATTGAAATGTCATTCAACAACACATTATATACTTTCTGCAACATGAGCACTTTCTAAAGGCTCTTATTGCATGCAAAGTGCTACACAGGGTTACGTATCTGTGTTTATTTCCTCTACTTACATAACAAAAATAAGAGACAGATGCCTTGTTGTGCAAGTCAAGACAATTCCAGCTAATAAGTTTTAAGTATGATTTGGGACTCCTCCTGGCCGACTGCATTGAAAAGTTATGTAGATGTTCCTGAGGACAGAAGAGAGGACAGCCTGAAATGTCATGTTCAGATTCCCTTTTCACCCACCATAGTGCATGCATTCTGCCTAAGTCACACTGCTGATGTGCTTTGCTGTAGTAGCTGCTCTTTACTTAAATTCATCTTGATTTGCACTCAGCCTGAACAGCTGTCAGCTACCTGCTACACATATGGTGCCAAAGACCCACGGGGCAAATTTCTTACAACCTACAAGATGCTCAGTCGCAGTCTTTGGAACACTTCTAGCACACTGTCATGGTGTTATAAGGAATTGTGCCTGTCCCAGGCTCCAACTGCAAACTGGACATGAGCCCCAAAATTCATTATATGCCTGCAACCTAAAGAAAACAGATTCTTTTTACGTTTTAGGCAGCTCTTTCAGCAGAATCTCAGTACAAGGCCTCAGTTTAGTTCTTAGTTTAAAAAATTGATATTCTCTACATTTGTGCTATAATAAGTCATAACTTTAGGATCTGTTTCCTCATCCAGACTTAGCAGTTCAGAAAATGGACACCATCCTAATAAATGCAGTTTCCAGGAGAATGTCTGGGTTTTCACACTTAACCGCAGTGTGAAGGGCCCATGCAGGTTAAAGGATCTGCTTTAGAGCATCCTAAAAGGCACTATAACATTTACTCTGAAATTAAAGTTCTGCTACTTTTCTTTCAGAAAACCCGAAGAACTGGTGATCCCTGACTGCTGATTCTTTGGGTAAAGAGTGCAATGAAAACTAAAATGTAGAAGAACCATCATCTGTAGTCCTGGAGAATGAAAGCACTCAGCAAGAAGAACACGTGCCTGAGTCACAAATGCAGGTATGTGACACAAGAATAGGGAATGTTGGAGAAAATTAGGGGTTGGAGCAAACACTGTTAGATGAACCCTCTTGACTGAACATACTTCTGAGAGGTTTAAATACAATTAAGCATGCAAGAAAGGCCGTGTCCCTCTAGTTTGAAAAACACACTTCAGCATAATCATAATTATATACTTGATGCCTAGCCATTACTCTAAATGGTTTCTCAGAAATTATAATAGCAATTAATAATTTCTAAAACAGAAACTTCCAAAACTATGTTACCCAGAAGCCCCTGTAGAAATCCCATTCATCCTACAATGACAGCTTGTTATGGAAACATATATTTTACACATTATGCCCAAAATGTACAGTGTAAATTACGTATCTTACATCAACATTAAAAGTAAATCTAGCACTGAAAGTTCAAGGAGCTGCGGTGAAAGCTCTTTTGCTGCTAATTGTTTTTTAATGTCCAACTGTAAACAGAGATAACAGAGGTTTTAGCATTTGTGATTGTTCAGCGTTAAAGAATGTACTGACCTTTTACTTCATCCTTAGCATAATTTTCTCTCCTCTAAGACATTACCCTTCCCGTCTTGAACTAGGAGAGGCTCATGCATGCTAACGGATCTGACATCAGTGTTGGTAGACAGAAGTATTTTTATGCTGAAAACAACCTGGTTGTTGAAAAAGTATGTTCTCCTTTTCAGGTTATGTCTGATTAATGTTATATTTTTGCCTTTATATAGGTTAACTATGGTATCAGCTCAGGCAAGTCAGCAGAGCCATTGCCTTCCGTAGAACTATTTATGTCATTAAGTGTGACTTGAAATGCTTTGTTTGGATCTGTATTTTATGTTAGTGCCTATCTTGAATGTAGTAGTTAAAAACGTAGATCCTGCAGTTACTCTGAATGCAGAACGCAAGGGAAATATTCCATTTTGAACACCTAAAGGACTAGGGCTGGGATTTGCCTGCCCAGACACGTATATTGTGTCAAAGTACCATTCTGTTATTCTGTATTCAATATGATTGCAATACTGTTCATATGAAGACCATGCAGTCATTGAATATTTGATGGAGATAGTCAAACAATTGCATAAAAGCAGCCATGCTACTTCAGAGCACTGGACCCCATAGCACAACATTCTGTCTGCAATGGTGGCCACAGGGAGATGCCAGGGCAGAGTGTGAACAGGACCAGCAGATGTTATACTGTACCCAAATATCTATCCGAACTCCAGCTATTTTCAACTCAGGGGTTTCTTATTACCATTATGAAATTACATAGACCTTGGTCTATTAGAACAAGGCATGTATCAAGGGCAATACTGCCCTACTCTTTCAAGATTACAAAACAAAGAATATGAGGCAGCCTGAGTGCACAGAGGAACTGTCAGACGGCAGAGAAATTGTCTGACACTGGCTTTTGCAGCTGTCAAGTCTAGCATGATGGCTCAGCTCGAAGGACCAAGTTCCTGCTGCTGTAAGGCAGAAGAACTGGGTAAATAAGAGCCAGAAACCCCAGGCTCTTTATATCTTTGTTTTCCTTTGGCTAGCAGTATACGTGCCTAGGTATTTGCCACAACGTGCACAGGAACACAATTTTTCCTGGTGTTTCCCATTTTCCTCATTTCATAAATTCAAAAAATCACCCACGCTTGCAAGCAGAAGTGATTTTCCTATCTTAATTGAAATCCTTCCCTCTTAATGCCTGGTCAGCCCAATAATAATCTGTGAAGTAAGATCTTCAGGCTGGCATGTCGGTATCTGGATCTAAACATGTGAGGAAGATCTGTCTGAAGACAGACCAGAAAGTGACTGTTTCTGGTTCCCAGTCCAACATCTAGGAGAATGTGACTGCAAAGCTGCCCTGAGTACCTTGCAGAGACCAGCCTCCAGAAGCTGTTTTCTGCCCCTCGTTGCTGGAAGCGCAGCTGAGCACTGACAGGCCACACTGCTCAGACTACACTGACAAAGGACCCAGCCATTCTCTCTGTGGCTGGTGTGGACCAGAAGCTGGGACCAGGTCATGGTATCACATATGGACGTAAGGAACTGGGTAAAGCTGTCGGCAAACTGTGCAGTGATACTAGGGATAACTATCATGTTCTTTATGTGGGTCTGCTGGCAGTAATGGTGGCAGAAGTGTATTTATTTCTAATGGGCTTTATAGCATCTATAAATGACATCAACTTTCCCTAATATCCTTGGAGGCCCTTTTTGTGTTGACTTATCTGATCTAGCTCCTTACAGTCAGTGACAATCTGGAGGCTCTGAATTACTGATGTCATCTCCTGGCCACTTAATGACCTAGATGCTGAGGGTGATGTTTCCTGCTGGGAAAGTGGTAGCATAAGTAAAATGGATTGGAGAAATTTGGTCTCAAAATCACACAAGGAATACATAGTGTCAGTGCTGCAGTTACACTCCTCAATTTATATGTCAGCCATGAAACTCAGGACAACAGATAATGGGTGACATTTTGTTGCTGTTCAACCTCCTCCCAAATGTCTTGTCATGGTTCTTCTCTACAGCGGCATGCTGCAGTATGGTGTGGTGCAAACACAGCAGCTTGCTTTCCAGACCCGTTCCCAGCTGCTTCTATGTCTCCAAATCTCAGGCAGACATCCCTAGCTAGACTCTGGCCTGTCTGACACCAGATTGCCTGGACCTTGTCTACTACACAAACTGTCCTTACTTTAGTCTGTCTTTAGTCACTGTGTTCTCACTGTACTCCTCACTCAATTCCTATTATGGAGTTTCCCAGCCCAGCCTCTCAGCACCCGCCGTAATCTAATCTTAACAACTACTGTCAGCCAGTCTGATCCCACTCTCCGATCCTTGCACGAGGGCCTGGACGCTAACGCAGAGCGTGTAGGAGATATCAGGGCTCTCTCACCAGCACGGAGGTCTCAGTTCCAAACTGCCTGGGTGGGCTCATCAGTGAAGCCTCAGCTGGAATCAAGGACCTCTAGATAATAACAGTTTTAGACAACTGACATAAAGGAGATGACTAACATCGCTTAGGTTAGATGTTTAGGTTGGCAGTCACAAGCTACAGACCTTCCCAGTTGAATGGTGACTGAAGTGCGCTGGGCATCAGGAATGCCGCCTGAAGCAGAGGGAACAAATTGCGGTGGTATGTTGAGTTAAGAACTGATGATAAGGAGGTTAAATTAGCACTAATAAGGTCCAAACTATGCCACATTTCCTTGTTTGCTTATGCTCAGATAGATAACAAAGTCTAGCCTTACTAAAGTCAAATTATTTCACACTTACTTTATTCACTCATAGAGCAGGCTAGCTGCTCTGTCAAAGAATGGTTGACTTGGCGTGTTTTGACAAGCCCATATTGTATGCTTCTTAGCACCTCATCTTTTAGGTGTATACAATTGGATGAAACAAATATGTTATACCCTTTCTCCTTCTAGAATTTCACATTCCTCCTTTACTCTCTTTTCACAACAGTTTAATAAAGTGGAACTGGCATCAGGTTCACAGTTTCAGCATTGTATTTAGGTCTTTCCTCTCCTGTCTCTAAATTTGTGGCTAACTTCCACAAATATTAATATTCAGGGGATTCTCTGCATTTTCAGATCGGTAGCTAGATTGGTCACACCGAAATTGGAGTGACTTCCTTTTTTTATGGTCTTCTTAAATCTACTTCAGATACTTGGCCTTTTGCATGAACTGGATTTAAGACCACTGTAGCAATGCTTAACTCTGCTGTTTATTTTATTAAAGACAGTACAGTTAGCTGAATATTTTCCTTCAGTAAGGAGATACATATCACAGTAAAACACAGACATCTTGAGATGCTCATTGTGATTTACTAAGAATGAAAAAGGCACATATAACTGATATTTCTCTATGTCAAGTTACTTTTATCTCTGAAATGCTTGAGTGAACCTTTCTGACAAACCAAACAAAAAAGAGACCTGTTGACTAGTTCAAAAGCATGTGCAGTCCTTGTTCTGTCACAGTTAACAAAAAATTCCTTTTTAGTTGATGTGAACCAGGCTTTTGAGCTCCAGTTTATGGAATATCATTGGTGGTGTAGATTAAATGATTTTTTATTGCTTTTTTCTTGTCTTTCAAAACATCTTTGTTGCCAGTCAGCTGTTTACAGCACAAGTTCAGAGCAGTAGTTTTATTATTAAAGTGGTGGAAAATAAACAAATGCAAACGCAGAAGTGTAAAGAAGTGGCCAAAACCTTTAATGAGATTAACCAGAAAATAGGCCTTATAAAAGATCTTTATTTTTTAAATGTATTTTTTCCATAAAACTACCCACTGATGTTTACTGATGATTCACTCCAAATATGAGCTGCATTTGAACTTTGATTGGCAAAACACCCAAACCTGGCTCACACCTTGGCCTGCTCTGACCACAAAGCAATTGCATGGAAGGAGATCCAGCCATCCAAAGCAGCTCCAGCTCTCTCCATCCAGTAGCCTCCCATCCAGTTCTGCTGGAATACAGTGCTGCTGGGCACTGATATTTAGCAAGAGATGATTCCTAGCTCTGAAAGCACGGCTTCCTTCCTATGTCTCAGGGCAAAGCCACACAGAGCTAAGCTGTGTGACTTTGCCTTCAGACAGAGTTGCAATGCTCATATATCCCAGCGGTGAATTCAGCTTAGAAGTGAGGTCAGGTTTTGTTGTCTCCTGAATGAACTTGAACCCTGGCCGAGATCTAATTTAGACAGTAAGGAAAAAAGGGAAAGGAAAAAAAAAGAAACTACGGCAGAGGAGGAAAGTACATTAAAAAGAAAAAGGAAAAAACAGAAAAAAGGTAAAGGGAATTACAAACAAACAAACCACAACAGTCTTCCCAGAACTAACCTTGGAATATAAATGGAGCCCCTACACTTGTCCTTTTGCCCCTTGACTTGACAGCTGTGGCTATCTGTGTCAATGGGGAGAAAGGCTTAGGCCCCTGCCAAGCCTTTTTCTGTTTTTCTGTGGTTTTTTTTTCAGAGATGACCTAGCAATGAATTTACTATTAGCATTTTCTCTGCTAAAATCTCCCTAGCACTTCCATGAGACTCATCTTGCTTTCACTGCCTCAGTGAGCATAAATTCTTCAAAATCTGTTAAAATCAGTGTGTCATAAGAACATGGTGTTGCTGGAGAAAAAAGTTAAAATCTGACTTTTCCCATAATATATCTGCCCATAGACACTTGCTCTCTTTAAGGAACTGGGGCATTTTCTTAAATCTGGCCAGGTATAGATTTCCGATCATGGGTGTGGACTAGGCTGAGATTTGGGCTTCACTATTAGGCTGACGCAAATTGGAGACAGTCTTTAGATATGTTGTTCCCCTCTGGTGGCTGAAGATCTAATCCTATTTTAAGGCCCTAGGGCTGCACTCACATTACGAAGTGGTGCAGAGCAAAACAGAAGGAACTAGAGTTTGATGTGTTGAAATTCTGTGTGGTCCTAGGATTGTATATGCACATGGTGTCTTTACCAAAACCACATTTTTGCAAGTATCTGATGGTAGGCATGCATCACACATCCGTGAAGAGGTAATGTGGCAAGTAAGGTGAGTCAGACGCACTCAGATGAGTGACCTCAACCTTGGTTCCACCAGGAGGGAAACCACTTCCCAACACAGCAGCCACACACCCTGGTACACCCTGCAAGACTCCAACTGTAAGTGCAAGGCAAATTCAACCCCTCTAGTACACCAAATCACAAATGTGCAGCCATTCTTCCCCCAGAGCAAAACAGTCATTTTGAGTTAACTTCACATTAGCCATTTAGTGTCAGGAAAAGAAAATATCTGTTCTTTATCTGTTTCTCCCAAGACTGTGGGATAGGAATAATCTATTAGAAGTCTACCACAGCTGATGATTTTCTCTTTGAAGTTAGTGCAGCCACAGTGACTGATGTGTTTGGAATATAATCCCAGTCTTTGCAAATACTTTTCCTCTTGACGTATAACCAAGAGACACATTATACTCCTTTAGCAGTGTTGCTTAGTAAGAAAAACATGACTGTGCACAGGCACTAGCTTCATGTTGAATTAATTTTCTATAAATTTGTTTGTTTGGAATTCATATTAAAGGTTTGAAAATACATTCTTTTGGTCTACAAATGGTTACATTCTTTCCAGTTTACACAGAAATTGTCACTACCCTGACACCATTTTCTTAATGGGCTCAATCCACTGTCAGTGAAATCAATGAAGTGTATTTTCCATCAGTCTTAATGGGATCTGGACAAGGGCCTGTGTTTCTAAATAAAGCCAAATGTTGGGCTGATTCTGTAGTTATACCCATGTAAATTGGAAATCAGCCAGTTGGCAACTTCCTTTTTTCTTTCCTTCTCTTTTGTGTTTTGCAGCAGGAAAAAACCAAACCAAAACAACAACAACAAAAAAACCAACCACCAACAACACCACACCGCCCACCCCACCACACACACACACAAAACCAAACCAACCGACCAACCAACCAACTAAAAAACCCCAACACTTTATTAGGATGGAAAGGGTAGAAGAGCAAGATTGCAAGAATGAAACTGCAATTCTCTTTTCAGGTGATGTTACACTTGATTGGTATTCCTCATATCAAAAGGAACTTTATAAATTGTCCTGAGTTCAGCATCTTGAATAATTTGCAGCAGCCTTAGGGTTGGTATAACTTAAATTCAGCTGCCCACATACTAAAAGAGACTTTTCTGTTGCTGACTATTGGCGAAGTATAACAACACTCAAAATATACGTCTTACATGGCACCTATGTATGAGGCAGAGTGAATGTGAAGTAAAGCTATCACATCTGTTACATTCATCCCTTACCCTCAGGGATTTCTCTTCATTTATTTGCTTTGGCAAAGTAAAGAGGTTTTGCAAAGTCTCTGGCATCTCCATGTATCTGAAGATGTTATAACGCAATGTCTGGATTTGACACACAGGTGGGTTATGACAATGGCTCACACAGCAGACAGCTTTAAAAGTAAGAATGACAATCTGTTTAGTTTTCAGATAATGGCAGTTTTCTACACAATTCCCCACACAAAAATGACAGAAAAATCCCTGTGGTTGAGAACTTGGTGAGCATTGCAATGACCTCACTCCAGCTACCTCAAAAAAAGGGAAAAGACAGTCCAGTGCCTGGTAAAATATCCTTTCTCTTCTATTCTCTTTCAAAATTATTTCTCATCTTTATGAAATGTTTAGTTCTCATGTTTTGCATTTAGAAAGCTTGGTAAGAAGTTTCCCCACCTTATAAATTTTATTGAATTAAATCAATAGCAGTAGGCTGATAAATTGTAGTTTCATTCCCTCTTCTTCATTCTCAAAGTTCCTTTTTGTAAAATAATGATCGTCATAAGAAGTCTGATGTCTCACAGGAAAGTAATGGTGCTTATATACTCTGTATTGTTAAGCCTCTCCAATATATCAGTTTGGACTGTCTCTTGCATAACATGCAGCTTATACAGTGAGGAATGGTAGAGTTTAGAGAAATGACCACTTACAGGAAAGAGGATAGGATAGAAATCACATGTAACGTGGAAATTGGTGTGGGAGGTGAACAGACAGAGAAGAGCAGGCCTCTGAGGTGGGCAGGCGCTGGTTAATCCTGTAATCCTTTCACTCAGCAAAGAAACACAAGCAAATAATTTCTGCCATCCCTAAGAATGTGTCTCCACTGACAGATTCTCCCTATATTGTTCTGCATGTATCTGTTAAAGTGTTCTCAAAACACAATGTGATAAGGGCCTCTTTTCAAACAAGCATAAATGAAATAAGATAAAAATAAGCCCCTAGCTCTTCCCTCACTTCTCTGCTCCCTGTTCCAGAGCTAACAGGCAACACCAGCTGGTTTCCATGGGAGTTGTAAGTGTTGGTGGAGCAACCAGAAGGAGTATACACAGGGGAAATGGCCTTTTCTTCACCACCTTTCATGGCCTCACCAGCCCTTTTGTGTGGACAAGAAAAATGGATTTTTTTAAAGGAAGCCGTGCCTGCTCACAGCAGCCGTTCAGCTAACACTGCAGATGGCGCCTGACAGTGTCCTGTGGCTGCGCAGGCCCCGTCTTCAGGATGGGCTCAGCTCAAACCTTCCAGGCTCCAGCAGATCCAGTTATGACATTTTGGAGACAAACACAGGCACACTTTAATAATTTTGAAAACCGGGACTGTGCAAGAGGCTCTGCTGGAATGCTTACTTGTGACTTATAGGGGTCATAGCATGTTTGACAAGGCTTCTGGAAACTCTTCTTTAGTTGTGTTTCAAAAGATCTTAGTAATTAAATAAGTGACAGAAACAGCACTTGAAAGATCAGTTGTGGGATTTTTTTCCCCAGTTGGGTATTAATCACTGAACAGATAAACACCAAGGAACAAAGAATACATACCTTTCCCAGGAAGAGAAAAAGTTTTGACAGAAGCACAGTTAGAAATACTTTTCAGAATACCTACCTACAGGACTGCAGGCTGAGAAAGACATTTTCAGGCAGTTGTCTGATGGTGATAAGATATGTCATTGACCTACGAAATGTGAGTTTACCCGTTCAAGTTACCAAATTTTCTGACTTCTGTCTTGAATGGAATTCAAGAAAAGCTAGATTCCAATTAGAGATAGATCCTACTCAGGCAAAAAGCATTATTGTTTGGACTGTCATCCTGGCTGATGGATTTTTTCACTTGCAAGAGTTTTATTTCATCAGTTAGCTGAATTGTTCCAGTGAGAATTCACTTTTTAATAGTGTTATATTTTCTTCTGACTTTCTGCTTGATTTCTAACCTATTTCTTTTGCTCAAAATTAAAAACATTTTGCTCGCTGCTGAGACTAAGTTTGGCTGCATGTATTTAATAGAAAGTACATATTTAATAGTACATATTGTATCAATATGTGTCCCACCTCTTTCTTATCCTTTCCTCCTAATCAGACCAATTAACCTCCTTAACACTTCTTGTTTTCCACAGAAAAAAAGAAAGTGATGAATGATGCAAGGGCCTGCCAGTGACAGAAATTTTCCATATGGAAATGTTGTGTCATTCCAGTGCTTTCTAAGCTACAAGGTAACATTTTCAAAGTCACACAGAAAATTTAACCACACATTTTCTGTGTTTTATAAGCTAACAGAGTTTTTGAAAGATCACAGTGATGCACATATGCCTTATGAAGTCTAATTTTTCATTTAACATAACTTGATTTTCTTTATTCAAAAGCTTATAAATTCTGGAGAACAGCTTCTACTGATATGGGAATTTGAAGTTGAGATCACATCTACAAGTAATGAAAGAATTATTCAATGCTTAAATTCCATTAGAAATAGTTCTTTTTAAAGAAAAAAAAAAACAAAACAGAAAAGGTTACTTTTATCATGGATGCATTTTAGAGATCCTCATTGGCATAAATCTTTGAATCTAATTTATTTGGAACTTGTAGATAAACATATAATCTCAGATTTCTGCTATAATGGAGGCTGGCTGACTTTGTAACCTTGGTAAATAGTAGTGTGTACTGAGCAGTCCATCCTAGTATTCATTATTGCTCTTGGACTTGGTGCCAAGCATAATCTTTAATCCAAACTGAAATGTTGTGAGGGACTTAGGGAAATTTTGCCTGGAGTTCTTTATGAGCAAGTCCCAAAAGAACATCATGAAAGGAAAAGGATGTAAGAAAAATGAAAAGTGTTTGCCTCATTCACATCACTGTTGACTAAAGTTGCATCTATTCCTGATATCCATGCACATGAGTACTCTGCACTTCCCTACTCCTGCATCGTTGTGCTTACACAAGTAATTATTATCTACTCTCAGTTCCAAGGTGAAAGGATTTTAAAAAAGAAAATAAGTCTCTCAGCCAGCTTTTTCCCCTACACAAGAAACACCGGTCACATGAAGCCTCATGAAATGTTACCATAAAAGATAAAAGCAAACAAGGATTACTCAAAAATGCAATTGCTCAATATACCCAGAACTGCCAGCAGCAGTTTCCTCTTTAGGCTACTGACTTCATAACCTTACCCAACCCTTCAGAAATTTCCTGCTCAACAACACTTTTCGGAAGCTTTGTGGAAAAAAAAGTATAAAAAAACCCATTGGTTTTAGTTGGTTTCCCTAAGACTGGGTCACTTCACAACTCAGACTAAACAATTGTAAAAGTTACTAAAAGTAAACCAGTTTATCCCTGTAGAGCAATAAAGTCAAAAAAGCAGACAGGAAAGTTTGTTGGAAAGAATCTCCTTAGACTACCAACCTGAAGGAAGATTCAGATATCTACTGAATGTCTGTTTTTCTATGTTGGAAGAAAAGGCATTGCAAATCTTTTTCTTTTTTTTTCTTTTTTTCTTTTCTTTTTTAAAATTTTAAGTAAAGGTTTCAGAGGCACCAGTATAAAATAGGTGAAAGTTTTCTGACTGAGAGGGTTCATTTTCTTGAAAGTTTAGGTCAGGATTATTCCTTTTCTAGTATTTACAATCATGAATATTTAAACTTGTAAAAGTGATTCTCAATGTAAAAGCATAAAGTTCATTTTTAAAAAGTGTGTTCAAATCAGAGAGGAAAGATATTTTGTGAGAATGCATTGGCTCTGCGCTTACTGCTGTCAGCCTATTCCCATCACCATTGATGATCTGGGAGGGATTACTTACATCAACAAATTCAGACGCACAGGTAAATATTAGCACTACTGGACCATGTGTCTGTAACAAACAGAGCCCCATCTCACTCCTAGTTACAGTCAGTGATTCGTAATTCAAGGAGAGACAGTAACTAACAAATAAGTATCCAGAGGATTGTTAAGGATTAGATGAGGAAATTGGGCTCCCATGTAAGTAAGGATGCTGTTATATTTTTGTTTACGTAGAAACTTGGACAGCTGGCCTGGCTGCAATCTATTTTAGAGCTTTAAGGTACACAATACAAATCATATCCACAATTTCAGACCTAGGTGTTATGAAATTAGCCTTATCAGGGTATGGTAAACAGGTCTATGTGGAACAATACACAGAAGTTACCTTCTATTGAAAATGTTTAAGTCACTTTTAGAAGCTTTCCCATTCTTCAATGAATACTGGCAGTCACATTAAATAATTCACAGGTTCTTCTTTTCAGATTTCAAAACTGTAAATTCTAACAACGGAAATTTGACTTAAAAAAAAATACGTTTATCACATAAAATTTGCCATTATAAATGCCTGTAACCCAAATGTTTATGAAACCATTATTTTCTTTCAGCTAAGGCTTATAGACCTTCAGTCATGGAAGAGGTCTCCACTGTGCTGCATAGGCACATGATAGAAAATGCATCATCCTATGATAGTCTATGAAGTCTAATGAAGACTAAGTTTCTTTTTCAGTCTTTTCCTATTCTAGTAGGAATTGCAGAAGAGCAAATAGCTCACTAGTGTGTTTCATGAAGACCTGAAAGACCAGATGATGCAGAACTTGCTTCTCCTCCAGAGGATTAACTCTGTGGATGCTGATGTAAAACAGCATCAAGCCAGGCCTTGGCTCCCTGCTCAGAGTCAGACACAGGCACATGCAGAAACATTCACCATCAACCATGTGCTCCCAATTGCCTTTTTTTTTTCCTTTTCTTTTTCGTTTTAGTACTGGAGTTTACTACTCTGAGCAACCTGATCTAGTTAAGATGTCCCTGCTTATTGCAGGGGAGTTGGGCTAGATGACCTTTAAAGGTCCCTTTCAACCCAAACTATTCTATGATTCTATTCTATGATTCTCTTCTATGATTCTGTGATTTCGCTTGAGAGGAAAGGTAGGATGATTCTAAGGAAAGAAAATAGTAATTAAAATAAACATAAGGCATGACCCTACCAGCAACTTTCAAACAGAACTAAAGTCATATTTGTACATTTCCATTAAAAGTGCATGTCTTATTCTAAGTCATGCTGAGTTTAAGAAATACAAACTGTTAAGTATGCTTGGAAGACTTTAAAGAATATCACTTGAAGGAGTCAAGACCTGTACTCCCTTTTTCTAGGATTTTCATTTTAACAATAATTTGACATTGTGGTTTGAGACGACAAAGCAATTTCTTCCTGGTATTTCACATGACAGACAAAGCTAATCTCTCTTTCTGACTTCTCCTTCTTCTCCCAACAGCGGGGATGGCTACAGAGCCATCAACCCCGAGAGTGCTGATTGAGCTACAGTAGGTGCTGCTCCTTAAAACACACTTTGAAAAAGTTTTGTTTTTCTTTAAACCTTAAGGCCTTTTTCTTGATTCTCCTGCTTTGATAGCCTGTTGTAAACTTCCTGTCTACCTGCCACAGGCATTTGATAATAACTTATCCACCCATCCAAACTATAGTGAAATTCCTGCCCTGAAAGCTGGGGGTTGTGAGATGAAGGAAGAAAACAAGCTTATTGCTTTCCTGCCTGGAAGCAGCTGCAGCCAAAACCAACACAGATTCCTCTGGTGCCACATCTGTCACCAGCAGTCAGGCTCCTTCCTGTGCCACGCTAACCACCTTGCACTTCTATTTGGAAGAGGGAGACCCTCAATAAATAAAGGAATAGATTAAGTCAGGGGGGCAGCACTGGCTGCAGGAGGGCAGGGAAGGCTCTCCTGGCAGACCAGACTGGACACGAACAGACAGGGGCAAACAGATGTTACACAGCCACAATTTTTCTATAATGATTTTAGCAACACGGGGGAACCTTGGCGGTCCTAAGGCATTCAATCAGTCAACCTTTCTATAAACAAATATGTAATTTAATTTTAAATGTCATTTCATTCCAGGGTTCAGTTTTAGGTTGCTATCACACAGGCCTCTTCCTCAGGGAGATTTGTTCAAGGATGATTTCTGAATATACAATAAGCAAAAGAGGGCAAAAGGTTCATTCAATCACAAAAAGTACAGTCCTGTTTTGAATAGTAAACCATGAACAGGGGAAGACCAGGACTTTCTTTTAATAGTGATAGATTGAATGGCAAACCTTGTTCTATAACTAGATAAAACATTCCCTGTGAAACTCCTAATTAGCCAGGAGATTAATTTTCTGTAGTCTTACAGTTCTCCATTATGGACCCAAAAACCTCTGAGGGTTTGAATTACAAAAACTGGCAGAGCACAATAAAGCACTGCAACTAGAATAAAATACCTTCAAATATGGAAAAGCAAATTCTGATATAGAATCATAAAATCACAGAATCATCTATGTTTGAAAAGACCCCTAAGGCCATTGAGTCCAACTCTAAACCTAACATTGCCAGTTCATTGCTAAATCATATCCCTACATGCCACATCTATACATTTTTTAAATACCTCAAGAGATGGTGCCTCCATGACTTCCCTGGGCAGCCTGTTCCAGTGCTTTTCAACTCTTTCAGTAAAGAAATTTTTCCTAATGTCCAATCTAAATCTCACCTGGTGCAACTTGAGGCCATTTCCTCTCATCCTATCTCTTGTTACTTGGCAAAAGAGAAGAACACCCTCCATGCTACAACCTCCTTTCAGGTAGTTGTAGACAGCAATGAGGTCTCCCCTCAGTGGAACCTGAGGACTCATAATCCTTTCCTTACTATATAAAGCAAACCTGTTCCTGCTAAGAGAATTTCAGTTCATAGACCCAGTGTTGCCTTGGTTGCAGTGACCATGAAATGGTGGAGTTCAGGATCTCGTGTGGCGGGAGCAGAACAGCAAGCAGAATTGCAACCCTGGACTTCAGCAGGGCCAACTTTGGCCTGTTCAAACAATTGCTGGGGGAAATCCCGTGGGCAAGGCTGCTTGAAGGTAAAGGGGCCCAAGATAGTTGGTTAACATTCAGGGACTGCTTTTACCAAGCTCAAGATCAGAGCATCTCGACATGTAGGAAGTCAAGGAAGGGAGCCAGGAGACCTGCGTGGTTAAACAGGGAACTGCTGGGCAAACTCAAGTGGAAGAAGAGAGTTTACAAATCATGGAAGGAGGGGCTGGCTACTTGGGAAGACTATAAGGCTGTTGTTAGAGGATGTAGGGAGGCAACCAGGAAAGCTAAGGCCTCCTTAGAGCTAAACCTGGCAAGAGGGGTCAAGGACAACAGAAAGAGCTTCTTCAAATACATGGCGGATAAAACGAACACCAGAGACAATGCAGGTCCACTGATGAATGGGATGGGTGCCCTGGTGACAGAAGATACAGAGAAGGCAGAGTTGCTGAATGCCTTCTTTGTCTCTGTCTACTCTGCTGGAGGCTGTCCTGAGGAGCCCCGTACCCCTGAGGCCCCAGAGGAAGGCAGGGCAAAGGAGGAGTTTGCCTCGGTTGATGAGGGTTGGGTTAGGGAGCAATTAAGCAATCTGGACATCCATAAATCCATGGTCCAGATGGGATGCACCCACGGGTGCTGAGGGAGCTGGCTGAAGTCATTGCTGAACCACTCTCCATGATCTTTGCTAAGTCTTGGGAAACGGGAGAGGTGCCTGAGGACTGGAGGAAAGCAAATGTCACTCCGGTCTTCAAAAAGGGCAAGAAGGAGGACCCGGGCAACTATAGAGCAGTCAGCCTCACCTCCATCCCTGGAAAGGTGATGGAACACCTTATCCTTGGTGCCATCTTAAGGCATATCAATGATAAGAGGGTCATCAGGGACAGTCAACATGGCTTCACCAAGGTGAAGTCGTGCTTGACCAACCTCATAGCCTTTTATGAAGACATAACAAGGTGGATTGATGGTGGCAGGGCGGTGGATGTGGTCTACCTTGACTTCAGTAAAGCATTTGACACAGTCTCCCACAGCATCCTCACAGCTGAACTGAGGAAGTGTGGACTGGACAATCGGGTAGTGAGGTGGACTGCAAACTGGCTGAAGGAAAGAAGGCAGAGAGTCGTGGTCAATGGGGCAGAGTCTGGTTGGAGGCCTGTATCTAGTGGAGTGCCTCAAGGGTCAGTACTGGGAGCAGTACTATTCAATATATTCATCAACGACTTGGATGAGGGAATTGAGTGTACTATCAGCAAGTTTGCTGATGACACCAAGCTGGGAGGAGTGGCTGACATGCCAGAGGACTGTGCTGCCATCCAGAGAGACCTGGACAGGCTGGAGAGTTGTGCAGGGAAAAATTTAATGAAATATAACAAGAGAAAGTGTAGAGTCTTACATCTGGGCAGGAACAACCCCAGGTTCCAGTATAGTTTGGGGAATGACCTATTAGAGAGCAGTGTAGGGGAAAGGGACCTGGGGGTCCTGGTGGACAGCAGGATGACCATGAGCCAGCACTGTGCCCTTGTGGCCAAGAAGGCGAATGGCATCCTGAGGTGTATTAGAAGGGGGGTGGTTAGTAGGTCGAGAGAGGTTCTCCTTCCCCTCTACTCTGCCCTGGTGAGACCACATCTGGAATATTGTGTCCAGTTCTGGGCTCCTCAGTTCAAGAAGGACAGGGAAATGCTGGAGAGAGTCCAGCGCAGGGCTACAAAGATGATTAAGGGAGTAGAGCATCTCTCGTATGAGGAAAGGCTGAGGGAGCTGGGTCTCTTTAGTTTGGAGGAGACTGAGGGGTGACCTCATCAATGTTTATAAATATGTAAAGGGTGAGTGTCACAAGGATGGAGCCAGGCTTTTCTCAGTGACAACCAACAGTAAGACAAGGGGTAATGGGTTCAAGCTGGAACACAAGAGGTTCCACTTAAATTTGAGAAGAAACTTCTTCACAGTGAGGGTGACAGAACACTAGAACAGGCTACCCAGGGAGGTTGTGGAGTCTCCTTCTCTGGAGACATTCAAAACCTGCCTGGCCACATTCCAGTGTAACCTCATCTAGGTGTTCCTGCTCCGGCAGGGGGATTGGACTAGGTGATCTTTGGAGGTCCCTTCCAATCCCTAACATTCTGTGATTCTGTTAGAAAAGCAAGATTTCATATTAGTACACGCTCTTCTCATTTTTCTTCCCATTTAAGGACATCACAAAAACTGAAAAATGTCTTGGAAAGAAAAACAGGTTCATTTTCCTCAGCCAGGAATTCCTACAACATAGCCTATTGTCTGCTGAGTCAGGAGCATCCTCATTTTTCCTTTGCTTGCCTTTTGGAATGGAATCTCCTTTTGGGCAACTAGAAACAGGGCACTGAGGCTCAGATCAGATACCAAACCCCTTAGGGTCAGCAGGCAGTTTGTCTCTGTACGTGGCGCCTGGCTGCAACTGTTTCCAGAAGTATTCATTCTGTGTAGGTTAAATTATCCTATAATACAAAGTGATTTTTTTATCAGGCAAAGTTAGAAAATAAGAAACAAATACAACTAGATCAAAACATTATGAAAGGCATCAGCGAGCTCACTTATAAATTTATGCTCAAATTAGTTAAATATCCAAAGATTGTCACATCCCAGCAAAGTTTCTTTCCCAGTATTAGCGGTTCTCAGGAACAATTCACGCATGTCCTAAAGAGGAGCAAATGCATTTTCTAGTCATTTGAACATCTTGATCCAAAAAGGGAAAAAAAAATCTGACTGCCACCTCTCTTACTGCTTTGTTTTTAAGTTTTGATACAATTAACATGTTATATATGACCTCATTCTTTCACTAAGGGGGCAGCACATAATTGCGATTATATTTTACACCTTCCTTAGAGCTACAGTATGACTCAATATTGCTTCATAATCACTTCTTTTGGCAAAATAGGAGAGATACAGACAGGATTTAAGGACGGTATAATCAGGTCCGTAGCTGTGAATGAAAAGAAGGAAGTCTGAAGATATTTTAATGTGTCCTGATAACTTCAAGTTGCTGTGGGTGCAATACTCTTGCTGTAGTTCTGTTTGACTTGGAGCAGAGCAGATTAAAAGTGATTTCCCTGGGTATTGGTCAGTGCAATTAATACCTTCAAATAGAGGATCATGTAGTATTAGTTTTCAGGATTTTTTTTTTCTGGGCAATTCTAAGGAGACTCAAAGTTTATATTTAATTTGAAGAAGTGGGTTTACTTGAAGTTTACTTGAATTAGTCAAAGGTCATGCAAATTGGGAGGCTAGAAACCTGTGGGAACAGCCTTTCATTATCTCTCCAGAATTTATGCCACATTTCTCTGCCACAATTACAGTATATCTTTCTTAAGGTTTTTCAAGGTAAAAATTTATATTTCTAATCTAAGGATGGAAATGAAAGAAAGTACAAAGAATTTGTTAAAAAAGTAGATTTGAAACCCAAACTATGCCCATCTCTGATTTCAAAGTATATTTGCAGTCATATAAATTTGGCATCATCTAGTATAAAGATGTATCCCCAGGTTTAATCAGAATTAAAACATACATTTACTTTTCTGTCTGCCTGTTAATCTTGTTAGTGTAACAGACCAATCTGATAGAGTAAATTAGATTTTCTTCTGACATCTATTCCATCCACAGAATTAGTTTAACAGTATAATCACACTTACCAACACTTTAAACTTGGAGATGTTTCTGTTTCATGCTCTAATTATGATGTCTGAGCCAAAAATACCACTTGACTTCAGTCCTTGTAGGATTTGGTGTGAGGTTCAATGGGGAAATTCCTGTATTAGCAAACAGTTTGAACATGAAGTCACTGACATAGAACTTCACTGTCATATTTTGGAATTCATACAGGTGTCCAGTTCTACAGAATCCCCCATATATCAGAGCCATTGCCCTTTGAGGGTATTGCCCTATAGTGGATGTATGAGAAACTTATCGAGCTAGAAGTATGAGTTCAAATCGCTCATATATCCTATATGTATCAGTCTAGTCTACAGGAAAAAAAAAAAAAAAGAAAAAAGTAATTTATTTTGTATACATAGAAAAGAATGTTTATGCATGCATTTATAATTTCCCAGGTGTTTTCAGTTTCAAAATGTCAAAGATATATGCATCTAAATGTAGATGTATTTTTTTTTTTTTTTGTTAATGGAGCTGGTGGCACCTTTTCTGTCCAAAATGGATTTGTACTTCTTAGGAAATTCTTAGGAAACCTCTGATGGAAAAAGAAGGAGACAGATTTCTGCTACTTTTAGAAAGCAGCAGGCTTGCTAAAAAATACAGTATCAGAATGTCAGACTGAGTATGCTTTTGGGAAGGACATTTCTAGCTTTGAAAGAGGCAGTGTTAAAAACAACAACAAAAAATTTACATTTTAAAAAGCCATTAATACTCATTTTACTCTCAGTCTTGATCCTTTTTTTAAAAAATTCTGAATATACATGTACATAATTGTTGCAGATTAGGGCACAGTTTATGCTAGTACTTTTTGTGTTACATATCTAAAGACTGAATATCAGACTCTTTTTTTAATGTATAAATGTGAGTGGGCCCTTTTCCCTAGGGGAGCAAAAGACAGAGCCAGTGCGTATTAGTTATGAATCCATTTTGGCAAGAAATTAGATCATTTCACTCTGGACGTCTCTTTCTAGCTCAAGTAATAAAGACAGGTCTGGAAATCCAATTACCGTCTCCTGTCTGAAATCTTTTAAAGAACTTAGAAAAGGTCTCAATGAGAGAGAGGGACCAAGAAAACATATTTAAAAGTTTCATATTTAAAGAGTATGCTTGTATCCTTACTGTTTAGAGTTCAGAGTTTAAGTGACGTGATTACCAACATAAATGTACTATATGTTATGACTGTTAAGTCAATTACTGATTTATTTATTTTTTCTGGCTGCAACACCAGAGAAACAATGTATAGGTTTTCTGAATTCTGTTCACAGCTCTGGTACCGACTTGCATCTCAGTCCAAAAGGCAATGGAAACATACTTACGTTTACCAAGAGGGGAAAAAAATGGTATTAAGAACAGGGAGACATAAGCATTATTTCACAAAATTAGGTTTGGCCATAAATATGTCTCTTTTGCTTTTGTTCTTTCTAAAATGAGAGTGGAGGTGTGTGACAAGAACAGGTAAAGAAATGCAGGTTTTTAAAATGGGTATGGAAGGCCAGTTTCAAATCACAGCAGGGAAGAACATCAAGCTTGAGGTGCTTGTTCAATCAAAACAAATAGGTGGATTTTTAACACAGGGTATTTGCAGTCGCCATTTCATACACGACCTGGAGGAAAGGTTACTAGACAAATAAATTCAAAGAAATATGCTATGCACAGAAAATGTAGGAAGAGTGAATGAAGGAAAATTCACTGCATAAGTAGATCCCTCTGACATGTTTGTTAAACATCTGAAAGGGCTTTGGTAAAATATTCTGTGCCAGGGGAACTAATTTATGATGTGGATAGAAGGATTCTGAAATTTGGACTTAGATTTTATGATGAGGAGATACAAAATGAATTGAATGCAAGTATGCAAATTAGCTCACATAAGCTACCCACAGCCATAGCTCTAGTGACTGGACAATATACTTGTGTACATAACGAGCTGACCACACATGATCCACTCTTCGGTGTTGCCATCGTCTGTGCTTTGTCAGTGAAGAAGGACTTATCACTCAGGTATTTTCCTATTAGTTTGCATTTTAGGGGCACTGAATCTCAAACCAGAGACTTCCTAAATGACTCACATTTACTTTTCAAAATGAAGCAGGAATGGTGTCAGTGCTTCTCACAGAGTGTAGAAGTCATCACACCTTCATCTCAAATCAGTGATGGCAGGTAGAGCTGGTTTTAAAATATTCTGTCATCAAGGTCACACTTTATCAGGAGAGCACCAATTTTAGCAAGATTTACAAAGAAGGAAATCTCAGAAGAAAACATGCATTTTCGTCACAGGAAACTCCAAGTCCAGGTCACTCTGCTAGGAAGGCAATCATACAAGTTTGGTTGTCAGGTCTGTTGAGCTGCAGCAGAGGACCTGTAGTACCCATGTCTCTGACATCACAAGGAAATGTCCAGATCCTTTGGTCACAAATTCCTGCAAAATCTGGTGTTTCAAATAAAAATATCCAGAAAACCTTGGCTTAGGACAGGAGATTTGCAGATTTGTGAAAGAAGAACAAAGACAAATCAAAACAAACACACCAAGAAGGACAAGTCCATTGGGTCACCTTCTGCTCAATAGCTAGAGTTACTCACATGGATGCTTGAGTAATAATCACAGACATTAACCAGGCAAATGGGCTTGTACTCTGTCAGAAACAGGTAATTGTTAGTTTTTGCACAAAACAGCTCAGTTTTGGAGAAATTTGGCTTTTAAGCAAAAGCCACTCTGTCAGAAGGCTCCTGATGACCTATGGCCATAGCAAGGTTATTTGCAGCAGTCCCTAGTGCCAGTGTTCCCACAAACAGCCTGCCTCACTAGAGAGGTTCATTGCAGGATGCATTTTGTACAAAGTAGATCATCTCACAATTCTGAATCTTGAGGATTGTCGAAGACTTGAGAAGGTATTACAGAAATACCAGAAGATGCTTGCAAAGTTGTTTAACATAAAAATTAAAAATAAGGAAAAAACTCGGATTTACTTTTAAATCATATTACACAGTAGACAGAATCTTGAGCTGCAACCTGTCTTTCTGACCCATATGAAGGGAAATGAACCAAAAAGAAAATCCTCTATAGAAGTATCCAAGAGTTGTCCACTTTTATGGCCCCAAGAGGCTTAGTGCTGAATCCTGCCATATGGCCATTCAACCCATTCTCCCTCTTTTGAATGGTGTTCAGGCTGGCACACACATAACATGGAAATATCCTCGAACAGGCTATCTCACAACATCATCAAACAATCTAGGTTATTTTACTTGTATATTATTTCTAAGCATTAATATTAAATTACATATTCTGTCATGTTATGAGATGTTTTTCACATTACCCTAACGACAGTAAAATACACTTTTAGTTTAGAAAAGCAAGAAAC
This sequence comes from Caloenas nicobarica, assembly GCF_036013445.1. Taxonomy (NCBI): domain Eukaryota; kingdom Metazoa; phylum Chordata; class Aves; order Columbiformes; family Columbidae; genus Caloenas; species Caloenas nicobarica. The sequence continues at coordinate 34,917,371 of NC_088248.1, read as the reverse complement.
ACTGAAAATCTTGAGAGAGGGGTGTCCAGGAAAGAAGGAATGAAGACTGATCTTATATAAGGGTGACTGAATCTGAAGGTTGATGTTATTCAGTTGAACATCTTAAAAAAGAACGAAGGTGTGAGAAAATGGCAGCAGAACTGATGTTATGTGACTACAAAATCAGAGAATAAGAGAGCCAAGACTGCTGAGAAGTAGGTGGTCTACCAGTAGTCTAGTATCTGACCATGAGTCAATGCTGTTTCTAAGCCAAGCTTGGTCAGAAGACACCATGTAGATGCTAATGTGAGACCCCAACTCTCATTAGTCTTTCAGCTCCAGGTCTCTGTGTAGCATTTTTATTTATTGATATTCTGGGTCAGAGAAGGGGAAGTAATTTTTTTCTAACAAATACTGCAAAAGACAGGTTTTTTCCTAACTGCAAATTACTTTTGGGATCTGATTTTGACTCATACTGTGAGTAAAACTGGGAAATTCCAATATTTTGTAACTTTGATTTCATTCCAGTGACCTGCAACCAGAAATTCCAAGAAAGTTCCCTATTGGAAACTGTTTGTGGTGTTTCAGAACACCGTGCATGGCAGGCCAGCTGCACTCCCTCAACTTTTTGTTCCCTGACTGAGCCCGCATGTGGGTTTGGGCTTTCGGAATGGTTGCTTATGGGCAGAGGTGACAGAAACTCGTTCTCCTCATGCGTCCAGCTACTCCTCATTTCCACAACAAGCAGAGAGGCTGAACCTTCACACAGAGCTACTTCTGGCCTGCTGCAGACGACAGCTGAAGATGAACCTGAGCTGACAGCAGTTTGCAATGTAACCTGCTTGTGCCGGTGAGACACAGCTTTCTGATTTCCTCTTTGAAGTGAAGGTACTACCAGCTGTGGTCAGCTTTTACAGCTCTCCAGCACTTGAACACAGCCTGGCCAGATCCGCTTCAGACCTCTGGGCCGTGGAAACCCAAACGCCCTGTGACAACATCAGGGATATGTATTGCTGTGGCAAATCTGCCTGCCTGGCAGGCCCTGTAGGAACTCAAGTAACTACCTACTTTAATCAAGTTCAGTAAAATGTGTATAGCTTCATCAGGAAGTTTCCTCAAAATACTGGATAAAAGAAAATTTGGCCTCTCAGAAGCATTCCCTCAGCTTTTTTCAGTTCTCTCTGAAACACCTTTTCAGAACATAAGAAGTGAGTTGATATGTAGGAGATGAGTTCATTATTGGCTTGGTTTTTTAAGAATGCCTGTAATCATGCAGTAGTTATGGTACTACTTTTCCAGACTTCCATCTAACCCAGTTTTGCGTCTTATTATATTGTGAGCACTTTAGGATCAACAATTTTTTCTGCTTCTGTATTTGTACTTATATGTGTTTTTTAACATCATAATAATAGTCTGGCATATACTGTTGTGTTTGTTTTGTTTTGTTTTGTTTTCCCAAACAAGAAGCATCCAAATATACCCTCTTGAACAGCAGTACAGAGCTCCTGGAATATTAACTGTGTGTAGCTCATTTCAAGATTCCAAGATCTGGTTGTAACCATCCTGATTAAATCCATCCCACAAGTAAAACATGATCTGGTGAGCGGCAAGAGGTTAAAGAGATAATTATTTATCCTGCACTGTCTTAAACTAACTTTGGAGATGTGTTTCAATCAGTTTTTAGTTAATGTTTCCCTTATGTGATCGCTATTTCCTTAATGACTTTGGCTATGTGGTAGAGCTGGTGGGAATTATGAAGAAAGCAGAGAATAGCTTATTATATATACAGAATGATTGTGAGGCTTAGAAAAATAATAGTAAATCAGAAAATAGTACAAAACTCAAACTCAGAGAAAAAAATATTAATAAGAATTTATTCTGTGAGCCTATTAGGATTAGACCTATTAGGATTTGCGACACAGAAGAGATCTGAATACATTAGTGACATTGAGCACTAGGAGTTTATAATGTTTCCAACTAGATTTAGTGTTTCAAGCAGTGATGGACAAGTATTAAAGAAAGTGAAAATCTCATCTGGAATACTGTGGGCAATGTTCCAGAAATATAATTCTAAAATACAGCCTTCAGGTAAGGAAGGCCTCAATGATGCAGGAACTCTCTTCTAGGTGCACATTTCTATGCCTCTTGGTGAGGCACTGTACAATTTCATTATTTAACCTTCACTAAAACCCTGTCCAGAAAAGCAGGGGAAAATGCATTTGGCCTTTTGACTTGAGCTAGGGAGCACAGATATTAAAATAGCTTCTTGTTTTCCTTGTGCATGAGTTTCCCCATCTGAGAAACAACAAAGTTATTTTCCCAGTTTTGTAAACATAATTAAGCTAATTAAATACTCGTCAGTCTGAATGATGAATTAAGCACACTTTGCTTTGACTCTGTCCGATATCATGACTCATGACTCTGTCTGACACTACAACTGAAGAAAACAAAAACATTTAGCTTTAATCTAGGCACTGGCAGCACCTTTTGTGAGCCCTTGAAGTGCTTCAGGTGCCCAGGGCGCTGCTTCTGTGCAGAACCACTCTGGACTGGGCAGACTGCCGGGCCCCCAGGAGAACAGTCAGGACACTAAGTGTTTCTCCAGCAAAACTGGAAGGGGCCCAGTACAAAAGATGGTTTCAGGGAATTCCCAGTCTACACCTACAGTGTGGGTTCTTTCCAATATGAAACTACAGCAACTATCTTCTCAATGAAGTGGCAGTGCCTCTCACCTGGAGTTAGAGAATCAGGAGAAGTTGCAATTGAAGTCCTGTACTCAATTCTTTCCACATCTTCAAAAGCCGTAAAGCACATTTTACAAAGAAGTATTAGGTGATCTCTTAATTTGGGATTTATGAAAAGAAATATCCAAAGCCTTTCCTGTTGAATACGTGTCACTGTGCAACAGATGCAAGATTACACGAGAGAAAAAACCAGGAACATGATTCTACTATCTACTTGTTAGGGCTCTGAAGAAAGAAAACAGTTGGAAAATCCTGGTTTGATGTTTGTAGTTTCCACTAAACTCTAGCAAGAAATAAGAAAGTGGGGATTTAGTATTCCCTTGTCTACACTGAGCAATATTAACGAGACTGAGGGATCCAATGGTTCCTTCCTCTCATCCAGTGAAACTGGGATTAGCTACTAAACACTAACATCACTTTAATAGGTGGTGTAGAGAACATCTCATCCTCATAGCCTCTCAGATTAGGAGATGTGATTAGGCCACCATCAGCCTGAAAAGATAATTAAACCCAGATTTTCTGTTTACCATGTACTCAAACCGCTAAGCCGGCAGTGGAGGAGGCTCCTATGGGGCAGGCAGGGCAGGCACATCCTTTGTGCTTGTCCTGAGGGTGATTCACATGGTAGGAGGGCACCTCCTGATATACCAGGGAGGGATCTGATACATGGAGACAAACGGCCTGAAAGTTGAGTGACGCAATGCCTGTTTCCTTCAGCCCTCAGCTAGAAAGTATGAGCGGATAATCTCCTGAATGAATGGCCAATTCATGAATCATATGACTTTTTTTTCAATGTTCCAGACATTCTTTTGGATATTTTCCAGTCATTGAAGCGTCTTTTTTAGCCCCAAATACCACAAAAGATTAAGGTGATTGAGAAATCCTCTCTGCAAAGTGGGAGTTTATTTTTAGAAAAACCTTCAGATGTCAGCTTTAACAAGTACATGATGCCTGATCTCCATGGGCACATTGTGATGTCACTTAAAATGACCTGCTAATCAGACAAAGTATTATTTTTAGGAGAAGATTCATAATGGAATTGAGTATTACAGCACCTTATTTAAATGTTCTGTCATCTGGTGGTCTTTACGGACCTGAATTAAGTGCAAAGGCTCCCCTGCATGCTATATAAGAAGAACTGCTACATAAAATTTGGATTCTCAACAGTTTATGTTCTGAGAAACAAATTACCATAGATAGCTAGGAGGTGAATCTGGAGAGTCATGTAAGATTTCCTTTCTGTCTGTACGTAGAATGTCAGACAGGTGTGTTTACAGCTGAAAATATTTTCATTAAAAGAAAGTCTTATTAGGGCTTAGAATCTCTTTGTTTAACTGCACAAACATTTAAATGATAGATGGAAAAGCAGTTGCTTCTACTTTCTGCTCAGTAACCCAGTGGTTACTGCCACCATACAGTGCACAGAGACCCAGGTTCACCATGTTTCTCAGCCTTACTGAGTTTTGATCGGTGCCTCCTGCTACAGGGATTTAAATGTTAGGCAAGGCTTATTTGGCAAAGGAGTATTTTTTCTCATTGAAGTGCTCTTGAGAGGAGGGTTCAAATCCATATTCTGGACTAAAGGGCTTTCTAGGTGTTGTGAGAAAGGGGGCACCAGGACACCATTTTTTTTAACAGTCCACTCACTCTGAGTCCAAACCAGCAAGATTCACAGCACCACAGTCAGTCATACAGCCAAAGTCAGGTCTGAAGGATTTCACTGCAGGCGTAAGATAACAGAGGTGGTTTATCATAATAAGCCTTCTATTTGCTGGTGAGACAGCTGTCCCTTTGGGCACTTTTTTGATGAGTATACATTTAGTAGGAAGCCTTGCTTTCCTGGCTTGCAGAGAACTGATGCCTTTTAACGTTATTCTAACTTGGAGGGCCAATGTGATTCCAATTATTTCAAATTTGCCAGCTGGTTGTATATGAGCCCTCCTCACTGCACATTCATGTTATATTCTGTTTGTAAATGTGCATTGGAACACATCCTGTCCTCATTTCACAGCTGTAAATAAAATGATTCTACCTTTTTAGTAGTGTCAGTAAAAAAAGGCTCCTCACTCTTTCAAAGGTCAGATTTTAAATGGCATCATGTAGTATTACTCCTCTGAGTTCTGTATACATCTGCTGAATCATGAAGCTGAGCACTTATTCTAAGATACTGTTCTTGCCTTCAGCCCCTAAGGCTCCAAACAGGTCTACCTTCCGTTCCCTGTTCATTTTACATTCCAGTCTTTTAATCAACACACTATATTGTACCACATCATACACTCAAATTTCTGTGAGGCATTTTACATCAACACTATTACTTTTAGCAACTAAGTGTGTAATCTCATTTAAAAAAAAATCCAATTAGCTTGTCAAATTCTATCTGCTATAAACAGCGATGAATGATTTCAATTAATGGATAAAAATATAATCACCTTTAGTTCTCTATTAATTTATCAAAGTCAGACTAACACATCTTTTCTGATTTGGATCATTCTAGTTCCCCTTTTTAAGTAACTGAGCACTTACTGATAAGAACTACAAATTTAATTTGCCACAGGACGTGATGTGGCAATGACTATGTTATATCCCATACCCATTAAGATGGAACTATAATCACTTGCTTTTCCCAGTTTTACAAAACTCCTCTCTTAGTCCAAGCTTTACCAATAATTAACATAAATATGGAAATACCCTTGAGGCAAGTTTCTTGGGTTGTGTGCAAGTCAGTGAGACCTGCTTCCTTAGATGGGTATTTTTAGTAGTTGCTGCTTACCAGCCTCCTTGGGAGATGCTGTGTTAATACAGACTTTTCCATAACTGCAAAAGCATTTATTTTTCTGCTGATGTGAATATCAGGAGAATCTAGTAGGCTAGAATTTTACATTTTGCAGCACAATTTAGATGACAGTAAACTAAGCTTATGTCGAATGTTCAAAACGTATGATTCTAAAATTCTATTAGCAGAGCACCTTGTAGGAAACTCTAATCTAGAGCCAAACAAGTCAGTTACACAGACTAACAGGTACAGCCCTAAGAGCACAACACTCTTCCCTGGTGAACTGCCTCAGTGGATGAATGGGTTCCATCTCAAGAGAAGTGCTGGGTTGACCCAATTCTGTCATTCCTAGAATTTTAGATATCTTAGCATAATGCTTCAAAATCCCATGTTGATGACATTTGTTCCAAATAAGCTGTTACCTCACCACACAGTGCTGCCACATACCGAGTGGCACTGTGGGCTGCCCCACAATGGTGCTGTCGTTGTCATCTTCAAATTGAGGGTCCAGAGGAAACTGTTGCATGGAGGTATATGATTAGGCTGGATTTAAGGTGAGCTGGACCAGATGAAAAAACTGAGGCTATCTGAGAGGACTGATACCTCCTGAAGGCAGAATGCAGCACTGCGAAGATATACAAGCTGACGCCCTAAAAGTAGCACAGCCAAGCTAGTACAACTTTGCATGCAAATAGGTTAGCCCTTGGTTAATCCCCATAGTGATTTCTCCGGAGTGAAATTTCCATTCTGCTTTCATTTTTGCAGCTGTTTCAGCAGTTCTTAGTGAATATATGTCAGATGTCACTTGGTGGTTCTTGCACTTCACTCACTTCACTTTCTGTCCTGATATCCCTGATATACCAGGGATGAGTGATGAGTGACTACAGAAAAGGGAATGTGTTGCTGGAAGGTTTTTTGGATTTTTTTTTAAATTTTTTCTTCTGGATGTTGCAACCTGTAACAAGTTCACATCTGCAAAGTGAGGCATGAATGTTTATTTTATATACTGAATACGTGACAGAGTCTCAAGCTTATGAATATCCAAAATATTATGTAGTTTATTATATTGCTTATTTTCTTTGAATGGTGCCATTACAGGTTAGAACCAGATTTAATAACCTTGAAAACCAAAATTATATTTTTAGCAGCTATAAACATTGTTCTATGAGCATATTTACATAAAATAACTCGTAATAGTGCCCTAAGCTATTAATGCACTTCGTCCTGAAAAAAAAAAAAAAAATCACTCACTATTAGGAAAAAACCCTACAAATCAAAGCTAACAACCTTGGAAGAAGAAGTGGAACAGGTTTGCAAAAAGCATTTAGGTTTTTCCACTGTTTCAACATGAAGCAGCTATTCTTAATACCATAATATTCACATAAGAATTAAGTGACACAACAAATCTGACTTCAGTCTAGCAACTGCATTAGCTGTTTTGAATTAGTCTGTGCAATTAATAAAATTTTTCTCATCTATTCAATTAGCTTTAATCTCTAAAGGTTACTTAAAGACATATATTAGTCGCAACTAAAATTGCAGCTGTTAAAAGCACATTTAGAATGACTGGGTACTTGTAGTACAAGGATGTTTGAGTGCCCATGGTTTGCCAGAAGAAAGAGCATGATGACTGAATGATCTTCTTTCAGTGGCTAGAGTGGTTGTAATTCGGTTGAATTGCCCTCACAAACAGCTCTCCCAGAAATATGAGGATCTAAGTGCTGGAAGAATAAATACGGTCCATGCTTATAAAACTGGTAGAGGAGATTGAGAATGAAGTAAAAATAATAATGAGTCTCTACTGGAAAACCAGCACTGATTTCTCTTTCCATCAGGAGAATTCTGCCGCACTATAGCATTTACACTGGGATAAAATGGATAGTCTACTAGCAGTTCTCAGCTGTCTTTACCAAAGTAAAATTCCTACTGCTTTAATAATATAGAAGACATTAATGGAAATCCTATTACTATAATCACTTGTTAAATCTTACCACATACAAAACTTTTGTTCCTGAAATATACAAAATATAACTAGTATATATGACAAAATATTTTTTGTAGGTAGCAATAAGTAAAAAACCACACGGTTAATAAGAAGATGGATGAAAAAAGGACAGAAATGTGCGAGTCCTGAACAGAAGATACAAACTGGACAACAAAAAAGGCAATAACTCAGCTTCTGTAGTTTTACACCACACTCAAAATCATCATTCTGCTTTAGCATGACTTAGTTGGTAATGACCAGGTGTGGTGCTGAAAATAGAGCCTTCATTATTTTCTCCATCAAAAAAAAGGCAAAATCCATTCATTAGGCTGTAAACAGGACATTTAAACTGAATGCAGAGAACCTACTGTTGAACTATCTTTCTCATTAATTTCCAATTACATGAAGGACTGAGCACTCTTTCTAGCTTTGTTTTCGATTTTTTAATTAATATAATGGAATTAACATTACTCAGTTCAGTGGTTCACAGGATTGAGCAGAAATGTGCTGAGCTACAGAGGATCGAGTCGTATTTGCTTTACTTAGGCATGAACAGGCTTACTCATTCTATGTGTGTGATAGGATTCCTCGTGCAGAAGAGTTTTTGGGCTCTCATCCAGTGCTGTAGTGGGCAGGCTTAGGAATCTGATCCTACAAATCCATTTAGATTAGCACCTTTTGTGTAGATAAGAACTATTATCTCAAAACTGGTTTACACTTTTGAAATATGTCCTTGTAATAACATTCATATTTTGCATTTATTAAGGGCTTCTTTGGGTCCACCCCTGTTCACACAATTTATTCTGGGCATTGCTGATGTGCTTTCTGAATGGGAGGCTAATCCTGTGAGGTGCTGAGTTCCACCCAAAAAGATGCTGACAACTTCAGCATCCTTCAGCTCCTGGTTAAATTGCGGGCTATTGACAGTAACCAGCTTGCTGCAAGAGCACTAGGGAATGACAGTGTCACTGTTTACGTCTACAAATCCACTCTAAATACTTAACTAGACATAGATTATTTTCTAAGGAGAAAATAGTATTTTTTAAAAAAATTCGAACTGTAATGGAGTGGTAGTCTTTTCAAAATGGATTGTGACAGGGGACAACATATAACAATATCAGAAACATATTATGAAATAAGTACTTCAAAAACCTACTGTCAACCTGAAAACATTTTATGGGATGATCTGTGATCCAGATGGTAGTGAAGCTGAAGTTATTTTTTCATGGTGCTGTGGGAATGAGATACTGTGATTTGATGCCAGGGTTTGATCAATAAAGAAAAATGTTGGCAATACTTTGGAATATTGTGCATTCTTAACAGGATGACGTGAACTCTGGTGATTAATGGAGGGATAGCTTTGAAGAATTACTGGAAAAAGCTTTAAAATTATTTTCCTTTGTAGTATATTTCCATTCGGTGAATTGGCAAGGAAATAACAATGAGAATTTACTGGTATGAATAATGTATCATTCGTACATTCTTTATACTCTTGTCCAACTGGCAGTCCTTCATGCTCTTCAATTTAAACTTTTCTGCAGCATTACCTGGATTTCCAGATATAAAAATGAATGTATGATTTGAAATATTAATACTAAAGTAGGCTTTTGTCCATGATGTTCTGCAGTGTAGCTAGTGCATATCTAAGTAAAAAAATAACTGCTCCTTTGTATCTCAGATTATTCTGATATATCTATAATCTGCAGAAGTTCTACCTATATTTATGTAGGAAAGGGTATAAGGACTTTGGTGGAATTGAGCTCCTAAGCCCTTACCAATAGCATTTATTGTCATTAAAAAAATCTCTGTAGAATCTCTACCTGCTTTTGAAACATATTAATGAATAAAGGGATTAAATGAGATCTGTTTAAAAATTCAAAAAATATTAGAACTGTCACCACTACTAAGGTGACCTGACATTTTAAAAGACTTTTCCTATTTCTGACTTTGGAAAAATGTGCTTCTATAGATGATGCCAAGCCTAGCCTGGGCTGAATCGTTAGCATACATTCTCTCGAGCTGACTCTATGCAATGTGAAACAGGGAAGCTCTTCATTCAGAGGTAGAGAGATGATGTCAATAAAGAGCTGTACGTACAGTAGATTAAAATAAGAGAGATCTGGGGAAAATGTCATAATTGATGGGGCAGACAAGACGGTGGGTATGCTTATGTTAGGGCTTTAGTTTGGATGAGAAAGACACCTTTTAAAACAGATCTCTTACCATTCATTATGTCATAGTTTTCTGTCAGAATGGGAACTTTCTTATGGAAGTATACTGAAAGATCTCCTCCAGCACATCCATAATGCAGATGCTGAGTCTGTAGCACAAGCTAATTCACTCCTCCAGCCTGTGTTGAACAAATCAGTGTAATAAAAGCCGGAGTAAAGTTGTGGGAAAATCTCATTCTGTGAGATGATAATGTGAAAATGTTTGCCATGGTAAGTAAACCTGGACTGGAAACTGACGGGAAGTAAGACAGGGTAAAGTATAAAGAGGAGACAAATCTGAGTGCTAGGGAGTATCAGAGGACCAGTTATGGAGGCAAGGAGGTGGATTAGGAAAGCTAGCACATAAATTAAGTGTGGAGAGATAAGATTAGGCCAAGACTTAAATTAAGTAATTAGTGCAGTAGAAGTGGTAACTGTTTAATTGAGAATGGTGAAAGGGATGAGGTGAAAGAGGGGAAGACTAGGGAAGAGACAGGATGGGAAAATGAGAGGAAATGTCATGTGGTAGGTCAGGGTTAGGGAGGACAGATACTCCATACCTAATAGAAGCACATTTGCTCCAGTGCCTCATCAGTCTTATGTGGTTGTGTCTGCTCTTCAGTTCCCGATTGCTCCTCTATTCCTGTTAGATTTTTGACATTCCTCTATCCTATGAACTTGCTTGCAATATCTTTGTAGATATTTAGATATTTTCATTAACCAATTGAGCTGTAATCACAGTTTAGCCTGAAGACAATGCTCTTTGGGAGCTGTTGCTGTCAATATGATTCCTGTTCTCTTCTGCTGAATTTGAACTTAAACAAAAGCTCATGGCTATTTAATTGTCTCAGCATTATTCCTGCTCTGTGTGAACTGGAATACCACAAAACTAAAGCTGAAGTGCCACAGCTATATAAAAATCTAGTTCAATTAAACACACTCATGAACCAAAGCTCTTAGTATCAATAATATTCTTTAGTAAACATAAAATACCTGTGACATCATAGTAAATCAAGAAATGTTTTTTTTTTACTTCAGACTCAAGAAATGTAAACATTCCACTCAAACAGTTAATGTGACTGATCTTAATATATCTATTTCATATACGGCCTGCATTCAGACTGTTAACTGCTAGTTACGTTGCAAATATTGGTAGTGAAATTATGCTCCTATCCCATAAATACCTTCAGCTGAGCTTCATTTATCTGAAGACCAGCTTCAAAGCCATAGAATATTAATATATAAATAGCTTAGAAATATTTCAGTATGAAAATGAAAAAACATAATCTCGTAATACTGTAAGTGGTTACCAGTGTATGAAATAATCTATTTATATCTATATGTGTTTTGAATAATACAGTTTAGCCTTAATTTTGCTGAATCTGGATAAACTATCCAACTTTCTAACTATGTGATAAATACTATTTTTTGGTATAGCAGTGGTTAGTAATGCTTGGAAATAGTAAGCAAAATTTGTATTCAGATTGCCAACCTGTGCCTCGCAGTGCTCAGTGAAAGGGAGACAGGCAGAAAGACCAAATTCAATAGTTATTCATAATTCAATAGTTATTTACAGCTGACATAAAGACATGCCATCTTCAGTTGTGATCATGACAGGATTTCATGCATGCTGACAGAAGACATTATTGATCAATAATCGATGTCATCTGATTAAAAAGCAGTCAGAAAGCTTATCTGGCTTCTGACATAGAAAAAGTCATTGCACTCATAGTCATAAGTAAGCAAACATTCATGCGTGCCTGAGCAAGTTTGTCATGTGGGCACAGTCCTTCATGAACCTCCTCAAGTATGTTCTTAAGAGCAAACGGTGTTTGGATATTGAGGGGATCTGAATTGGGGTGTAAGTATTAGAGACCATAGGAGTGTTCTACTCTGAAAGCATGCAGAAGAAAGTGAGTATCTTGTGAGAGTACCTACACACCCAGAACACTCCTATGTACCCCAGGGGAAAATGCCGACTTCAAGACTGGCTCCTGCCACCCTTTCAGGCCTCAGTCCATGTTTCAGTTCGGCAAACATGGTACAAGGCCTAAGTGACTTAGCTATGTTCCACTTTTTTTGAGTTGACTTTGGAAGCCCATCAAGAACCAAATGAGCTAGCAGGTGCCAGAAGTGGGTAGCGTTCTTCTAAATAGTTTGGGAGACCTCTAGTGGGCCTCCTTCTTCACCTCCTGTTGTAGGTCTCGCAGCCTACCTAAAGGAAAGTTGTAATGGCATGTTGCTTGGACTATATACATGTATATAGTTGATAAAATAACTGGAATTATTAAATGTGACTGCTCTAAAGCAATGCTTCTACATGGTAATCACACAAAAATACAATAACTACTTTGGTTCTCGAATGTTTGAGTCAATTTGAAAAACGATTGCTTCAGCTCCACAATGCTGAGCAGAACATCATTGGTATGCTTAGAAGTCTGTGTTCAAATGCTTATCTTTAGGTGTATTTCTAAGTCTCAAGTCTCATTTTAGGATTTGCAAAATAGAAATGGCACTTCATTTAGAGCTGCAATCCAAGTGACCAAAGCATGTTCAGAGCTCCTTCTTGTCTGAGCAGTCCACACTGTATAAGCACCAACACAACTGAAGCCTCTTTGGACTTCACTCTTTTTCTTCATTATATTTTTGAATGTAACACAGAAACAGGACCACAAATATTCAACTTGTTTACCAATTCAGTGGGAATGAAAAATAAGGCTGAAATACTAAAATATAGTGCTACCTCAGTTACAGGAGTACTTTCTAATGCAGGAATAATTTTCTGTGTAATTCCATATGCAGCATCTTCACCTAACATTAGTAAGATTAGAAGAGCCATGTTTGTTTGTACAAATATCTCTTTTTCTACTGCTCGGTGATCAAGAGAGCAGAATATCCTATTGTTGCTTTTCTAAAAGATGATTAGTGTTTCTACTGCAATTTCTGTTTTCATATTTATCACTCATCCATAAAAGATTTTTTACAAACATAACATTCAAGAACTGTTTAAGACTTCTTCGCACAATTGAAAATAACTCCATGATGTGAACGTAAGCATTTAAACCTCAACCCTGTTACAGCAACAACCGATTAATATGTAACTACACTGAAATCAAGAGAACCTTGCACAAAAGCAGACAGCTATCTGTGTGTCTGGATGAGCAGATTTTTATTAGTTTTAAATTACATGCTAAGATTTGCAAAATACTTTTTTTTTTTCTTTAGCGTGATCTCACAAGGCCCAAACAGATACATTCAGAATATACAGGAATATACAAGTGCATATGCATTAAATCCATCCCCCTTCCCCCATTCATAACAGGAAGTGAAACAAGCTTTTCTTTTTCTCAGTTGAGATCTCCTGGTGTTAATTCAGACCATAAAGGGCAGTCTGTGAACACCTATGCATCTTGCCAACTCCAGCCCATTTGCACAAGTGACTGTGGGGAATCTTTGTTCTTGTAAAGTGGTGGAGGGACATGGGGTGGAGTGTGAGTAAACCATCCACCTCTGTCAGTGCTGTGATGATGTTATTTTGACATGGTATGTTATTTTGACATTTTTTGTTGGTGTAAGTGAAGTTTGTGAAGATCGTGTGGTGAGTGTATGTTTTAATGATAACTCTTTAAGTTAACAATAATCACAGAGAAAGCCTTTTCCTTTCAAGGATACTTAAAGTTCAGGATTACAAAGGCTATACACCATAGCAGAAAGTCTCTGGCATCCTAACAGGCCAAATTTCCATTGCCTTCTCTGGTGGCTAGGTCTCAATAACATTTCTGCAACTGGTGCAAAACAAATTCCTGTGGGATCATCCAGATAATTTGGATTTTATCCAAGTATAAGAAGAAATGCTTCAAAAAGTTATAAATGAGGGTGATGAAAAAGTGTCATAAAACAATTTGAAAACCTGTCAAATCAGCATGGCTATTCTACGTAGCAAAGTCTGTGTCTCAAACTATTTGAAGACAGCAATTGATGGAGAAATGTCTCTTGCCATGTTTAAATGAAAAATACTCAATACACAGTTTACAAAACCTTGGGGGGAAAAAAGTCTTTGATGCACCTTCAAAAAGACTACATAGTGTAAACTGAGTATTTGTGAGAAAAGATATGACATGGTGACCGATACAAAAGACGAAGACTGAAGTGCAATTCTCAGCATGGAGAAGAATTGGGAATACACACCTTTTGTTGTTCAAAATATTTATTATGGATGTAGAAAAGAATGTGAACATTGTGGTAGCAAAACACAGATGAGTCTTAACAATATTCAGAGAAATTCATACTGGGCACTGGGGTCACCAGAACTCTTAGATGCATCAACATTGTGGTCCCAAGTGAAATTCATTATCAGCAATGTGATGTACGCTGGCAGGAATGATCTGAACTACACATTAATTAGTTCATCATAATTATCTAACCATTCAGAATATTTTTAATGTCAGTACTTCTGTGGATCATTGCATGAGTAGGTCCAATAAAAAGACAAAGACATGCAAGAGATATACTATAAAAAATAAAATGTTCTGTCTTCACGATATATGTTAAGATTAGGCCTTCACTTGGACTATCATGTTCTTGTTGTCCCACCTCAAACAAAACAACAAAAATAGATGTGACTCTGAAAAGCTTAGAGGTACAGAGGTATTCAGATGAAAAATGTAGTAAAAATGCCTAGCTGGGAAAGGATATGATTGAGCTATAACATAGAAAATGAACACGGTAGAGAAGTTAAATAATTTATATTTACCTATTTTCATAATTCAAACACATACATATACCTGATGAAACTGGAGAGGAATAACATTAAAAATAAATAGATGGTGATAAATGCATTAATTTCAGAGAAGATTGGATGTTTACAAGGATAGGGATTACCAAACACAATATTTTGGGTGGGATTTACAACAAAAAGCATTTTTGAAAAGAAGTAGGCCTTAATGATTAAAAATGTATACTAATCTTTAACAATAGGAGGTTTAGAATGAAAGTTTCCTCCCCAGGCAGTGTTATTCCATATTCATCCACTATGTGGGTTCTTGCATTTTCCTTTGAGAAGTCAGAGCCAGGATGCCAGATGAAACACTGGTCTGATACAGCCTAGATTTTCAAAGCTATGGGAGACATCAGATGCTTTACTTTTCATGTATACAGTGTTGAGACACTAGTTCCGTGTTTTCCAGAGGGAACTTGTCGGCAGTTTCCCAAAATACAAAGAAACTCACGAAATCCTCAGGCAGCGAAGGTTAAGTTACAGTGCAACACTTCATTTATTTGTTTAAAAAAAAAAAACCACCCCTCTGCTTGTAATCATCAAGGTAGAAGACCCAGAAAGCAGTACATGTTATTTTTATATTCCATTTTAAAACAGCAACAGTGAAGACTGAAAATTAATGATTAATAACAGTAACAATAATAAAACTAACTACATAGTCTGCTTTGTGCAGTGCATTACTTTCTTCAGACTCTGTAAGGGAAGGGTTGCTATTTACGGTATGCTCCAAGTCTGCCTTTCAGAAGAAAGCCCAGCTTGGCTGGACAGCTTTCAGTTGCTACTAGAAATATGTCACTTATTAGGAACAGAGGGAATGTTTATCACTGTCTCAAGGGTTACTTTGGCTGCAGCAAAGAAACAGCTCAGTTATATAATGGAAAGAGCTGGGTCAAAGGAGAAGAAATGTATGCAGTGTGTGCTCAAGACTCCAGCAGTGCAGGCTCAGTTTTTCTCTTGTGTATCTTGCACAGACAGTGAGTGAGACCATGGCTGCACAGGTCTTCCCATCTTTCCTCCATACACCCTTAATAAACACTGCCAAAACTTCTCAGTTGAGAGAAAAGATTTGTCTTTCCTATTGCTTCTCTTGCCCTCCCAGTATCTACTTAGCGTTCAGTCCTGTTACCCAGACCCATCACATAGTCGGTGTTGGTGCCCTCTTCCAAGCAAACTGGAAACTCCAGCTCTAGCAGAGAAGCCTGAACTCAGCATCATCTTAATGGGTGCTGAATACCATCAGTCCTTTTAGTCCTCATCGGCGTTAATGGTGGGATTGTCCACCCGTAAATTCAGTTTTGATTTCTGGAGAAACAGCAAAAAGAAACCCGATGCTGCCTGCTTCACGGATACCACCTCCCTGAGTACAGCGCAAGCATTTCAGCTAGAGAGGGACAGTTGTGAAAAGTTGAACCCGTTTCCATCAGCTTATGTAAATGGTAGATGTCTCATTTCAGGGTGGTCGAACCAGCAAGTTCCGTCAAAAGAAAAATAATCTGCATCCAGAGTATTTTTGAACGCTTCTCTCTGTGTTTTAGTTCCCGGTATCGAGCATCCAATTTTCAAACGCGAACTCAGTTACCGTAATAACAACCCAGCACCGTCTCAACCTAATTAGCACACACACAAATTGGCTCCGGACCACGGTCACCTCGGTTCCTCACCGGGGGCGGTGGCGGGAGCCCCCTTCGTGAGGCCCCAGCCCCCCGCCGCCCCAGCACCTGTTGCGCCGCCACTTGGCCGTGAGAGAACGGGCAGCGGCCGAGGCCGCCCCGCTCGACTCCTTCCCAACCGACAACTTCCCGGGGCGTAAACGCCGCGCCAGGTGCCGCCCTCGCCGTGAAGAGGCGGCGGGCGGGCGGGCGGGAGCTGAGGGACGCGGGCCCGAGCTGGCAGCGCGGCTGCCGAGGGCGAGGAAGGTATTTCTGTGGGAGCGCGGCCGGCCCGCCCGCCAGCCGCCTGCCCGCCCCGCCGGCCCGCCCGCCCCTCCGCCCTCCCCCGCCCCGCCGCTGGTTGCCGGCTGACAGGTGCGCGCTCCTCCGCGGCAGCAGCGGCCCCGCTCGCCCCCGCCTCTCCCGGCCCCTCTGCCTGCCCCGCGCCCTCACCAGCCCCGGCTCCTGCGGCCCCCGCCCGGCGCAGCCCCGGATTGTTTAGTCCTTGGGAAGCTGGTCTGGGTCCAGATTTTGCTTTGATCCTTTTTATTTTTTTTATTTTTTTTTTTTTTTAAGAGAGAGAGAAAAAAAAAAAGCCAAAGAAAAACAAAACCTGGAGACACAGAAAAGGGCTCTAGGAAAAAGTTTTGGATGGGATTATGTGGAAACTACCCTGCAATTCTCTGCTGCCAGAGCAGGCTCAGTGCTGCCTTCTCCCCAGCGGCGCAGCCCGCGCCGGGCGCTGCTGAGAGACGCCCGGGCCTCGGTGCCGCGCCGCCAGTGCCTGCAGTGCCGGAGCCCCTCGCCCCGCCGGCCCAATGCTCCTCCTCGGGCTGCTCCTGCTGACATCTGCCCTGGCTGGCCGGAGGCAGGGGGCCGCCGCCGAGTCCGACCTCAGCAGCAAGTTCGCCTTCTCCGGCGCCAAGGAGCAGAACGGTAAGGCGCAGCAGCTCCGCCGCGCAGCCCCGGGGCAGGGCGGGGGCGGGCGCCCGGCCGGCGCGGAGCGGTGCGGAGCGGAGCGGAACTCGCCCGCCCGCCCGCGGGGCTGCCCGGCGCCGCGGAGCGAGCGCGGCCGCGGGTGGGGGGAGCTCCGTGGCCGGGCCGGGGTGAGCGGGGCTCGGCAGCCGGGTGTTTGCCCGCCGCCGTCAGGGGAGCGCTGTGGGTAAAAGGGCAGCGGCCGGGGGGAGCCCGGAGCCGGCGCGGGGGCTGCCTTGTCTGCGGTCGGAGGTGCAAAATTCCACCAACCCCCTCCCCCAAAAAACCAAAACAAAACGACCCGCGCACCTTTGTACCCCAAATGCTTCGCTCTTGGGGTGGTGGGGGGGAGGGTTGTGTCTGTGCGTGAATGAGTGGTATTTTGCACAGGCTGGAAGCGAACTAATCCTGCCTAGGAAATGGGAATTACTTTCAACTTTCAAGTGTACCTGAAATGTTTAGAAAACTCTCAAATGCAAGTTCCCCTGGGCTGGAGCTGCGCAGAGCTGGAGAAAGGCTCCTTTCATACAGCAAGGGCAGCTTCGGGGTGTGTAATTTGCTTAGCCTCTGAACTCCATATGATTTACATTATTCAGATTTTTAAGTGCCTTTCCTCTTGATCTGTTATTATGAAGTCATTTTAAAGAATCTTTTGCAAACTGAAACGTTACATGCTGCACAAAACCACACTTAATGCAGAATATCTAAAATTAAGGCTGTTAGTATACATTCATGGCAACCTCGGTGCTTAATGTACGAGGGGAGTGTGAAAAGTTTAGTCCTTGGCATGTCAGCTAGAACGAGTTTTCTCCCTGGGCAAAAACCAACACTTTTTTTGGCCAAGCTGGGAGCTCTCAAAAGTCTCTGAACTGCATGAAATAAAGCAGAAACGCAGATTCGAGGCTAATTCAGTTCTCTCAACTTTGAACTTGCAACTCCTCAGATAAAAGTATTCTACATCATATCTTTTAATAGAAAGCAAAGTTTCAGAGACCTCTGCAAGTGCTCTGTGAATGGATAGAAAGGGCATGCAATGCACTGGTGAATTTAGCAGGGAGAGATGAATGCTGCTGTGGCCTGCTGATGTGATGATACACGGCACCTGCAAACTGCCGGGGCTGCTGATGAAAGAGCAGCATGGGGATCAATCTCTAATCGGAGCAACTGTGAAGGCTAGAGGAAAGTGATCAAAAGACTCGGAGACTCGGCTATTCTGACAGGAAACTAATCAGACTTTGTGCCCAGTTCAGGAAATTATCTGCTCTGTGTGAGGAAAGAAACCACTCACTTTCTGCCCCCTCCCAGTTTACCTGGCATTTAAGGTTTTAGGGCACCACTTTGTGACAAAATGGACCTGGTGCTAATATGCTAAACTCTCATGCTGTTACGCTGCCTTCTGTTAAATTTGCATGGTGTGCTTATGAAGCACGTCAACACACAGAGAATTACCATTGCTTTGCTTTAAATCTGTCAGGACTGGAAAGAAACCTGCTATGCTGCCAATCTGCCCTGAGAGGTTTGTTACAGGATAATACAGCTGGGCTGTGAAAGACCAACAGCATCCAACAATGGGAGCACAACAATAGAGTAGAAAAGGTAGACCATAAGGCATAGAAGCAAAACTGGTGTAAATAGGTAAATGTGACACCACACACTAGATTCTATTCACATATATCAGAAATGTAGCTGCTTAGGTCAAGCTTCAACTGGTTTGCAATGCCATTTGGCATGCTCTAAGATACGGTCACTACATCTTAGAACAAATGCAAAGCCAGGATGTTTTTTTCTTTTTTAAGTGCGCTGAAACTGTATTCTGTGATAGTTTATGCTTACAACAGTCCAGGTTCTTCTTGTAGCTTACTTGAAGTTTGCTTTCTAGTTGTTCAGTTCCAAACCTTATTTTAAAAATTAGCACAGGTTTAGGTATAGCTGAGTACCAACCCTTGATTTTTCTTAACTGATTTTAATTATTTGGGGGATCAGTAACACTGGTAAAACCAGTTCTTACTTGATTTAATTAGAGTGATTTTTACACTCTGCTGCAATCTAAAGATTGTATAGCTTTTAGCTAGAGGCAGGTTAAAACTCCCTGGAGTATGAGAATGAGATATTGCTGTTCACATGCCAAATAACCCTTGGTCAGGAGAGAGGGAGATTTTGCACTCATGCAGTCTACAAATAAAAATTCTGTCCTCTACTTGTAAAACTGCTAAGTGGCCAAGAAGTTTTGCACTAGAATGGATTACAGTGTTACTCAACTGTGCATGCGGGTGCTGTAGCTATTGCTTCAAGGTGATACTGAAGATGTCTATGACTAGTTATTAAATCAGTGGGATTACTTGTATTACAAAGGTAAGCATGTGCTTAAGGATTATTTTTTTCATAATTGTTATTTATTTATTAGCTAAGTGATTATTAACTTCAAAATTACAACTTGACTTAATTTATTTACTAAATGGAGACATAAGAAGTTCTCTTGTTTCTGCTGCACAGCAAGTGTCGTTTTAGGTGGCAATTGCCTAGTGTAAATATTTCTTCGTAATTGTAAATTACATATTCTTAGAACACGGTATTTTGCTGCTGCCCCCCAGGAATTCAGTGTGATGATTGTGGTGGGGCCAGTGTAGCTCCATTTGAAATAACTTAAAAACTACCTCCTTGTTTGTATTTGCCCTCCATTATAGTCAGATTTTTCTCTAAGAACAGGTTTTATTTGTAAACTGTGCTTGACAGTAAAGGGTTTTATATGATTTCCTTGAATGACTCGTATTTAATGTTTTTATTTGTAATTCAGCTGAGTAAATATTCATCTGAAGGATCAAATAAGTTTATGCAACGATTTTTCAGAAACTGAAGTAGCAGTAAATGGTGCGTATAGTGATGGCTCCCATTTATCTGGATGGATTTCCTTTCTACAGTTCTTCGTCATGTTGAAAAATAGATTATGCTTTGAAGGGTTTTTCATACTTAGGTGGCTTTATCAGTTCTCTTATGGCTGTCAGATATCTTTATTACCATTTTTCCGTATTGAAGAAAAGAGTCAAGAAAAATTGATCACTCAGTTTCTTTCGAGGAACAAAACTCTCGCTTATTGAATTTGATTACTTGGATGGTTTACTTATTTCTTCTTTCTATTATATTTCTTGCTACTTTTCCTACTTTTGACTGCTGTTTTTATATACTATCTTCATCCTGCTTCTGTAGTTTCAGCAGCATCTGAGGGACCTGTTGATGACTGAGTGATGTGAATGACTTAATTCTGATGACTTAACCCTGGTGGTCTGAGTGCACCTGCTTATGTCATATTAGTTTAATCTAGATTTGACTACAACATGAGATGGCAGGAGAATCTAAGTTCTGTTTTCTTGGCTGTCTTAAGACAAGATGTGATAAATGCTGAAGTAATTTTGCTAAGCTATCAGCTGTTTTGATTTCTGTGAGAAATATGAGGATGGCTTTATAGAAAATATTGTAAAAACTACTAACAGGTGCCATGAGCAATGAAGTGTATAGCTTATGTGGCACGTACATTTAAAATGCAGTAATGGATGGCTTCAGAAGGCCAAGAAACAGGTCAGTTAGCAACTCATCAGGACCAAGTAGTTAGAAATATTATTTTTCCTGCAGTCAGTTTCAAGTGTGAATGAACAGCAGTAAATAGAGTTGCTGAAGTAAATCTTATAAAACCAAAGCACTTATTTAATTTCTGTCAGTCCTGCAGCACAGGTAATGTACCAGTTAAGATCTATCTTTTGATAGACCACAAGTTCTTCTAAGTTGTGGGGGTTTTGTTTTGTTGGGATTTTTTTGTTTTGTTTTTCCTTCCCTTGCATGAATAGAAACTCTTAGTAATAAGTTTCACTAACTGATCAGAATATATTTCTTAAATCTTCTGAAACAGGCAAGATTTATGTCACTAAAAACAAACAAAAAACCCCTCACAATAAACAAACAAAACCAAACAAACAAAACCAACAAAGTTTGAGACTCATGTATCTCAGGGCATCCTTGGGAAAAGCTGGTGGATGCGACTGGTACCGAGTGAGTAGCTGCAGTGCCAGAGGCCTATGCCAGGCCTCCTCACAACCAGCCGGAAGATTTCCTGGTTCCTGTATCTCCAAAGGGAGCTTCCAGCTTTTTCAGGGACAGGAACACCATCACAATGTAGAGTTTCTGATTAAGTTCATTTAATTCAGGCTGAAACACCCAAAAGGAGGTGTGGATGTCCAAGTGATGCAGCTCATCGAATCCTTGCAGATGGGACGTCCCTGCTTTTGCTTGAGTGCAGTCATTTGACTGCAAAATTCTCTCTTATAAACCAAGGTACGTTAAAGCAGTGGGAATCGGCACCACCTCTGCTGACTCTGGTTGAATTAATCTGTGCCAGTACAGTCTGCTGACTACTGCTGGATAGCAGAAATTTTCTTCATTTTGAGAAGATAAGGAAGTATAAAATATGAGCATGTGTCATCTAAAGGGAAACTTGACAGCGATGCAATTTTTCTCAAGTTTAATCTATTTCTGTTTAGTCCAAGACTTGTTTTGAAATGCTTTCAAGCCCTTTTTCTGGAGAACAGAGAATTGCATGACATTCTTTTTTGCCTTTAAGCAAAAGACCGTGGCAAATTAGAGTTCTTCTTCAGCACCCCAATAAATTGCAGTGGAAGAAAGTTTTAAAAACTGTTTTTTTGCCTTTGTAGTTGACTGCTGGCATATTGTCTGCTACTGAGCAGAGTGCTGCTTGGGATTTCTCCTTAGTCCTGCTGCTTCTCTCAGTGTCTTCTGTTAGGTAAAAGTAAGGGTTTTAAAAGCACAGATCACTTGCTACTTGTCCCCAGTATGTAGGCATTCCAACCTTCCTGGATCTTTGTTAAGTATCTTGAATGGAATTTAAGGGAAAAACATGCAAAAATCTTATTTTTGCAGTAACTAGTCCTTATTAGATTTTAAGATCAGACTTCAAAGCTATATGTCATGTTGTTTGGGGATTTTTAGGTTTTTTTTTTTTTCATTTAGATACAGGATTTTATAACGGAGAAGAAGCACAGGGTATACCTTGAGACACTGACAGCTACACTACAGAAGGGCTTATGTTGAACTTTGTTTTCACGTGAACATTATGTCTGTTATATCTTATAATTTTATCCAAACCCTTTGAATCTAATTATTACATAGTCAACATGTAATAGCAAAGTACTGTTTTGCATCCTACAGCAGTGGTTGTGCATTATAGCAGAGTGGTTTTGGGGGTTTTTATTGCTGTTGGGTAGTTGCTGCTTTTGGTTTTTGCTGTGTCTGGCAGCTCCTGATTACTAGAAAGAGGATGCGCTGTGCAAGCCCACTTCCCTTGGCTAGAAATGAGCCTCTTCAATTGCTTTACAGATAGCTCTTGGCTTTACCAGAGAGCTGTACCTTTGCTTTTCAGTCACAAAGTGCATGTCATGGAAAATACACTTCCTGGCATGTGAGTGTAGGAATTGGCCTGTACATAAATAGTCTTTTAGCAGAAACCTGTGGGACTTAGAAAAAGTTACACAACAGAACATGAATAGAGCTAACACATAGAAATGCAGTTATTATAGTAGCACTTAGCTATCTGTATGAGTGCTTAGTTGTTTTGGAGTTTCTGAGAAATTAATTGTACATTAAGACTTACTCAGGCCTGTCATTCCCTTTAGGGGAGAACTTTTACAGCTTGCGTTTGAATGTGAAATGTTTTTATTCAAGTAGGTGAGTGAAAATGTATAATGTGCTACTGTAAAGCTAAAATACAAAGTTATGTTTTCCAGAGGCTTTGTTATATTGTAGGATGTTATTTTAAGGTGGTAATGCCAGGGAAATTTATTCGTGCCTCCATCTGTAGACATCCTAGCTTTAAGATTCATCTCTTTTCTGATCTTTTCGATGTCCCTCTACCGAAAGTTTATAAACATATACCCAGGATTGCATTGGGTTATTTGTGCTCAATTTCGTGATCCTACAGAATGCTAAATAGGTGGGGTTTTTTTTTTTTTGTTGGTTGGTTGGTTGTTTGGGGATTTTGGGGGGCTTTTTGTGGGTTTTTTTAATGAGAAGGTACTCCATCTTAGGGAGCACATGTACAGTAGCACCTCTACGGGTTTTCATAACCCGATCAGTTTCTACAGAAGTTGATCAGCTGGGTGAGACAAGGCAGGGGTGTATAGACCAATATGGAGAAAGTCTGATACACAGAGAGTATAAGAGCTATTACAAAATTAATGTAAATGAGAGAACTCAACTAATTACTTGTCTCCTGCAGGCCTTCTGTGTTAGGGTCAGCAAGACCTGTCTTTCTTCTGAATTCAATTAGTTCTATTCCAAGTACTCCACCTTTGTTAAGCATGCCCGCAATTTTGGACTTTGACATTCACTGTGCATTGGCATGACCGTACATTTGCACTGGGCTCATGGACTCCTTGCCTTCTTGTCGCTGTGATTCCTCTGAAGTCCTGCGAGAGTGTGCCACCTCTCAGCTTGTGTCCGTGTGCTTTTACCTCTACCAACTGGACTGCCAGGTGAGCTGGCTACAGCTCAGGTTGAAAGAACTCATCAGCTGTTTAGTTCAGTCTCTTTGAGCTGTTAGATTATTATTTCCCTGTGTGGCTATTCTCATTCGAGGTGGACTAATTTGAGACTATACAGATTAACTCTGCGGTGAATATGTTCACGGGGTTAGTTGCCGCTTGCTTTTTTTTTTCTCCCCACTCTTACTGTCATTTTCATGTGCAGGTGTTTGGGACTGGGGAAAGACAATATGAGTTAACGTCCCATGTACTGCAGTCCAACACGATACAGGCAGAAACAGCATTTGCACCTGATATGAGGAAATGTTCAAAGGTTGTTTACTGTGTAGTGGCATCCTTTTATACTAGTGAGAATGGGAAAGTTGCAGGGCAGTAACCAGTAACACCTTTTTTTCAGTGATAATGTGCCTTTTTGTGAATTAATCCTCATAAATTATTCATTAATCTTGTGCTTTACGGTAAATTCATTCAAGGTATTGTTATAAACACAGCTGCTTTAAGGACATTCTTCTAGGGTAAAGTGCAACTCTTCCTCTACTCCCCAAAAGCCCCAAACACTGAAATTTCTCCTTGAGTTTGTTAAAACTGATTATTAACTGTATTAAAACAGTACGCAGGGGTGTCTCAGTTTGATCGCGGTTGTACTGATTTCTTTACATGAAGTGTGAGGTATGCACTGGTTCTGAATAAAGTCAGAGGGAGGACCAGGCGGTGGCAGGGAGGCAGATGCTTCCCTCTGGTCTCACACCTTGCCAGCCCTGTGGCTGGAAGTAGAAACCTTTGCTTTGAAATTTTTAGCACTCTGTTTTCTAGATGGAGAGTGGTGTTAGTTGGGTAACTCCCTTTTTACATTCCCTAGGAAACTACTGTTTTCCTGAAGGAAAGCGAGGGAGGTCTCCCAAGCTTTCAGCAGATCTCTGGCATAGGTGGTGATAACTTTCAGTGCTGGATTTAAACTCCCTTGTTGCTTTTGCGTGGCTTTTCTTGAAATATTAAGTCTGTTTCAGAAAAAAAAAAAAAAAAAAAAAAAAACAAAACAAAGAATGGCTTGGGAAGAGGAAAAAATGCTCCTTGTGTTTCCTGTACATTTAATTTCTTTTTGAATTGCTTTAGCTTTAATATTCTTATTATGTATTGGCAATAAATTATGTAAGGAGGCGGGGAGGCAGAGGTTAGATGCTGCAGTTGTTAGGGAATTGGTCCTGTAATCTGATAAATGGGCTTCGAACTAGGTTCAGGCAGCACAAGGTAAAGGAGTGGTGCCCTTTTTGTAGTTTTGATATTCTACATCTTTAAACCATTACTCAGTTTGGCACGTATCAGCAAAGTCATGATTTTCTGCGAAGGAAAAGTGCAGGTGTAAAATACCAGGGAGTGTTATATTTGAAGAGTAGTTTACTCTGGAAAATGATCTTGGAGACACTTTTACCACACCTTCCACATCAATCCATAGCTGTTAATCTCCCTATGGAATTTTTAAAGCATAATTTGTTTAAAAGCACATGAAATGGGAAAATTACTGTGCTGGAAGAGATTTGTGAAATAATGAATAATATTCCTTGGTTTAACTACCTTTAACTGTAGCCTTTTCCAGAAAGTTCAGTTGTCCAGTCCTTTATTAAACTCTTATTAGGAGAGCTTTGTTAGATAAACCATTGCATGATAGCAACTAAAGTATCTGAAAAGTGTGTTTGTTTTGGTGGGTGGTTGTTGTTGTTTGTTTTTTTAATATGTGTGTGTGTGTTTTGTTTGGTTTGGTTTTTTTGTTGTTGTTGTTTTAGTTTGGTTGTGGGTTTGTTTGTTTGTTTCATTTTATTTTTAAACTATTATTCTTTTTTTCCTTGGTGCACTTCACTGTGTAACCGTTTGACCGCCTTCTCATTTGTGCAAACCAATCAGAGGCACAAGTCCTAGGGGTTCCATGTTCCTCCTCTGATTGACAGGAAACCAGCACTCATATTATACAATTAAAAAAGACATATGGTGCAGGAAATTATTTTGCTGTGTGTGAAGGTATGGCATTTCCAAACTGAAAGTGTTATTCTGACTGTTTCACCGGTAGTGGTGAGTTAAATGAGACCACTTCCATCTGCAAAGAGTCTGTTTCACTTGCTTGTGGTTCTGGGGCTCATTCAAATGCTCTAAAACAAAATAAAAGGAATGGATGTAATAACTTCTTTATGGAAAAGTCATAAAAAGCTACAGTGCCGTGTAAACAAATTGGGTAATTTACAAGATGTTTACGTGGTGGATATTCAGTACAAATCCAAAGGTGTGGATTAGGCTTTACGGTCATCTTGGCTGAATTTTGCCCTCAACAAGACTTTCTTTTTCTGCCAGAATGGCTTTGACACTACGGATGACAAATTCTTAGGAACAATGTTTTCAAACAGTTTAGTGCATTCAGAGTAAAGCCAAGTAACATCAGAACAATTCAGTAGTATAATTTGAGCTTTTCGAGGTGAATGAGGGACCTTTCTTGATCCTCCTGGTTACACAGTAAAGCTGTAATGGAACTTTGTAGCTTTCCCAGGGAAAATAAACTAAAAGTTTCCTTCTGGATTCAAACATGCCTGAGCTAATTACAAAGCAACCGTTTTGGCTCCTTGCTCTGTTGTTATAAATAGGTTTGCAGAGAACAGCAGCAACTCTGATCCAAGTTCAACTGCGCTTCTCACAGAAAATTATACCAGACCAAATTGAAGCATTGAACATTATATCTACAGTGCGTCAGCTCACAACATCCTTGTGACTCATTTCATCATTTGTCAGACAGTACTGAAAAAGTGGAATGTTAAATTTTGCATGCTACAATACATTCTGCAGGGTTATTTATATGCTCCGATGTAAAAGCAAACTTGCGTATGGACAACTCTCTCAAGTTTGAGGAAGGGCCATTGGTGCTGGCTACTATGGGGTGCTGTCTTTCTCATGAGATGTGTTTGCTCAGCTCTGGTATTATCAGTGCAACTTCAACTACCTTTCATAACCTCATGCACTAAAACCTGCAGATCTTTTCAGAATGAAGATGACTACTCAGTGCAAGTTTGGAGTTAGTTGTAATTAACTGTACACGGGTGAAGCTACCTATTTGTGTATGCAGCACTAAATAATGAGACATTGACTCATCTTTTAGATGCTTGATACTGTGTCTGTGAAAAAATAGTTGTAATTTGGGAAGTGTATATGTGTGATTATACAGTATTTGAAGTCCTTCAGAAAGTGATTCAAATGAATGTCACATTGTATATTGTAGATTGTAAAAGGTTTGTATTTATGTTATTGGCAGTTTGTGTTTTAAAAATACAGTTTTAAGAGGTGGGCTGTCTTAATGTCTCAAGGCTTCAGTGTCTTACTACTTAGTGTGTCTGTTGTTACGCAGGGAGATGCTGGCCTGCAAAAATTTCTATTGCTTGTATAACTATAGTGGACCTCAAAGTGAAGTAAAGGCTTATAATTGAAAGCTAACAAGTAATGGCTCCAAAACAAACATGCTTTCTAGACGAGGAGATGAAACTGTTGTATATGACCTTACCTAAATGCTACTTTTAAAAATATGGCTAAGGATTCTTGTTGGGCCTACTTTCTTCTCTTTGTGTAATTCAAAAATACCCAGCCCTCAGGAGCACTGCAAATTTATAGTCAGACTAAAGACTAAAATCTGAAATACTCTAAAGATTTCTAAGCACTGACTTTATTTCTCATAGTGATTGCTGGTATAGGAATTCACAAAGTACTTATCTCTAGTGGTTATGCAATGTTGTAGTTATTTTGTCTCAAGTGGAGGTTGAATTTGTGACAAACAATATCTTTACCTCTAAGGGTCTTTGCCAGTGGAGTCTTTCAGCAATCTGTGCCTATTCTCGTAAGATCCTTTATAAAGATTGGCATAAGATGTTGAGAACAGCCATCTTTTTGGTTTCTTTATTGGGGATCTTTATTTTACAACTGTTCTTAGTACTTGCAAGAAGTAGTATGTGTGTGGGCATCGTAGGCTGAGCCCAAATAGGGCTGGCAGACAATTTTTGAGTTCATTAACTTTCACCTCAGGAGAGACCACTGAGATCATCTTCGATCTTACCTAACACCTCAAGAGTGCCATCCCTTGGTAAAGTGAGTGTTCCAGTAAAGAGAGCTCTGTTACTTAAATATCCACATGATTTGCAAAGTTATCTTACTGCTTATGGGGGAAAAGCTGGTTTTGTATAGTTGTCAAGTTGAAATATAAACATGTTTCTAAAGCATATGCTTGCCTTATCAGCAAGAATCTTGCAAAACTCTGGTCTCATTAGTCAAGATGCATGAAACAGTTATGATAGGTTTCCATATTGTTACTGCTTTTAATGTAATTATGTTACCAAAATTTGGACTTGGTTAGTTCTTTGCATTAGAGAAAGAAACCGATGATGTTCCTGTGGTAAACCTAATGCCATCTTAGTTTTACAGGATCTGTAGCATCTCTTTGAGATTAAGTTTGGGAATCTGCAGCGTTATCATTAAGAATACTGTTTCAGGGTTGGACCAATGCCCTTCCTTAAAACTGGTTTCTCTTATTGAAAAAAAAAAAAAAAAAAATCAACCTCCAAATCTTGTTAATTCTTCTGATTCATCTGACACAGTTTAAAGTACTTCACCGTAGAATGGAGGCTTAGTTTTCTTATGGACAATTTTAACAGCACAACATTCATTTCTAACAGCAGTTGCTTAATAGATGGTCTTTAAAATTACTCAAATTTATAGTTATATGCACTTGTATGTAGTTTATTCTGACATTTTTATTTATGTGAAAGCTAATGTATTTTTGTTCTAATTCTGTTTATTGAGGTAGCTTCTTGGGTTAGTTTGATTTGTTCAGATTTTTTCACTTTCAGGAAGTACTCAGTAATATTTATGTTCAGAATTTGCATTTCAGATAAGAATATATTCTCTGCAGTTGTTTAAAAAGAAAGATTCTCATGTTTGGAGTTGGCTTGGACAAGCAGTGGTGAACATTGGAGCTAAAACTATTTAGACAGTATTACAAGTGGGTTAGCAGTTTGCTAAAGAGGTCCCCAAACGTTCAATAAATGAAATAGTGTATAGATTAAATAGCAGTCTTGCATGCACATATGAAGATCAACTAATGCTAGGTAACATGGCAAATAATATTTACATTTCACTTTCATTCTCTCAGGTTTGGGAAGAAAGGACTCTTCCTCGCTCTTCTACGTATCAGCTGTTATTACTTAAATTTAATTCCAGGTGACATGGGCTGTTGAACCTGCAGATCATTGCCCAAAGTGCAGCTTGGATGTGGCTGATATGCTCTGCAGAGGGATAATATCTCATCTGTGTGGCTGCAGCTGGTTCACTCCATCTGTTTTTGGAATGTGCATCTGCACCCAGAGGTTGCTACTGAGTATGGAATAGAGTAGCTATTGATTTCTGAGTCCCGTCACCCTAGCCTATTTTCAGGATCTTAGAAGACAATTCTGGAATATGCTTTTTTAATTATTATTTTATTTTTTTAAAATAAATGGTTTTATAAATGAATCGCAGCACCTTTATATATATATAATCACCTCTACTACATTCCTTGGCTGGCTTAAGACTTCAAGGACAGATAGAATAGAATGATGTTAGTTTTTAGTCATGAGTAGCTGGTTTTTTCAGTTATATTTGCTTATTTCCATCATCATTTTTCAGGATATTCAGTGCTTTGAATCTTGAAGTCTACCCTAAAAGATATTTTGTAAACTACTTAATATTTGTGGTAATAAATTAAATTTAGTTAACTCCTGCCCCTGCTTTAGTCAAATCCTTAATATAAAGGCAGTTCTAAAATTGTTGCTTACTACAATGCAGACTGTTCTATGTACTTGCAATTATTGTATTTACTGTTTCATTAAGTGTGAATGCTTCCGTATAAATAATGTGTTACTAGCTGACTAGCTCTAATCCCTAAACTTCTCACTGACAGTACTTTGGAGAGGTGTAAAAGGTGCAAAGATATATTGAGGAGTTGTTCACTAAGGTACTCAAAAACTTTTCTCTGTGTATGAGGAATTCCACTGAAGTTGAGAAGTGATTGGATCTCATCACTAGGAAAAAATTACATGATGCACATTTGCAAGATCAAGCCATTGTCATTAATTCAAAGCCTGGAAAAAGGAAACATCTAGCAAGATGACTCATTTTTGAGAATTTTGATTATGTCCATAAAATATGATATTAAGTTCAGCAATTGTGTTCATGTTTGCTATGGTGATTGTGCCTGTCTAGCCATAAAAATCATTTACTGCATGTGAATTGCTTTCTTATCTGAAAAAATAGAAATTAATTATGGTTGAACTGTAATTAAGTTTATTTATGGAAGGTGGTAGTTGAAAGATAAAAGCTAATCATACTTTCATATTTCAAGTGTTATTTTCTTTTATAGTTCTCTTTCATTCAGTACCTTTCCTAAGATGAGGAATCCAAGCTGTATGTAGATCAACAGGACTTCTACCCCATTTACAGGAAAAAATTGATGGAGAGATATGGAAATCTATGCTGTTAAGAGTTTAAAAATAATTTGGTAAGAACTGTAACAAAAAAATGTTTCTGCCTTTATGCTAAAGTAGAAATGGTCTTTTCCACAATTGATAGAATAGCTGAACAATGTTGCATGTATTATAACATAAAGAAGTGTTGGACCTTGAGAGGTAAAGACAGAAATGTAAAAAGGAAATCAATGTTGAAAGCCATCTATAGGAAAAAAACAAAAAGATGTTAGCAGTGAACTATACTGCACAGAAACTGTTTTTCTGTGTGTCTTCTTTCTTTCTGTAATACTGTGCTGGAGCTCTTTTATTCAGCCTTGTAATGTAGTTGAATTTTTCTGCATACTGTTGTGCATGGTTATCTTAAGTCTCCTAGATAGATAGCACCTGATTTTTACATGATGTAAAGGTATTGAAAAGGGGGGGTTGGAAGATTTTTCACTGTAACAATCAGGACATGATGCTGTAAACCGCAAAGACTGAAATCTAGTTTTCATAAACATTGCAATATACTGGCTTGGTTTGTCCTTCTACAGCATGACAGAGCTCTTTTTGAGGCGCCATTGCTCAAAATATAGGATGGTGAGTGGTGCTGGTTGTTCAAACAGGTGGGTCTTTGTTGTAATTCAATTAAACTTCTGATAGGCAAACTTCTAATGTCTCATTAACTATGTCCTGAGGCTGGCTTATTACAAAGCGGTATTGGTAAGTCATTGGCTTTGTTATTAGTCCATAATCATCAATGCAAATGGAGGTTTACTTTTTCAGAGAAAGATGTGAATACTGTGCTGTTTTATCTCTCATTTCACGTTAATCAGAGTTCATATCCAAGGAATTAAAAAAGAAATCAATACTTTCGGCTGTGATAGTTTTTAATGCTAAAACATTCTTCAGTGTCATTTAAGCACTTATATGTCTGATGATGTTCAGATAAAAGCAGCAGATTCTTAGGCTTTTTATCAGTATTGGATTCTCAACATAAGCAATCTCTATTTTTATCCGCTTTCTCCTTATGCACCAAAATCAAAATATCAGAGACAGTCTTTCAAATTTCTTGTCTTTTGTGTGGCTAGTTAGTGTGGCTTTACAAGAGAGCTTTGTATCAATAATTTTCATTACTTTAAATAAGAGTAAATGATAATACTTTTAAAAATGAAGATCAAAGTATTTAAAAAATGAAACTTAATGGAAAAAATCTGAAAATTCTCAATATACTTTATTTTCTGGCACATGCTTATGGTGCCACTAGGAACTTGATCCTTAAAGCAAGAGCAGAGAATGTAACAAACTGCAATGGCACCTTGGTGCCAGGATAGATTCTGTGCAACCATATTCTTTTTGTTATTCCTGCATTTTTTGAAGGAATGATTTCATAATGCCTGAAATGTTTCTGAGGAGAAACAAGATTGCCACCAAAACCTCTTTGTTTCTTTCTTTCCCTTAACTTTTAATTAATTGTATGGGTTGAAGAGCTCTGCTTAGAGCTGGTATTATACATCATACTGGTAAGCAGTAGATTTTTTTTTTTCCCCCTGTGTGTACTTTAAAAAAAAAAAAATAGGAGGAACATAATATTATGCCCTCTTTCAAGAGTGATGTTTACAGTTATGAGTTCCTATGTTTATAGACCATGGGGAGGCAGTCTTCATGGAAATAAATAATTGTTATTTGAAGGACACAGAGAAGCTCGTGAGAACGTAAACCAAACTAATTACTAACTGAAAACTTTAACAGTAGTGTTTTTTGTCAAAGTGAGCATTGAGTGTCCATTGTATTGGTATCTTGATAGGCACTGTACACTAGACTTTCCAGATACATAGGTATCCAGTTGGTCTAACTCCCTGTGTTTTATCTTAAAAATGGCTTTTTTGAAGGTAACAAGAGTATCTAATAGAAAGTTGTCATTCTCCTTTTTTTTTTTTTTTTTTTTTTTAATTATGAACTCTCAAATGAAGGGCAAATTTGAGCCCTACTTCATTAGTGATTGAAAGCTGTCTCATGGTTGTGATGTAGCAAATGACTATAAAACTCAGTGAGTGGTTTGGTTAAAGAGAGAGTAGTGGAAAACAAGTGCATTCCTGTGGTCAGATGATGAGAGAAGGAAAATGAAGTAAAAGAAATGCAAGGGGAACCGTTTTGAGGCTGTTGGAAAAACAGTGGCTTTAGCCTTAATGAATTCTGCGTTTGGGGTTGGTTTTTTTTGCATGTGGGCGTTTTGGGTTTTTTTAAATAAACTGAGCCCTAAGGGAAAAGGGTGTGATCCAGACAGTGGTTACAGTGTTGATTTTTGAGAAGAAAGGACAGCAACTTACACCTGCCAAAAAGATTTCAGTCAAAAATAGATAGAGGTGGATTTACATATGGATTAAGGAAGAGGAGCTTTGGTAATTTTCTCTCTGTGAACAGCCCTGGAGGCCCTGGAATCATCTTTTGCTGAAATAAAAGTTAGAATGATCAGTGTGAAGCTTTCAGTGCTCAGCTAGCATCTGCTTTCTGTCACTGTTATAGAAGAGCTAGACGGAAGGATCTTGCATGTTACTGGAGTGGTCTGTGATTTGGTTCCTGAAAACTGAACAGGAAAAAAAAAACCCACAACCAAAACCAAATCTGTCCTCCTCCTCAAGATCACCTGATTACAAAGAACACACTGTAAACATAATGGGATCATTTGCTCAAAGGACCAAGCTGTTTATGGTACTGCTGCCTTCTGTAGCAAACAGTACAGAAACTCCACTGGAAATATTGTTAAAAATAATTACAATGACCAGATAAAACTAGGGCGCCGTCTTAAGAAAATAAAAAAAGTTGCCCCATCAAGTGTTTGCCAGGGACTTCACTTAATGACAGTCTATCAGTGTAACACTTTGGTTATATTTCTTAATGTCATGCATTATTCAGGTAGTAATAAAGCATGAGCAATTGAAAGCACAAGGTCTAGCTATTTATCCTCTTTTCTTAGAAAAGTGTTAGATGAAGGAGGTTTGGAGACAGTGTGGTAGTTTTCCATCTATATTGGTCCTGAATGATACATGGTGGTGCTCCTGTAACTGGTGGTTGTTTTTTTGCTGTTTGTTTTGTTCCGGTTGTGTTTTTTTGTGTGTGTGTGGTTTTGTGGTTTTTGTATGTTTATTTGTTTGTTTTTGGTGTGGGGTTTTTTGGTTGGTTGGTGTGTTTGTGGGGGTTTTTTTGGGGGGGGAGCAGGCGGGGAGTGTTTGTTTGGTTTGGCTTTTTTCTTCTTCTCCCCTTACTCATGCTGGAGGGTTCAGATGGTGACTGAGATCACCTATCACTTGCTGCAGGAATAACACACTGCTTTGACCAGATTCAAATCAGAGAATTGCTTTTGGTCCCCATAAATTCCTTCCTAAACACTTAATTTTCTTGCTCTACAATAATGCTTTTGGTTTAGAGCAGCCATTAATTAACTACTTTTTGAGTTGATTATCCTCCATTTGGATCTATAAACATGTAATTGCCATTCTGTTGCCCAGTCTTACACAACTTTGCATATATTGTAGTATTGTTTGGGAACTTTACATGAAAGATGTGACTAAATGGCCATTTATTATATTTCATTTTTAACTTGTGGAAACTGTAGGAAAAGAAGCTGCAGCAGTTGTGGTACTGGGGTTTGAAAGCACAGCTGAAATCTTTAAGAAAGAAAAACAGAACAGTTATGGGCAGAACAATTACAAAGCTCACTCAGATACAACTCCTATTTACCAAGAAAATTCAATTAAGAATTACCAAATTACCTTCTAAATCTGGAAATTTTTAAAGATGTAAAACCTAGGGTTAATTAGCTTATTAAATATTGGGCTGAGGAGAATTCGAGAAAATTATTCTTGATTGTACTCAAAAAGAAACGCTTTGTATTTGAGATGAAACAATTTTATTAAAGGTAGGCAAGGAGAGGTAATTAAAGATATGGAATAATATATGCATTTTTAATATCATCAATGGTAATGAGGCCAAAAGGAAGAGATAAGGTTAAGTATAATGCTGTGATCTACAATACTATAGATTAAAAGAAAGTACTAGTAATGTAGCCTGTATGCCAAGGCAACACCCTGAGAAATATCTAGAAGGTAACAGCAGCCATTCCAGGCCAAATGAAAGGTCTATCTAGCACAACATGTTGTGTCTCACAGTGCCCATTCAGGAATGTAATGATAATTCTCTGATCTATTCTTCTAATAGTTCGTATTTTAGTAGTCAGAAATGTTCTTAAGGTGCAGGCAGAATTTTGGGGTTTGGTAGCTCAATAGCTTTTTGAGACCTTGTAAACTTTTGCTGTCTACAGTTTCTAGTGATGAGAAAGTTTAACCATGTGACAGACAAATATCTTATTTTGATTGTCTCACATGCACTATTGGATAATTTTATTCAATATCGTCTAGCTCTTTGGTTTTGCCTGTGATTTTTAGATTTGACCTGCTGTTGTGGAATCCAACCTGAGGGTTGCTTCAGGCCTTGGATCTGCTGTGTTCTTCTCCTGTACTGTGTGTGTATGTCTGTAGTAGATGTGCACATATGTATGTGTGTGGGTATAGGAGATATGAATAAAAATGCATATAAATTATGTATCTTCTGGTATTCCAAGTATTACAAAGTATTGGCAAGCAGTATTCGAGATATGAGTACACTACAGATTTTTCTCTGGTTCTCTGTGCTTTTGCTGCAGGTTCTTAATATTCAGGTTTTCCTCTTAGCAGTGTGATCGTGTCCCAGTAGGACAAATAGCAGCTCTGCACATGGGAAAACTGCTGAGAAATTGCTTTGTGTTGTGCTCAGATCTGGGAGTGATGGGAACCGCAGTGAGATGAAGCTGTGAATTTCACAGGAGCAACTGGTTCCATGTTCCACTTCACCTATATCATTGTTAATATGGGTAAAAGATGTTGTGGTGACTGTAAAAAGGGGAAGCAAACTTTCTCAAGTGTTCTCTCCTGAGCATTAGTTTGTGGTGTCAAGTGGTGTTCTGTTTGCTTTGGCCTTGGTTTTCTTCTCATAGACTTGTCTTTGGTTTGTAAACCTTCAGGACCAGAATCTACTCCCCCCCGTAGGTGTCTGCCTAAGAGCGGTGGAGACTATTCCTTTTACCTTACTACCCTCCAAAAGGAACAGGTCTAACTACTGAGTTTATATGAAAAGCCCTTTTCAGTCCTGTCATGGGCAAATTGCAGCTTTCTGAAGGCAGTGTGTGATCCATTTGCCATTCATGTGAGGGAAGGACATGTATGTGTAGGGAAGTTTGTTTTACATTAGACCTAGAGAAGCTTGTCTGAGCATCGTAATGACAGTAAGTTTTCCTTGACAATTATTTCAGCTCCTGAAATTTCAGCTTCCTCCCCCATTCAGACCTTTTTAAACAATATTTTATACAGGTTTTTTTGTTATTGTTAAATGAAGATAAACATATCCCTCAAGAGTACCAGATGCTTTACCTAAATATATCTTTCTAGTTTCACTTGAGTTGGTATTTAGATGCCATTCTGTATTTAGGTATGTGTTTTTTGAATGCAACCATGTTCTTAGAGAATTATATTAAAGGAAGACCTTGTGTACCTCTGACAGCTTCTGTGCTCTGAAGTTCTGGTTATTAAACACACAGTAAATAACACCTACTTAGTCGATAATCCTCATTACCTCATCAGATAGAGGTGACAAGATAAGCACTAGGTAGTAGCAGCTCCTTGTTTTCTGGTAGTATTTTTAAATTAGGCGGTTCTAGAGTTACAGTTGATAGCATGGCACTAAGTTTAAATTGTAGAATTGAAAGCTCAGCTTTAAATTTACCATGGGAAGTTATTTGGTAAATATTTTTTGTGTTTGAGATGACTTACAAGAAATCATTTTCAAGATTGCCTTCTATGTTTAAAGATAACCTAGCAATGAAACTATTGACTTCCTTGTTTGGGGATTTTTTTTTCTTTAATGGATCCCTAGAAGAGGAATGAATTCTGTAGTCATGAACAGCCTAATGCATGTTCCGCTAAATTTTTTTTTGCTTTGTCTTCAGTAGCACTGGATGACCCTGTTACATAAAGCCTGCAGTGATCCAAGCTTGGTTCTTTGTGGGCAGAGTTAACAGCAGAGACCAGCGGTGCCAGTGGTTCTTGTCCTAGGGAACCCTGTCTGAGGGAGAAGGTGCTTGCTGAGGGATGTGTTGGTTGCTGCTGGATCCAGTACCAATCACTTGGGCCTTTTTCCTTAGTCTTCTGTGTCTGTCTTAGGAAGGGCTAAAGGTATTGGGGAAGGAAAGAAAAGAAATGGATGTTCGGTGCACAAACTGAAAAGTGCTTATAAATACGTTTCATATTTTTCTTTATTTGGAGAATATTATATGGCTTTATTCCCTAAAATAACTAGTCTTTAATGAAAATACATGCTGAAGTGATACCATGCTAGGTGAAATGTAACAGAAATCTCAGATCAAGTTGCTAGTACTTCCTTTTCTGGCTCGCTTTCAACTGCGCCTGTGAGCGCAAAGGAATGGCATGTATTTATACATTTGTAAATAAGATCCCACACATTTTCCGCTTGAGAACATGCACTCAGGCCTTTTATGGTCAGGAAGGGGTGTTTCCCTCTGTCTGTGAGCAACCCAGAGAACTACACATTTCCAAGTATGCAGTTCAGAAGCTTACAGATAGTACTTTGTAAACTTGAGCTTAAATAAAGAAGTTTTGGAGATTAAAGGAAAAAAAAAGTTTTTTTCTCTTTTTCCAGAAGAAATGTGCTTTAGGATGAACAAACAGGTTTTTTAAGTTTGTGTTTTTACTAAGCTGAATTGCTTCATTCAGCTTTATTTCTAAAAATAACACTTAGATCAAGCTCTCATGACTGTTTCTACTCTTCAAAATGTCTATTTATCGAGAGAAATTCAACAGATAATGGCTTAGTAAGATATCCAGAACTTATCCAAAACTCCTTCTGTATAGTCAGTGTCAGTTGATCGTAATGGATCAACATACTCTAGCAATAATATTCTTAGAATTTTTGTTGTCGTTGTTAATTTTTTTAAAAGAAAACAAAACCAAACCAAAACCCCACCTAGGTGACATGTAACAATACTTTAAAAACAGAAGCAACTATCAGGTCTATTATTTCACTTATCAAGAAAACTTCTGATTCAGTTTGACTGATATCCAACCCTGTAAGACAGATTCAAAATGCTTAAATGCCACTGTTATTAAAAAGTATTGTTGTATTGGGTAATACAGAAGGCACAAATGAGATAGTTTACTTACGAAGCAATTTAGCTGCAGAGACCATAATAAATGTTATCTTTATTTTATGTGAAATGGTGAACTGTTTCAGGGAAACCATACCTTGCAGTACAAAATACTTATCCAGATGGGGTTTAGTTTTCCAATGACTGTATCACTCCTGATAATTGGAGCTTTGAAGACTGCGAATAATCTGATGTTGGATGATTTGAGACACCTGAAATATACTACAAGAACTATAACCTGCTTATCTGTTAAAAATGTTTTCAGTCCTTATGCTATGATGTGCACAGTGCTCCACTCTCACTTTTATAATAAAAGGTTTCAAATATTTTTTTTTTAAACCACTTGATTGCTGTCTTCAGATTAAGCAGAAAAAAAATCTTTAGTACTCTAAAAAAGAAGAAACGCCTACAGGAAGAATAATCACTTGCCGATTAGTAAAAGGGAGAGGTGTCAAAATTCTCCACCTAGTTTCCCAAAGATGCATTACGCTGGAAGTTGTAACTTGCAATTGAAGTGTTTTTCAGTTTCTGGCCAGTTTAATTAGGTCAAAATATAATGTTCAGCTTGCTGGGATTTTAATAACAGTGTGTGTCGTAAGTGACAAGAATAGATTTTGAATTATTGCACTTTTATGCATTTTACAATTCAAGATAAGCCTAAAGTGTTTGGGGAGCTTACTTTTTTCTACTTGGAGAAGAGGAATTTTATGTGATTGCCAGTTCCCTTTCACTTAGGCTGCCTTTGGTCATAT
Source organism: Caloenas nicobarica (assembly GCF_036013445.1). Classification (NCBI taxonomy): domain Eukaryota; kingdom Metazoa; phylum Chordata; class Aves; order Columbiformes; family Columbidae; genus Caloenas; species Caloenas nicobarica. The sequence continues at coordinate 34,879,225 of NC_088248.1, read as the reverse complement.
CATTCTGCGAATGCAGTTTAGATCACAGAAGTCTAAATTTGCAGTCAGTGGAGATGTCCATAAAGGATTTGGATTGAAATTTTGGGGAGGATGTGTGTAAGTTCTCTGAATCAGTCCATACAAGCAGGAATTCAGATAAGAATTAAGATTACCTGGCAGATGCTTTCATAATATAGGGGACCTTCTCTCCAAGGTCATGTTCTTGTATTAACCAGTGTTCATGTAATCTTTGTCAATATATAGTAAAGCAATTCTCAGGAGTTAGGTAGTACCTGTATTTATTAGTTCTTGCACAGGCAAAACTCTTAAGTTTTGTGGTACTGGAGATGTTTTTTTCTTAATAAGGAAAAAAGAAAGGAAAAAGGAATTGGCTGTAAAATTAACCTGGTTTGTCTGTTTGGTTTTTTTGGTAATATGTTACGAGGGGTTTATTGAACAGGGGAAAAAAATGGGGGAGGGGGCAGGGCGTGGAGAAGCAATGATTTGATGTGCAAGAAGAAGGAATCTGCCCAATCTATGTTATTGATACTTTACTCGCAAGTGAACCTTCACCTGCCACTTGCCATATCTTGCTCATGAAGGAGCTGCTAATTCATATTCTTGCCTAACGTAGAGTGTGTGGAACTTAGGAAAGTTTTATTAGTGAGAAAACAGTTCTGTGATAGTTTCTTGCCTTCTGATGAGCCAAGAACGTAATTCCTGTTCCGAAGGAGTAAAAAATCAGTGGGACAGTAGACTTTCTAGGGCACTTTGTCAACTTAGCTCTTCATTACTTTGCGTAGGCCTAGAAATCCCAGTGCCACTAGTTAATTAGTGGCGTAATCCTGAACTTTGCTCAGCCAGAGGCAAGCAAAGCTATTACTTAAGTAGAAATAAGTGAGCAGGATTAAAACAAGGAAAATTGGGCCTCAAAGGGATCAAGTGTATTCCTATAACTCAGTTGGTATCACTTAATGTGTTTGTTTATTTCTCGATTCACAGGGTTTGCCATGTGTGATGATCTAGAGTCACAAATTACTAATCTGCAAATTTTTGAGTTAAAGCTGCCTTTTTATTGGTGTTAGACTAAAACATGTCTTCTGTGTCTTTCTCTACAAACCAAGATACCATCTTGCTATTTTCCTTTTTTCTTTTTTTTTTTTGTTTTTGTTTCTCTTGCCTCCTCATATGAGACTAATTACCTTTTGTACTGTTTTGACACTTCTAACATTTTGCAATTGTTATTGGTAGTCCATTATATGAGTTATTTTCTCTTCTACGTGATTCTGTAGTTGATGTTGATTGACGATGTCATTGCCTTGGTAACTTCTCAAAGGTCTTATTGATCCCATTCCTGTGATTGCTTATTAACTTGCTGCCCAGTTAGCCATAAATAGTATCATGGAGCTAATTAATATTTTAGGTGAGGATTGCATCCATGACTTACTAGATAGGAGGTGATTCTCTTGTGTTAGACACAGCGAGCACGTTGGTGCTGACCAGGAAGTTCTTTGGGAGGGGGGGCTCTGTGCTAAAAGTTCAGCTGCTGCTCAGGTGCTTTGCTAGATCAGGGTCAAAGTGTTGAGTATCTTGTAGGTTCAGATCTATTTCTTCTAACCCAGTGAGAAGTGATGTTTAAAATGTAATGGTTTGTGACAGTAAGGTGTTTTGAAATAGAAACACATGCATTATACCCATATGGTCAAATACATCACTAATTGAGGGTACAAAATAGTAATTTGAACCTGACTACCGGTGCAAAGTATCAGATTGTTTATTAAACTGGAGAGCCCTGTTGTTTTTACACTTTATCTGTGCTTTTTTTGTGGTCTGTCTGCATGTAACAACAGTTGTTGCTCTGAACCACACAAAAGTATGTTTGCTTTCTTAAAGGCCACCTCTTGCTTTGAATGATAATGAAGCAGATGGCATCTTCTATTACCACTGAAGCTGAAAATGTGGTATATAGAGAATAAAGGAACAAAACTTTGTAGTTGTGGAATTGTCAATGAAAAGCTCCAAAGACAAAACCTTCCTGTAATTCAAAGCCTTGTTAAACATTCTAGTGGCTCCTTCTAGCCTAAGCTGATAGGAGGGCAATATTCATAAGCCTGGGATATTTTTGGGAGCTCTGGTTACGGTGGCACCAAAGGGTTAAAGTTCAGTCTTTATTTTCAGATGTCTTCACCTTTAAAGCAGCAGGTCATTAGTTTTTAAGTTCCATGGTTGTTGTTCTTTACCTGAAATTAGGAGAGGAATAATTCTTAGCTGTCAGAGCCCTGAAACTGTTTGCACCTTCAAAAAAGCTTAATGCAATTTTTGTGATGACCATGTGTGCAATTTTATTGTTCTTTCCAAAAGCAATGTGATCTGCTTTTTAGTACAGCTTCAGGACAGTCTTAAGTCTTTTTACTGTCGTTATGGTTAGTTATCAGAAGTCTTGCATTTGAGCGAGGAGAAGGTAATCCAAAACTCCTTAATAACAGAAAATATTTGCCATTTCACCTCCAATACAAAAGAATTCATGTTTCCTGAAAATCTAGGTGGTTCTAAAGGTCAGAACTGTGGAGCTGTTGCATCCTTTGCTTTCACAACTCTTTTCAGTTTTGTCTGTTTAGAATCAAACTCTCTTGCATTCCCAGCAGATATGGACTGGTTTTGGCTTTTGTGGCGTGGTGGGTTTTTTGTGTGTGTGGTGTGAAAATAGGATCTTGAAGCTTTTGGACAGGAAAACTGAAGTACTGGTTTTTAAACTGGTGAGGTGGAGAATGTGACACTGTTTGGGTATTTAGACTCAACTAAAATAGATTTTATTGCCAATTTTATATCTGTAATAGTATCTTCAGTTACCACTCAGGTTCAGGTCTAAAGTTATTAATTTATTTAAATTGTGATGAAACAGAAGAATATTTTTGAACTGACTTAATTCAAGGTTGAAGTAATGGATGGAGGCATTTTCTTTGTCTGTCTTTGTTAAAGGGCATACAGTGCACAGAATGGGCATGAGGAAGGGTGAAGTTTTGTTGTATTTAAGGCAGTTGACCTTGATTTGTAAGTCTGCTTCAATCTTTAGGTTTCCCAGAGTTTTTCTCCTGTGATTCTGTGCTAGGTACTTAGTCTTTTTTGAATATCACCTTCACCATCATAAAATTACTGTCATATATAATCTAACTCTAGAAATAGCTAACATTTCTTGATACTCTTCTGATAAGCAGTTGCTGACTACCTAAAAGGCTCTGCTCATGTGTATATCCAGAAACTCTACTCCTAGCAAGCTGAGGTGATGCTTTGTCAATCATGTGAGCTGTCTCCAACTGCAGAAGACGTTCTTCTGCTAAACTTTAATTGGGAATCAGACTGTACTTTATGCACATTTACATAAATATGCTTCCCACAAAACACAGTGGTGGTGCTCCTTGTTCACAGTAAAGAAACCTTGCTACTCTTCCCTCAAGCCCAGCTTGTGATGAGAGAAGCACAGAATGTCTCCTTTTTCTGAGGGAATTCAAACCTTGTGGCTGACATTCCTGGAGAAAAACTATAGCATGGCATTTACGGGTCCCTCCAGGAGTATGTCATTTGATGAATTTGAACACATCCCTGACTGAATGGGACTGAACCAAGGCTTTAATAGTCTTCATGTTTGTTAAGTTATGAGGCTGTTGCTTAAGAAGTGGAGTAGCAGAATGGCCTGTTTCTTTTCCTCCCTGTTTGTTTTGAAAAGCAATGAGTGCCTTAGACCTTCAGAAGGAGACCGATTTACGGATTTAGTAGATCAGGTTTGACTGGGGCACTGAGGCCTTTGAAAGAAGAGGGACTTCTTTAAAAAAAGAAAACCAAACAAGCATGAGGTTTTATTTTCTCGAGTCTGCTTTAAGTCTTTCCATGGTACACATACTGATTTGAGCTGCTGAGGTTGTATTTTTTTGTTGTTCTCGAAATCCTGTTTTTCTTTCCAGGAGCCTAATGCAGGTTTTCAGATTTGCTTGGAAACCATGCACCCAATATTTAGGTGTGGCAGCACCCGTGGGATTTTTTTTTTTAAACTTTCCTTTTATATTCACATACTGTGAAATTCTGATTTTTTTTTTTTAGTATGGTCCTTCTGAAAATTAATAAATTTATTTAAAAACAACAACAATAACAACAAACCCCACAAACCAAAAAAAACCCCAAACAAACCAAAAAAACCCCAAACAAAAATGAAGACAAAACAACCCCCAACACCAAAAAAACCCTAACAAAAACCAACAACAACCCCTCAAAACAAAGAAAGAAAACAAAACCAAAAAACCCCACAAAACCAAAACCACCACCCCCAAAAACCAACCAAACAAACCACAACAACCCAAAACAAATCAAAACAAAACAAAACAAAAAAACCACCCCAACACACACACACTTCTCTGGCATTATTTGGAGTAAAATGAAAATCTACAGGTTTCGTTTACATTGCTCTGTAAGTGAATGCTAATCTGTTGATAGAACAGTCTATGCTGAGGAAAGAATAAGTGCAGATCTGTGGAATGTGGTTTTCAAGCAGCTTATGAAAATATACAGTAGGGTTTATTGTATTTAAAATTTTAGATTTTGATAATTCACATTTTAGTATCAATAGATAGTAAGTATTGCTGTTTATGGGTTGCATTTTTGATCATCTTATTCCACTTGAGAAACACAAACTTAAGAAAACAGCTGTACTCTAGTCAGAGATGGTAATTCAATTCAGCTTCTTGAATTCCTCATTTCACCATTATTTCTCTTCCCCCCAACCCCTTTTTTTTTCCTCGCTTGAATAAAGCCTACAGCAAACTGTAACCTGAGACCCATTGACTGTGAGGTTTCCAGAAGTCTATTTTATAGCTGATCATTTATGCTTTATTAAGAACAAAGCTAAAGTACAAAACTTAGAGAATTTTGCCTGTGCAACAGGTTATGAATATAAGCGCTACTTAGCACTTAAAGTTTTTAACTGTCTTCAGAGACTCTCTATTTGTCTCAAGAATTCATCAAATTTGCAAGAGAATTTGATATAGCTTGGGTTTCTAGAAACACACCAGCAAAATAAATCTATGAAGTACAGTAAGTGTATTATAACAGTTCAGATGCTACTATGAGAGTATGAAATAATAATTCCATACTTAATATTAGGATGCATGTGGTACCTTTTCAAGGGGTGTTATAAATGTGAATGTAAAATAACAAAGTCCTCTTGTTTAGACATCTAGTGGAGACAAAGCAGCAAATGTAGTCTTGTTTTTCTGTTGGATGAACGTATTGCAATATAATGTGTGAGTCTTGTAAACTCACAAACGTAGATGTGGATAAACAGCATTATGCCTTATCAACTTCAATATGCATAACAGCTGGAGGACAGACCTATAAAAAGGTTGGGAAGCTGGGACTTGATTGCTTTTCCAGTGGTCTATTTTCATTCTGTAAAAAACCCCTTTTTTTTGCCTTACCTAAGTGGAAAGTAAACTGAGATAGTTCTGATTGGGGCTTTCGAGACGTTGATTTTTGTAGTTAATGTGAAGTTAGAAACACACCCATTTCAATTGAGCTCGGAGTTGGGGTTGACTGACATAGTGTTATCCTGATTTAAAGCTGAAATTAACTGCAGGAAATTTTGAAAGCTCAGTGTATTTATAAATAAGAGAGTTGCAACTTCTGGTAAAGGTGATGTGTAGCTCCAATTTCCAGTTGTTGCTTTCAAATTGTCTAGTTTACCTTGATGTAAATATCACTGATTTCTAAATACTTCTACATGTGTTTTTCTCCTTTTTTCCACATACAATTCTGTACCAATATTTTTGTCTTGTTTGGTCTGATTTGTAAGTAGAAAAGTGTACTGTTAGTATGATGGTCCTATTAAGAACTGGAGCATGGATAAACATGTAGATCTTCAGTAACCACAAAACTCTAATTGCATGACAAGTATATGAAAAATCAGATTTTTGTGTAAGCAACTTGTTGAAGGCCATTATAGCCAAGTTCTCATGGAAGCCGTCTATTACATAAACCCATTGTACCATACCATAAAAGGAGAGTTTTCTTGCTTTAAATTGAGGAGATGTTAAACCAGCAAGATAAAAAGAGAGAGATGTAAAATTGAAAAGCCTTTTAGTTTATCATCAAAGACGTGCTGTCAGCGCTAAAATATTGTGTTGACACGAGAGAAGGGTGAACGTTGTCCCCTGCATGGGAAGCAGTGAGGCACTGCTCCATTCAACCTTTGTTCTCCTCTATAATAACACAGGAATGAGACCCCGTTGGGTACGCATATTTAGGCAGAACGAGCCTCTGAACTTCTGCATACAGCTTTACACAAATATTGGGATCATTCACAGCCTATGGAGTCAAATCCAATAAAACGTCTGGCTAAGAGCTTATAGGATCAGTCTTTAATAGCTGAACTGGTAAATCACTATCGTGTTCTATATCCATGTATCTAGAGGATATCTCATGTGTGCTATACTCTGTAAGATCACATCTACCCTACAAATTCAGGCAGTAAGTGAGGGAACAAGTCAAAATGCCTGCAGATCTTAAAAGGTCTGCTGTTACACATGAGACAAGTTTCTTTTTCTCTGCAGGAAGGTGAATACCCTCAACTGTTATGTTCAGTGCTTCTTGTTGACATTATTATTACCTTTTCTAAGTCAGGAGGCTTTATAGTACAACCAGGGTCCTGAAACCCTGTCCTTTGCTGGTGAGAAACCATTGAATAATTAGAGCTGATTACAACTTGGACAATGTTTTTGCATCTAAAAAATTATTTGTAGGACTCTCATCTTCCCTCCTGTGTCTGTCGTGCCCCCCCTGCCCATGTTTCCTATCTTTCATTCTTTGTATTTTTTTAATGCTAGTTTTATTACTAAAAGTTAAGCTCACGCAGGTGGTCCTGTCAGGCTATAAAAGTGGTTGCTCGAGCAATATGAGGAAACTGCCTGAATAATGGTGGTTTTTACATTTAGGGCTGATCTTGCTTAGAAACCCTCAGATAGGATGTATGCAAGAGAGTAATAAATTATATGTAACTTGTAAAACATTCTGGGATACACATGGGATACAAGATCAGTCAGCAGCACAGATTTTCCCATGAGGAGTATGTTTCCAAGGTATCTGGCAAATTGCTTCATCAATCTTTGCTGTTTACCATTTAATAATGGTGATAGTTTACTTTACATATTATTTCTTTAGGTGAAACTTGTTGAACAGTCCCCAGGATCATGTAACCAGTGGCTGATGGAGTTCCATTTCCAGCATAACAGCTTTCCTGGCTTAAAAGTAAAATTAAAAACTCGCAGAGATGAAAATTTCTGTCTCGCAAATTCACTTTAAGCTGTTGCTTTAATTAATAACATACTTAACTTATAACATGTATATTCTGCAGGCCATTAATTTGTATTAAAAAATCTATTTTTGTGTTCCTACATTTTTACTGTCAGTGAAGTTTATATTTTTCTAAAATTGACTCATTGTAGAAGAAGCTTTTGGACATGTTCTGGTAACTGTTCATAAATGCTGAAATAATGGGAAATTAAGAAACTGTGCTGATGGAGTGGTCTTGCAATGCAGAATAGCTTGGACAACTGAAAAAAACCAAGGACAGTAGTTTGCAGATACTCAGTGTCCATAGAACTGGTAACATTAACAGACCTCGCTCCTTTGGTTTTATGCACAGTGTCTTGTCTCGATTGTCGGTACATCAAGATACACTGCTGCAGTTGCCTGACTGTGGTGGAGCCTGAGAGATACAGATTGGTTTTGAAGCTGACATCCAACAGAAAATAAAGCAAGAGATACTCTGAAGTTTAACTATCCTGAAACAAACAAACAAACCAAAACCAACCAATCAGAAAATCAATTTTTAGTTTGGTTTTAGGAAGCAGTATTTTGGTTTTGGACAAAAAGGTAATAAACAAGGCCTGGATTTTTTTTTTTTTCCCCTCCCTTGAGAGAAGTGTGTGTGTGTGTATATATGTGGGTGCATATAAAAAAACCCCCACATTTATATAGATAAAATATTTTTATGAAAATGCTCTAACAGCAAAACTTGGGGTTTAGCTGATGGGTTTGAAATAAAACCTTTGAACATGGCTGGAACCAAGCAAAGCTTTCAGAAATAACAAATGTAGTGAAGTGATAGGTGATATATAATGTACTACAAATTTTGGGTCATATAAACTTAAATTTATACATATGGTTGAATCTCTAGCCCTATAAATATATAAACACACACACAAAACTAGTAATGCTTTTGAAATTAAGCATTGTAAACCATTCCATTCCAGATTGGTTACAAAATATTAATCTCTATCCCTGTAAAAGCAGGAATTTACTGAAAGAACAGGGACAAGTCTTCGGCACGAGAAATCTGAGCGGTGTCCATGTAATATTGTGCATGCTATTTAAATAATCCATGAATTAGTCACACATTTATCAGCTTAACATTGCTTTATTCAAAACTTCACACTGGACTGCAAACACTGAATCCCATAAATGGTTTTCCCAAAAGCTAACATGAGAAGCCCTACTGCTTTTTTCTTTTTTTTTTTCTCCTTAAAAGGGGAAGAAAGGAAAACAAAAACCCTGCAAAATCCAGCAAAATAGTGAAAAGTTTGTTAAGAATATTTTGAACTGGGTTTAAATTTTTATATGTCTGCATTAATCTCGGCTTTCTGCAAAGTGCTGTTGGTGCATTATGTACTCCATTACTTGGGATTTAGATCCAGTACTGATTTGATGTGGAAAACACAGAGAGAACTCTTTCCCAGGAAATAAGAGAGTAGATTTTTTTTTTTTTTCTCTCATCTGCTGCTCTGCTTATGCAGGATTGCTCAGTCCACAAAGCAGCAGTTTCACCATTTACCTCATCAAATCCTTCAGCTCTATGGCTCTGGTCTGACAAACGTAGTCTCGTGAACCATGGTAAGCAAAAAGGAGTTGTTGCAGGTCTGTTCCAGGTACTCATAAAGCCAATTCTCTCACCAGCTGCTGCAAAGATGTGTCCTCCTTTCACTCTTTTTAGTGGCTGCTGTTGCGTTCCACATGTGTTCTCTGTGAGGATCTCTTTACAGCATCCAAATTATCCTGATGACTTGAAGACACCTGTTCCGTCATCAGATAATTATTGTGATGGACCGTGTTCAGTTTCAGGCTTAATGAAGTGCCCTGAAACGTATAGATCTTGTAATTAATGTCTGTGACATAAAATCTGCAAAGCATGACAGGTATAATGATGGGTATTTCTCTCTTGAGCTGGTACTGTTGTACCCTGCTTTACCTCCTAAGCAGCCCTTCCCTGAAGAGTTTCAGTGATAAAGGCCAGCAGCAGTGCCAAGGACACCTGGCTTAACCTCGATGGCTCAGCAACTCACGGTGGACAAATGGTATCCTTGTCACCTTTGCAGAATAAAATATGGAATGACTGTCTTGATTTAATGCTTTGGTTTTTGGTCATTTTAGAGTTAAACCTGGTGTTTCAACATAGTTTCAAGCTTGTTGTTACAAGGACATAGTTGCAGTGTTGTTTATTTTGTTTGTGTTGGTTTTGGTTGGTTTTTTTAAAATTTAATTATTTTACTTTCTTCTGAAAGTAATGGGCATGATAACTTCAGTGTCACTCACTGTAACAGTGCCTGTACTAGATCTCCTGATAAAGAATTGACTATTGTACTAATGACAAACTTCTGACTATTGAAACATACATCTCTCTTGATTTTAGGCTGTAGTTCGCCTAGTAGTTCACAAGTGCATCTGCAATTGGAGTTAATTCTCTCTTTGGAAGACGTGGTAACAAAAGATTATGTTCTTAGTTTGCCTGGAAAACCATATTTCACTTCATCGGGCTGTGTGTCTTCTCTTTGCCTCCTTAGCTGTATGTCTGAAAGACAATAGTTTTTGGTTGTTTCGGCTTTGTTTTTTGTTTTTGTTTTTTTTTAAGGTATAAATTACCTCAGAAAGGGAGTTTAATAAACAAACAAAGACATTTAAAAAAGACTGTGATTGAGCCGTCAGCTGTGACAATGATTGTGGGATATAGAGAATCCTTCTTGGTGCCTGCTGAAGTCATTGGGAATCTCTTCCTTGAATGATTCCACTGAATGAGTGATCCTACTTTGGACCTTTGACCAAGGAGTCCCTGCTAGTGTATCCCATGGGAAACAGAGACACAGAAAATGGTTCTTGAAAACATTTTCCCCTTAAGAATCCAAGACGTCTTTTTTATTAAACAAAGCTGGGAGGATAGATCTTGGCATTTCATCTCCACGTGTGTTGGTTAGCCTTAGATATATAGTGGTGCTCAAGTCCTCTTGGCAGTGTCTTGGTGTTGACTTCTTTGACCTGGCTGGTGTAATCAGCTGTTCCCACAGCAGAGACCCACATCTTAATAACAGACCTCCTGTGAAGAAGCAGTGCTTGAGTGTTCTTAAGTAATGGATTTAATCTCTGCATAGATCTGAGGTTCTGTAGATAAACATTTCAGCTAAAGAGTGTGTTAAGCTCCAACTATGTGCTCTCCTCGTGCAAACAAGATTCTCACTGTGCCTCATAAAGTGTGTGTTCATGGTGTTCCTCCTTAGTGTGGCCACAGGTCCAATGTTAAGCTGCTAAATAATTTATTTTATTTCTTCATAACACTGTTTTCTCATCCATACTTGTTTCTACTGCTCATTACTCATTTTCAATAGCCAATAGCACAGGATTTGAAGGAGATCTTTGTTTCTTTGTTACACTAGATGAAGGTTGAAAAAAATAATAAAAATATTAATCTTCCCAAATAATATATTGGGAAGTTTTGGTGTGCAATAGGGTATTTGCTTGAAGAGTTTTGTGAGATTGCTTACTAGAGATTTGGTTTGGAATCCTGAAGTGCTTAAGAAGAACTAAGCTGAATTCACAGCAGGAACAAATTCTAGAGAAAAGTGTATTAGCAAATGGTACTGTGGTGTTTGGAACTGTCGTTCCTATGCCTTCGTATATAGAAGGATATAGACAGATAGGGAATAAGTGAGAAACTGAGATGGAAAGGAATGTAAGAACTGATCAGAGAGGATGTGGAAATCAGAGGAAAGAGAAGTTTTATCAGTTCCTCTCCTGTGGAGGAATGGGAAAATGAAATAAACAGCAGATACAGAAGCGCAGATGGGGATGATGATAAATACAACAGACTGGGAAAGGCAAAATACTACATAAACTGTGATGGTTAGGATGAGACTGCAACTGATTGAAATAATTTGGTGTCATGTGGCCTAAGCCTGTGGTTAGTGTAAGCCAAAGAATTTAGTCTGGAAAAAGCAGGTATGCTGATCTGCTGTGAAGCAGCCCATTGTCAGGGCCCATTTTGAGAACATAAAATAGCCTGTGCTGTGCTAAAAAGGCGTTTTACGTATTGCTTCATACTTCAATGTCTTCATATTGCAAATACTATTAGGTCTGCTTTTTCTCTTTTGTTTAGACCTTTTTGCAGAAACAAAAGACCAGCCAAGAACTATGAGCAGTTTGACACGTACTTGAGTACATGTAGTAATATTACATGTAGTAATATTACTATTATGGTATTTTTAAACAATATGTAATTTTCTGCGTATTGTGATACATACACAGAAGTTTTCTGAACAATACAGATTTTTTAAAATGGAATACAGTTTATAATTTATTCAGAATGTCAAATATAAACCAGTTATTCTCAGCAGTAAGAAGATGGGGTTTTTTGGTACTGGAATACATCTGTTAAACGTTCTCTAAGGCAGACCACCTGCTATTCCAATGTATCTATATTTTTTCTAGATACACTTGGTATGTGGAAGTAATGTACTTTGTGTAGTGTTGTGTGATATTGTAAACTTGAGCTTCCTTTCTTTCAAAACTGCTATTTGAGATACAGTTGTTTCCTGGCAACCTTTGAATGAATGTCTGGGGTTTTTTTGACAACTCTGGGAATGTGGGATACTGGGAAACACACCTAAAGTAGCAGTGATATTTCTTGTGAGGTTAGCTGCTCTTGTCCAGTGCTCATATTATTTTAACAACAATTTCTTTTTTTTCTTCTGGAAATCCTATAAACATGACTACACTGAGGGGAAATTGTGTGATTTAGTTTTTCTCTGCCATGTTGACAGTTATTTTTCTGTCTGTGGGTTAGGTCTACAGTCCAGAGATCACAATAGTAACTACTGTAAGACAAGGATAACGAACAGTACAGGAAAATAAGAATGTGGAGACCTGAGCAAATTTCTGGGGTATTCAAGATTGTATGTTCTAGTTGCAAGTCCTTATCTCTGATTATAGCAAAATGTTACCTCAGAGTGGACTCACACATGTTTGAATTCTTACAGCCTTTGTTTGAGGCAGAGATTGGCCATGATGGCTTTCAGAATGGAACTTTATTCTCATTGTGGCATAGAGCAGTAGAAAAGGTATTTCTAATCAGAGAGTTCCTCACTGTTTCTGTGGCTGGACATTTTGTACCTCAAAGTTGAATGCTCTACAGTTGTAAATTTTAGTGGTTAAGAAGTAGCTTATTTATACAGAAGCAAGGAATTCAATGCCTCAGATTGTGCAGTTTAGAGGGAATGATCTATTTCATACATCTGCCAAGCTCCATCTTCAAAGGCATCAGGGTTTTTTGTTTGTTATGGGTTTTTTTGTCTCTGAAATTCCTATTAGAAGACTAGAGGGGATGGAAAGTATGGAGGAGGTGAGTGCGTAAGGAAGTACAGTAAAAGTTTGCTGCTGGCCTGAGTTTACTTCATGCAGTATTTGAATTAGGAAGCAATTCAAATTCAGAAGTCCTGACTACAGTTTCCTTGAATCTGAGAAGGGCAAGGCTGAAGCAGAGAGCTAACATTGTATTGTGGTTTCTTGATACTGTTTATCAGAAAAAAAAGGTGGAAAATGTGTGCTGCAAATTCTGAAGACCACAAAAACGAAACTTACACTGGAACCAAAAGTGAAGAATCTCTGAATATTTGTTCAGAGGCAGATAAAAAAAATAAATACCAAAAATCTAAGAATCAAGAATTATGGGTACAAGATAACATCATTACTTTGATACCACTGGAACATGGAAATTCAATCCAAAGAGGAACTAATGAAAATAGTGGTGTCAGAGAGGACTGTGAGTAGAGAAGCAAAAACCTGTGAGGCCATGTGGTAGCAAATTTTCTTTCTTTCAACTTATTGTATGAAAACCAGAGATGCTGGGCAGTTGTAACTTCCCTCCTCTAAAGTACAGGACTCCAATGAGCTTGTTTTTGGAGTTATATACTGTTATGACTTGGATAAAGCTCAAAGGAAAGTTGCAGAATTATTTATAGGGAATTACGAGCTGAATATGTATATTTTAACTAAGCAATACCTAAGGCAAATGTAATAAGCAATTTCAGTTGTTTTAAGGTGCAAGTTCTAAGGAAAAAAAATTATTTAGATCAGTGTGAGAAGAAATGGTAGCTAGACAGACAGGCATTCAAAGAGGAAAATAAGTGAGAAAATTCTGATTATGAGGAATAAAGTGCAATTTGAAACAATACATGAAGTTATATGGAAGTTTTCTGAGTGAAGTGGAAAATCTGAAGCTACACATGCTTTTCAACTTCTACATTTTCTCCTTGCTTCCATTTTGCCAAAAAAAAAAAAAAAAAAAGGACAACTCTGTTGTTCTGACCTCTGAACTTGCAGAGGCACAAGTTCAGTTGTCTTTATCTCAAAATGTAAAGATGTATTAATACTTGGCAGTTCACTTTCTAAGTCTGCAGAATAATGCACAGCTGTTTAGAAAGGCCCAGAGAGCTTAAGAGATCTTAAACCACTGTAGTTCACACTATCAGTGTTGAGCAGTTTGAGAAGGGACAGCTTATCTGGTTCATGTGCTGAATCCACCTGGGAAGAACGGAGATGGGTGAGTGGCAGGTTGAGAATGCACGTCATGCCTTGGGCTGCCTGGGCTCAGTGGCCTTGCCTGACCTTAAAATTTCACTGATTTCCCCTCCCGTTCCCATTGATTTCTAAGCAGTTTGTATTAATAACATTCTAGCTAATTTATGCGAGTACACTTCAAAGTTCTCTCTGTTTACGGAAAAATTGAGCTGGTGACTACAAGTGGTTTTCTCTTGTGCATATCTTCTCCATGAAAGCTGTAAGCTTCCCTCCTTGCACGTTTGTTCCCACAAGCCTGCGTTCTCCTGCTGCGTGTTCTGCTCAGAATTGGTCCCGAGTCAGCCAGCAGAGCAACAGACAAGTCTTGGTGTAGTTTTCTAATGTAGGCTTGCTTTAACTCCTTTGATTAGCACTGCAAGGCTTGTCTGTTGAAAGTTCTTGGGGAGGTGCAGTAGGACAATGATAATTAAGGGAGTCACAAACAAGCAGAAAAGCTTACACAAACCTATTTTTAAATGGGGAAAATGGTCATTTTTCTCAAGTTTGCTTCTTATTCTTTGAAGGTTAAAGAAGTCCTGCACTATTTTTTTTAATCATTTTAAAGAATATTAAGCAGATGGTGAAAGTTGTGAATGTCACTTTTTTTGAGTGATTTAAAATGAGAACTATAACATGACCTTACAGAGAATTTATTCCCTCTGTAAAATAGAGGAATATACATCAGCTTTCCCCTTTTTATGAATGGTTCAGTGAAGTTTCTGATAATAATTTAAGGATCTCATAGTAGGACAAGAGTATGTCATCTGAGAGATTACTGGTGCATGTGCTTCTGTTGAGGTTCCCATTAATAGTTGGGATTACCTAGCTTTCTACATCAGTATAAATCTTAGAAATATTGTGTGTGAGTCAGTCTCCATGAAAGCAAACCCGTACACAATCATGCTGAGTCCTTTGAATACCATATTACAGTATCTGTTCTAAGACCAATGTTTTAACCATTATCTTCCTAGAGTGGGAAAAATCTAAAATATACCATGGTTATTAAACACAGTTCAGAATGGTATTTGCACCTACAGTGTAGGTGCTACATGCAGCTGAGCATCTGTTGACCCATCCCTTTTAGAGATTTGGTAAAAGCTGCTGTAGAATACAAGATAGCCAAATATTAAAAAAAAGAAACAGTATCTGAAGAACCAACAGCTTCCTTGCAGTAAAAGTTACGTCTGTTGAGGCCTTGGTACCTAAGGCACTGTGAAAGAATTACAACTTTCTGTTTACTTTAAGCTTACGTTACTCTCAATGTTAAAATACAGTTGATTAGAAAGATGCAAAATACTGTGCTGTGGCTCTTGGTATTCATTGTTATTTCATGGTGAGTCATCAAATTTTCATTAAAATAATGTAAGATTGGGCCACTATAGCAGTCATTGCCATTTCAGAAGTCGTCAGCTGATAGTGCTGGGACTACACATGATCTGAGCAAACAGGACATAGTCTTTTTCATAAGAAAACAGCAGCAGGGAGAACTTGGTGGTGTTCAGCCTCTCTCCATGTGTGCTCAACCAAGAGCAAGATGCATTTCAACCTCTTATTTAATGAAGTTATGCTAAAATTCACATCACAAGAAATCTTGCCTTAGAGAAACTGGCTACTGACAATTTTCTAACCTGTAAGATGATTTCAGGAATATTCGAATGGCCCTGCTCTGCAGAACTTCGGTTGCTTCCAGCTTCACCTTAGAAGTGACTGATGTAGTGTGGCCCTTGAGAGGAGGAGGGAAAAAAAAAAAGGCATTCCTAACTTTTTTTTTTTGTTCTACAGACATGTTTGTCAATCTGGTTGGACATGCTACTTATTTTGTGAAAGCTCAGCAGTAGCTGGACTGATTTGTACAAACATGTTTTTCAAAAGTGATAGGATAAATTGCAACACATTTAAAATCTGGTTAAGAAGGTCTTAGCTCCTTTTTGTCCTGCAAAAATATTTTAAAATTATAGTTATATGCATTATTCTAGATACATTTCATACAGCTGTTTAAAAAGTGAATTAAGTCATTAAATTAGCATAAAAAGCTAAGGTAGGTGTGCATTACCATTTAGAGTGCATTATCTGTAGTATAAGATGATTCTTTTACTGTCTGCTGCGTAAGATGAAGCTTTCAATAAAGAAATTTTTGCCAGTAGCCTAGTGAAGATCTTCTGTGTAGGAAACTTCTTTGCAAAGCCTATGCTTATGATAGCAACTGTTGATATTTAGATTGTCTTTTTTTTTTTTCCTTTTTTCCCTTTTCTGATATGGTTGTTTTATTATTTCAGCACCCAAATATGCACAAGGGATATCTGTATTTTCCTCTTTTGAGAAATGCTGCCTTTAATTGCCTCTCCAAGAGTGTTAAAATAAGAGTTTCTCGGATGCTATCGATATTAAGTAGTAAAATACATGTGTTGGATTAATTTGGTTATGTGCTTTTCAGTCTTTTAACTGGTGTAGAAAAGACATTTATGTTTACCTTTAAAGCTGTGTGTAATTTAGATTATTGCTTATGGTACATGTGCAAGCACATGTGGATTCAAATCTATCTACAAATTAATGGTTCTCACTTTTTGAAAAGTGAAGTTTTCTAAACAAGGTGGTTAATAATTAATGCTAACATAGTTTGTGACTAGAACTGGAAGGGTTTTGTGACTATTTTGACATTGTAGTCAGCAAAATTATTCAGAAAGTTTTCAATCAGAAAGTTTTTTTTAACACTTTTATCAGATGTTCAGATTCTGGTAATGCTAATTAATAATTGTAAAGATGTTACTGCAGGGGGAACCTTTCATGAAATAGGTATTTAAATCATGACACAAACTTCACGTGTATAAATCATGCTGTTTCATTTTCAAGGCTTAAGTTTTTGTATGTTTTATACTATAACTTCAAGTGGAAGTATTAACTACATTTTTTTTTCCTGGTTTTAAGTTGGATCTGATTACTCTCTTGTTCTGAATCTCTTTGAGACTTACGAAGCTTCTCAGGCTTATTTGAAGACAGCCTTTTCAACAGCCTTTTGGAAAATACATCCACGATCTCAAAAAGAAAGGGATTAGACATCATTAAGGGTTCAGTGGACCATTCAAATTTAATTTGAACAATTTCAGGTTATCCTACCTTTTATCAGTAAAATGCTTAGATATGCTAAGACTGACTTGTAAAACAAATATGACCGCTTATAGCAAAGCAGGAGTTATTGAACTCAACACTGAAGTGACATCTGCTTTCTTCAAACTTCAAAGAAATACCTTTGTTCTTCCCTCAAGACTTAATAACTATAAATCAGCTCATCTTTCCTATAATTTTTGCACAACTGCTCACAATATTTAATTATCATGCAGCTGAGTTTAAGAAATTTACCTTGCTTCTTACCTTTTCCATTCAGAAATATATGATGGTTATACTTAGTCTGGGTAAAACCTGGACTGTTGTGAATGGCTCCTTCCATTTTAGGATATATAGAATTTGAGAAAATGTTTTGAAATATAAATATAATACTTGAAAGGACAAAATTTTTAGTCTCTCACTCTCCAAGTATATTAGTCATTCTAAGGAAAAGTTTTGTAGTCTTGGAAATTTTCTTAATACAAATGTGTGAGGGATTAGCTGATAGTTGTGTGTGAAAACAGCAGCACTCCGTCTTCTTGATATTTAATTCTCCTGGTAGCGCTGTAATCCGCATCACTGATAAGTCTGCAGAACAACTATATGTTTCTTCCTGTGTGTGAGACTGGCAGTCATTTTTAAACTGTGCTGCAAGTTGTTTGGAGAAGTTTTTGGAAGTGTTTTGAGCTGTTTTGAGCTTCCTGAAGGACTGTTTGGTTTTATGAAACACTTCCTGTAAATTTTCTGGCTTTGTGATTTTAATGTATGTTTTACAGATAGTTCCTGAATATATATATATATAGATAGATGCTAAGCTAAGCATAGGAGGTAACAGACTTCAGATACAGTTTAAGATACTGTACTCGGTAACACTGGAAGTTACATCAGTTTGGCCGGTGGGTACAACTGAAAGATCTGTGGCCTCAGGAAACTTGAGGCACGTTGCCAGGATGAGAGTGTGTGAAACACACCTCTCTCTTGAGAAATTGCATCCTTTAAGGAGGAGCATTTCTCCAAATGTAGATGAAATAAATAAACAAACAATGTGACTTATAACAAAATGAGTCTGGGCTGTAAGCAGATCAGTCAAGAACACAATGTGGAAACAAGATGTTTGAAAGAATTTTGCGTGATGGTATAAACCTTCTAGTGATAATGTATTTTTGTTCTCTCATTTGTCTGTAACAACCATGTTTTAGCTGCTGTGTCTGACCCAAGCAGTCAGTCCAAAACTTTTTCCAATGTATTTGCTTTCCTTTCAGGCTTAAATGTTTTGCGGATATGGTCTTTATTTCTTATTTTATTAATGCAATATTAATTGAGTTTTTTGCATGATGCTTTCTATGTGATATGTGGTAAGAGATACAGCAGCAGTGAGGCTGCAGCTCTTAAAAGTTTTGTATCACCAGTCACACTGATAGATTGCATTAGGGGGATAAGCACATTTTAATATACACCCACAAACAGCTCTTCCTGAGAAATTTGAAAACTGCCTTTTGGTGAGGTTACAAACCATCTGAAAATAAGATGCAGTGATTGCCACTAATTGCATTTTTTTGTGACACAACTTTTGTTTTTCTTCTTAATTTCCACCAATTTTTCACTGTAACTGAAGGTAAAAGGGAGGAGGGGAGGAAAAACACAATACTTAACACTCAATGTTTTCTGAATTACATATACATATGTGGTTTCTAGAACAAGGCACATTTCTTGAGACATCTTTCTTCAGAGATTCTTTTAGGAATTTACAGATAAGCAAAATTGCAAATACATGGTGTAGTGACTTGGCTTTCTATTGCATGTCTTCCGAAGAGCAAATAAAACCATTTTTTCTACAAAATGGTGCCTTGCAGACAGAGAAGGCAGAGCTTTCTGAAGCTGTGTTAACCAACTTAGCTGGAGGGTGTGAGAGCTGTGGGCTCTGCCTGGAGGTGGTGGACGTGACTGGAATGCCCTGGAGGCCAGAATTATGATCCCCAACTTTGGCCTTCCCTGTTAAATTTAGACAGCAGCAATTAGTTTCATCCTCTAACTAGTATCTCAGATGGGCAAGTTTACTGTTTGAAGAGTGTGTGGTAATGTAGTCGTTGCTCATGGTGGAAAGAAACTTCAGCAGTTAAGGCTAAGAATGGATGTTTGCGGTCAGGGTGCACAGGCTTGAGACATTTGAAAATGGTGTGCTGATCCTTACTGGCTGTAAGGAAAATGTTTATATTCAATGGCAATAGATGTGTTTATACCAAATCTGAACTGGGTCTTTCTTATAACTGTTTAAATTAGAAAGTAAAACAATACATTAACATCCAAAATAACATTTGCTTTCTTCAGATCCTAGTTTCTGTGACTTCTCAGGGACATGAAGATAATGTTCTTTAAGAGGAAAAAAACTCCTTCTAAGGAGATTAGAAAAAAACGAGAAGGCATTATTTCCCATGCATGTTGGTAAAGTTAAGTCTCTAAGTGTAGTTGAATGGCAGAAGGGCTTTTGAGGTGTTTGGGCTTTTTTGTTTTGCTTTAAAGAAATGTAAATCTATGCAGTGCTTCTCTAGGGTTACACAGGCTTTATTTCCACCCTGTGCAGTGTTATCTGGGAGTCTCAGGACCAGGACTTTCTGCATGGGCTGATTTGCCCTTCGGAGAAGTTAATACAGGGCTCTGTATGCTCAACTACCGGAGCAGACCTAGTCTGTTCTGTATAAAAGAAGCTCATGTATTCCTGAGGATACTTTGAACTCAGGCACAAATATTAAGTTTGCACAGGAGACCACCCCCCCTATTAGTCAAACACTTGTTGAAAGAGAAGAGTTAATGTTGTTTGTTGTCCCCCTTCCCCCATTCAGAGGAGGTTTGAAATAACCTTATCTTCAAAGCTTGGAATAGATTTGAGGCAAACTCTCTGAAGGGCTGTATTTCCATCTGCTCTCTTCAACACCTGCATTCCTCACGTTGCTACCAATCGCTTGGTGCTGCAGTAGTAAAACTGCAGAGATTGCAAGCCTGTGGGATTTATTTTTAATAGGTTTGGAATTACATAACTTATTTTAAAAAACTGTTGGCTAAAAATACTATAAATATTGATCCAGGTCCATCTGCCTGAAATTAATAGGCTATAAATAAAGTGTGTTTTAAGCAGATGTTTCTGAGCCCACAGTCTCTCTAGTTAGCTTTTAGGACCTTTTCATGTACTGGCAGCTAAATGTCAGTGAAAGAAGCCCAAGGCGTGTATTACATTTTGTTTGTGAATTGCATCTTAATTTCTTGTCAACACTGGATGTATTTTTGTGGTTAAGTAATGTACTTTTTTTATCATTGGCATCAGGAAATATGTAGTTAGTTATCTGCATCAAACTGAAAAAGAACAGGGACCATGTCTGCCCTGCTTGGGTAAAAACAGGATCGATCAATTAATTCTTTATTGTTCATGATCTCCTTTTTCACCAGAGGAAAAAAACTTAGTGCCTTGACCTTCCAAGAATGATATCCTATATAAAACTTAACAACGGTTGGATGCTGGCTTTGGCATGCAAGGCAGTCCGATGTGCAAGTTACCTGGTTTCTTCCTGAAAGGAAGAAGCCTGGAAGATGTAGTGGTCCTGCCTCTCATTTTTTGCCATGGTAACCTACACTTCAGAGTATACATCCAAGAAAGACGGAGGTATTTCTAAGCCCTCCTGAGCTGCTTTTGCATCCCAGAAGATACTAAACTATCTACGAATGGGAATAGGAGCACTCCTCATCCCTCATCCTGAGAATGTGATACAGGCAATAAAGAATGCAACATTACAGCACCTGGAGGGAGAGCAGGGAAGAAGGAGCTCAGATGTGGGCAAGTACAGAAGGTGGTCCTCAGCTAGGATAAAAAAACCCCACACCCTCTGAAGAGAGTTTATGTTAAAAACATACTAGGCTTCTAACTTTTATGTTTAAACATCCTGTGTTCATGTTAAAAAAGCTTAGATTGCAAGACCTTTCTTTCAAAATATTCTTTCAGAGTCTTTGAGAGTGTCTGGTCATACAGGTTGGGCAGACTAACATGTAATGTGTGTCAGAGTATCAAAATGCAAATTCTTGATTTAATACTGCTAGCAACCTAGTATTTTGTTGTGTTTTAAATAAGTTACTTCATAGCATTTGTTTTTTAAAAAATCATAGCATGCAGATTGGGGAAATCAGATTTTTGTTAATTCAAGACTAGATTTATTTGTGTGCCTTGGAGAAACTGCAAAATGACTAGATAGTTATGTCTCTAACTGTGATGCAGTTTATAAGATGTTATTTACAAACTCAATATTTATCCTTTTTTCTGAATTATCCCATGTTATTGTGCCAAACTATACTGAATAAGGACAAGGTACTCTTTAAGTACAATTTCATCTGAAACAATTACTAACATATAAAAATCAATATCGTCCTTATCCATTATGTTAATCTGTCACTTTGGATAAAGTTTTTGATGATGGAAATGTGGAATATTGGAAGAAATTAAAAGAAAAACCTGCAAATACACATGTAACTTCCTTTTCTGTAAAACATGAGCATAGGCATGTTCAGAGGTCTTTATAGGCCAGAGTTCCCTTTCTGAACATTGGCCAAAGGCAAGCAGATTTGGTAAATAGATTAGAGAGTAAGCATATAGTATCCATGAATTCTCCTCCAGGCTGCAGTTGTCTGCTCTTCAGAGATTCCTTGAGTCAGAGGCAGTATCTGTGCACAGCGGACTTTTATTCTGGTAACATGTCGAGCTTCTCCTTCGATCTGTGTATATTTTCAGCATTCACAGTATTCTGTGGTAAAACTATTTACAGGTTAGCCATTGTCGTGGTTTGATTGTGGGGTGACAATAAACCGTGGCAGATGTATTGTTAACCCTCTCTCCCCCTGCTTCCCCCTTCAGTCCCTCCCTCTCCCCCCTTCCCACTAAGGACAGGAGATTGGGAGGGAAAGAAGGACAGAGAGAAGTGAGTTGGAAAAATTAAAAATGTTTTACTAATGCTACCAATAAAAATAGAGAAAATAATACAAAATATACAAAACCAATCTTGAAAGTCCCGGCAACTGCTCCGGCAGATGTAGGGCCGGCACCCGAAGTCCTGGACTGGACTCTGCAGCCAACCGGAGCTGGATTCAGTCTGTCACTAGGCCTCAGTTCACAGGGACAACTCGCAAGGTCCTCTCCCAATGTCGGCCATAAGGAAAAGGGACGAGATCCTCGTGATCCCCCACTTTTATATGAAGTATGACGTGAATGGGATGGAATACTTTAGTTGGTCAATTTTCAGTTCACCTCTTGCTTGCACATCTCGCGGGATGCATCATTATCAATGACCTTGCATTCCATTGCTATGTCTACCAAAACATGTACCTAACTTTCAGGAAAACTGCAGTTATTTAGAAGGCTTTAGCTGATAGGGAAATTCACTAAAAGAGAAACTTGTTTTTAACAAAACCAGGACAGCCATGTATTTTTGTAAAGAACTACTTTCTTTTGTTTTAGACTCACTACTTACTGGTTGTACTTGTGGTTCCTCAGAGGTTCGACCTCTTTCCACTTGTCTTTCTCTGTCAACCTGTTCTATCATGACAGAGGCCTGTGAAACTACTCCTTTGTCCTGCCTTTTCCAGGCTGAAGAACTGCAGATTATTTACTTGTGCCTTGAATAGAAGTTATTCCCTAGCTTTGGCATTCTTCTAGAGTTTTCTAAAGGTTTTTGTGACACTGAAGCACCCTGGCAAGTCAGGAGTCATAGTGGCCTCTGGCTCCCAGCTGGGGGTCTAGAGCCTCAGGACAAACCACCATGTGTGTTCCTCATGTGGGCTGAATGTAGCCCTTATACTGGTGTGGTGGGTTGACCTTGTCCGGATGCCAGGTGACCACCAGAGCCACTCTACCACTGCCCCGCTCAGCTGGGAAGGGGAGAAAAATATGGTGAAAGGCTTGTGGGTTGAGATAAGGCCTTCAGTAGTTTAGGCTGAGATCACTCACCAATTACCATCATGGCTTGACTTGGGGAAATTAGAATAATTTATTGCCTATCAAAATCAGAGTAGGTTAATGAGAAATAAAACTAAATCTTACAACACTTTCCCCCTCAACTCCGTCCTTCTTCCTGGGCTTAACTTTACTCCCAATTCCTCTACCTATGCCCTGCGAGCGGCACAGAGGAATGGGGAATGGGGGTTGTGGTCAGTTCGTCACACGTCTCTGTCACTCCTTGCTCCTCGCACAATTCCCTTGCTCCAGCATTGGTTCCCTCCCATGGGAGACAGTCCTCCACAAAATTCTCCAGCTCAGGTCCTTCCCACAGGCTGCAGTTCTTCACAAACTGCTCCAGCGTGGGTCCCTTCCCTGGAGTGAAGTCCTGCAGGAACAGTCTTCCACAGCCTGGATCTCCTATGGAGTCACAAGTCCTGCCAGGAGCCTGCTTGAGTGTGGGCTTCCCACGGGGTCACAGCCTCCTTCAGGCACATTCATCTGTTCTGACATGGGGTCCTCCATGGGCTCCAGGAGGATCTCTGCTCCACTGTGGACCTCCATGGGCTGCAGGGGAATCTCTACTCCAGCACCTGGAGCATCTATTCCCCCTCCATCTTCACTGACCTTGGTGTCTGCAGAATTGTTTCAATCACATATTATCACCTCTCTCTTTAGCTACCGTTGCTGTTTTTTTCCCCCCCCACCTTTTAAAATATGTTATCACAGAGGTGCTGCCACCATCGCTGATGAGCTCAGCTTCGGCCAGTGACGGGTCCATCTTGGAGCTGGCTGGCATTTGCTCTGTTGGACATGGGGGAAGCTTCTCGCAGCTTGTCTCAGAAGCCACCCCTGTAGCCCTTCCTAAATACTAAAACCTTGCCATGCAAATCCAATACAACTGGCAAGGACAATGTCTTCTGTAGAAATTGGAGTACTTGAAGGATATGAGCCCTGCCATCGTCTTAGCTGCTGATGCTGTGTTCCCATGTCTGGCCCTGCTCTGCAGAACTTTGGTCACTTCCAGCTTCACCTTAGAAGTGACTGACCTAGTGTGGTCCTTGAGAGGACAAGGAAAAAAACCAAAAACAAAACAAAAAGCAAACAAACAAAAAACCCAAACACAAAACAAACAAAAAAAAACCCAAAAAACAACCAACCACCAACAACAACCCAAAAAACATTCCTAACATTTTTTTTTTCTACAGACGTATTTGTCAATCTGGTTGGACATCCAGATAGAAGTGAATGGTTTTTTTGTGTCTCGTTGGGAAGGAAGGCGAGGTTAGTGAAAGTATATGTTAATTTAAGAGGTTTGATTTGCGGAACAGCAAATGGAGATGCTATGAAGAATTAATGTAGGAGTAAAGGTTCTTAGAAGCTTCCTGCTTACCTCAGGTGAGAATGACTGAGGCAGTGTAGTGGTAATTTTGCAGAAGGAAGTTCTTGTGTTCACAATACACATGTATTAAAAAATGGAGTATGTGAACAGTTTGTGTGGACTGTTGTGTGGATGTGTTGGCTGGTCTGTTTCTTTAGCCATTCATAGCATGAAGTTAGGTGGAAATGCTTTTCCTGCAGTGCTGGTCCCAGGAGCAATCATCACAGCATGGATTTTGGGGAAGCACGTTCAAAGTTAGAGTAATTAACCTCATTTGACCATCCCACTGATGGACAGCTTGAATAGCACTAGACTTTGTAGTGCTGCGAAATTGGAGTTTCCGTCACTTTTTCTCGGCCCTTTCACTAATACAGTATGAATGCATTGAATGTCTGTGGGACGACAGATGCCTTCCTGCTATAATCCTTTAAAGTTACCTCACTTTTTCTTTTTTATGACCAATTTGATTTCAAGAAAGCAGATATTCAACAAAAGCTTATTGAACTGAATTAAACTCTTCATGTGTTTAATGAAGCGTAGTTTACTAGAGCTGCCTCCCTAAGCCAGTTTGTTTTGTCTACCTTTTGGAGTGCTACCCTGTAAAGAAATCTAACACTTTGCAGTTTCCTGTTACTCATTTCGTTTAACTTTGGCTATAAATTACCTTTGGCTCTATTACAAAGCTTTCAGGAGATAATCAAGAAGAAAACAGGAGTCAGGAAGAAATAATACAGATTTTTCTTACTCTATAAATCTGCTTTACTGCCAGCTAGCTGGGCACAGCGTAGGAAAAGAGAGGAGTCCAAAGAGCGGTACTGTTTGTGGTTGGCAGTGCCCAGGAGTTAATAAATTAATAGTATGGTCAATCTAGAGGACTTCCCCAACCACTCCCACCGAGTCCTCCAAATTAGGAAAGAGAATCTTTGTTACTTTACTTTTACTGCTGTTTTCATTTTTCTTCAGCCCTCTTTTCCATATTTTTAGTGCCCTTGAGAAGTTACATGATTACTGATTTATTGATTGTTCCTAACATTGTCTAGGGAATCATAAAGTTTGTGGCACCCTACAACTACTTTACAATTTATCATTGTTATCTAAGGACCTGTTCTTGTAGAAATTAACCTGTGTGAATAGTGTTGTAACAATTGCTGGCAGTAAATGTTTGTGATGGTTGTTGTTAAATTAGATACAAGTGATTGGAGGAAAGAAGATAAATGGAATGAGACAGAGAAGTTCAAGACACTGACTGAGCCACTGAGTTTTCTAGATGCTTCACTTAGAATCTACTGGATTTGCACAGACGCTTTGGTTGCTGCTAGAGACTATATGAAATAATGAGTTAATATCTGCTTGTAATGTCACTTTCCAATTTCTCAACAAAAATTTGAGCATAAAAAGATGACAGCTTATGCAAACCAAGATTTTTATTATTTTTTCCCCATTTCATCTCCAGAAGCTGCACACCTAATGGGACAACAGAGAGAAACAGAGCTCTCTTGTATCCTTTCAGACGCTTTCGGATGCAACCAAATGACTTCTTTTTGTACTCAGGCCCAGTTAAATGCAAAAACCATGTAGAGAATGAGCAGACAAATATAACAACATAAAAATAATGGAAAAGCATACTTAGATCACATTACATTAATAAAAAAATCACTAATATATTTATTCTTTTGGGTGGAATTGAAGTGGTGGCAGGAAAGGCCACTTTAGGTATATTATTTTCTTCTGCAGTCTTACTGAATATCCATTTATACAACCAGCCTTTAGGCAATGTCCTAGTATTGTTATGTAGGTAGGAGTCTTCTGGCAGGTGGAAGCATTACAATCATCCCTTTGTTTCATTAAAACATTTCTATAGCACATATATTTATGAATTCTATGCAACATGGACATGTAGATGTTTGATGAATGTGTCTGCATCAGTTTTAAGCAGCATGCTCTGGGACATTGTCAGTGCAAGGAACGCTTCATTTCTTGTAACTTGCAATAAGTCTATTGTTTCCAGGGAAAGAGTTGGATTATTAGAGGATATCTTTTTAGCACACTTTCAGAATAACTTTATAACCCTGATGAGTGTGTTGGCAGAACTGGTCACAGTCCTGGATCAAAGTATGTTGTTTATTTAAAAGTTCTGCGAGGTTTAATCTTGAGTTGTTTGGGTTTTTTTCTTTCCTTTTTTTTTCCTGCTTTAATGTTGAATGTACACAGCAAAACCTGTGTTTGAAATTCCAGAAATGTATTCCTGAGTTTATAAAGGAGAAATTCTGTGGGTACACTTTTTCTTATACTTTTTTCTTCACTCCATATAAATTCTCTTCTACCTAGTTGAAGTCGTGAAGTCGTTGATCTTTTTAAAGCTGTTGCATTTTGATAATAAATTTTTAGCGTTTTCTTTACTGCTTAGGAGAACTTTACAGAATATCTTGCAGGACATCCATGGATGCTTCTTCATGAGGTAGCATGATCTTAAGTGGGAATGGCCGTCATGTAATTCCAGTTTAAACAGTAAATCCTATTTGTGCAAAATAAAGCAAAATGCTGTTAATAACAGGAAATACCATTCTGCTGTCATTCATACATCATGACACCTACCTTTCTTATCAGGGGCACATATATTTACTAATTCCTTCATATACAGGGTCATACAGTACCCACCTAAAATACGAAAGTCAAGTCTTTCCCTTTCGCAAACTTTGAGGAAGGGATTCAATCTTTGCTGGGAATGACAAAAACTTCCATTTATAGTAAACAACCTTATATTTATTTTGTTTAAATATCATCATTATAGAATTTTTTAAAAAGTACTTCCATTTTTTTAGATGTAAATACTCAGTGTTCTTATAAGAAAGGCTTAAACTGGAGGCTAATTATAACTTCCATGCTGATGTTAACATTTTGTGTATGGTACATGTGTGCATGTTTTATCAAAAGCAACTTTCATATCCTTAGTTTATTTGAAAAAGCTAAATCAAAATTGTTGTGTAGAGTCCTAGAGCAGAAAACAGTTTATTGCCAGCTTTTAAAAGAAGTTGGTCCTAACTCGTTTGCTTAGAGCATGGGGGTTTTTTTAATTAATTTTGGGGAAAAAACCAAAACAAACAAAACCAAAACTAAAAACAAATAAACAAAACCCCCAAACAAACAAAACAAACAAAAACAAAGAACAAACAAGGACCTTTATTTTGGGAGAAATGGACTTCATGGGTTTTGATAAGTATAGTTCTACCAAAGACTTTTATATATTCATGAAAGAAATCTATAGATCCAGCAGATTGTCCTTAATATGGGCAAAATTTGTTAGATTTTGTGTGTGTGTGTGTGTGTGAACAACACTGTTTCATGCATCAGAAAATGCTTTGCTTTCCATTCCACTCAAGTCTGCCTGTGGAGTGAGAAGCAGGAACGCTCCACCCCATTCCTGAAAAGAATCTGTATCTGGTTGTTGCTAGTGCATATCATTAATACATAGGCATACATTTTCTGTGTATATACAACAATTACAACTTGTCATTGCTGATAAGGATAACAGAATCAGTACTCACAGTACATGGCCTTTTTCCTACCTTGACTTTTGGGATTCACTATTTGAATTCTTTGTATGTGGGGTTTAGATTTGCCTGTTAGAAAATGTGCCTTGTTCTTTTTCTTTGGAAGGTATTCTAATGTTTTAGGACAACACATAAGTTATCGAAAAATTTTATTATTGTTGTATGGTTTTGCATGAAGCAATTATAAAATTTGAAGTTGAAACAATTTTAAACAGGAGATTATGTCAACAGTAATCTAACTCTATATTAATCTTAAACATATTTTTCTCAGCAGTTCTGCACACACAAAAAGGTAGCATTTCTGAATGGTTATTTGAATTCTAGATTATCCTCAGTGCTCCAGGTAGTTATCAAGAAAAAAGTACACAGGACAAGCACAGAAGAAAAGATCTAGTCTTACATACCATCACTTACTTAACGACTGAATGTTGCAGATCTTTGTCCTTGTGCCTAGAGCACTGAGTTTGTTAGGAGCCAGCCTGCATCTGCCCGGAGTTCATGGTAAGAACTGCTGCAGCATGCAGATGAAGAACAGACTTCAAGTGCAACAATGCTTGAGGTTCTGCGTTTGGAGAATTTGGAGTCTGAAGAAATCAGCTGTGTTTTATTAATGAGTATGAAAAGTCCATTTGTAACCTTTGGACTTGCAATTCAACTACTTTCTGGCTTCACTGCATCATAATGAAACTTTTGCACACCAGGTATCCTGGAATCATACAGTGAGTCAGTCTGGAGGGGAGCTCTGGAGGTCACCTCATCCAGCCTCCTCCTTGCAGCAAGGCTAAGTTGGGTGAGGCTGCTCAGGGACTTACCCAGCTGAATTTTGGAAGTCGCTAAGAACGGATATTCACAGCCTGCCTGGCACCCTGTCCCAGTGCTTGACTGCTCTGTATGAAGACACGTCCATATGTTTAGTCAGACTTTGTCTGGCTGCAGCTTGCAACCGCTGGCTTTTGTCTTATTACTTGTGCCCTGAGTCAGACTGTATCATCTATGACCCCCCTTGAGGCAGTAGAAGACTGCTATGAGATGCATCCTTAGCTTTCTCTTCTCTAGGCTAAACAAACCCAGGTTCTTCAGTCATTCCTCCTGCGTCACTTGCTGCAAACACTCGAGCACTTTGGGCAGTCCTCCACTGAACCAACTCGAGTTTGTCCACTACTCTGTGCTGGGCACAGGTCTCTTGATGCAGCCTGAGGAGCAATGAATTCTGTCATCTGGTGGCTTTGCAGCTGAGTGTGTGTTTAGTCTTTGTTGCCACAAGGGTGCCCTGCTGACTCCTTCCTTTGGCTGCCCACCAGGATCCCCAGGACCTTCCCTGCAGAGCTGCCACCTCGTCAGCAGCCATCCCCACCTGCCCCGGTCCCTGCAGGCCACTGCATTTCCCTGGGCTGACCCTCCACAGGCTCCCAAGGGGCCACTCCTGTAGCCCACAGGTCCCTCTGTGCAGCAGCCTTACCTTCTGGCCCGT
The DNA here is from genome assembly GCF_036013445.1 of Caloenas nicobarica. Classification (NCBI taxonomy): domain Eukaryota; kingdom Metazoa; phylum Chordata; class Aves; order Columbiformes; family Columbidae; genus Caloenas; species Caloenas nicobarica. Next base: position 34,849,847 of record NC_088248.1, on the reverse strand, counting down.
CTACAGCATCGCCCATGTTCTTCTCACTTTCAGACACACTGAGTTTGCCCTGCTTCCTTTTGCCTAGGTTACTGGTAAAAATATTAGACAGCATCAGCCCCAACACACTACGTCAAACCACTGACTGCTGCCTTTTCAGCCTGATGGTCCAGCCAGTTCTTCACTCACCGTGCATCCCATCCAGTCTGTATCTCCTCAGCTTGGCTATGAGGAGAATTGATGGGGAATTTGATGTTGAGTGTTGAAAGCCTTGCCTGGGAATTGAACCGAGACTGACTGCTGTTCCCTGGAGCCTCCTCCTTGCCTATTTTTTTGGCATAACAATCTTAATGTTCTGTTTCTGATCACAGCTGAAGTTTGATCTCATAGTTTCAAGAGGCTCTGTAGTGATACCAGGGATTTGCTCCTGAATGTGCCTTGGTGGTTATTGAAGATGCAGTTTTATCAGCTGCTGTTGTGACTGCCTCCAGCTTCTCGTGGTTTTTGGGTTGTTTGTTTGTTTTTAGAGCTGGTCATTCTAATTAACTTTTTTGTTGTTTCACTTTTCTGCTACTTTCTAAAATCACTAATACACCAGCAACAGTAGTCCCAGCCCTGTTTCTTGATGGACTACATTGATTGGCAGTTAATTAAACAAACAAATAACAAACAAAACAACAACAAAAACCAAAAAAAACCACACACCCCCCCAAAACAACAACAACCACCACCACCAACCAACCCAACCAACAACAACAACAAAAACCCACCCCAAAATACATACCTGTCCTTCGTTTTCTATATTTTACCAGTCATTCATCTTTGTGGAAACCACTTCTGACCCAAAGCACTCTTATAAATGTCATCTAAAAATAATTAAATAAATAAAGGTTTCTACATAAATTCCATCCAAACAAAAAATTCTATTAAAAAAACTTTACTCATTTATGTGCATGCTTTTTGGTAGATATAAATCTACTTGTATGATTTCATTGACCTTTGTGGTACTAACTGCAGTCTTTAACATTAAGCACATGAATAAGTGTTTTCAAAATTGAGGTTGTAAATAATGAGCTGTTTCACAGGGAGAAATGTGGCTTATTGATGTGGGTTTTTTGTTTGTTTGTTTTGAGGGATTTTATAAATTTACAGTTCACATAAATAACTTATTAAAGTCACCATTAACATACCAAGGCATTGCAACACCGTTTTCTTATTTCAGACTGATTGGAATTAAGAGCACAGAATAATCTTCAAAGAACAAAAACCTGCTCTGCCTTTTCCTCATGCTGACTTTAGAGAAATCAGACCTGCAAATGAGGATCCCCCACTAAATACCAGACTTCCCCCAGCTTCTGCATGCCTCAATATTAATTTATTTCAGTACCTTTCAAAGACAATGTTGCATGTTTTATAGAAATAAGTGAAACATTTCCAGCAATGTTTAATATTTTTGGTCTGGTTTGTGTGTGTGTTTTGGTCTCCTCTTAATCATTATCTTATACTGGACATGTTACATTACTGATTTGCCTCTAAAGAGTCTGATGTTGGGCTGGGGATGGAAGCACGATCTGCCCCATGTGCCCCTGGCGTTTTGGGAAAGGGCAGTTGTGCTCACATGCAGCCTCCTGGAGACCACATGGTAGAAGATATTTTCATGTTGTCCAGCTCACTTGCTAATTCTGATCTTGATTGTTAATCTGTGCTTTTTTACAAATGCTCACCAGAAATATGAGCAGAGTTGGGGATCTTGAAATAAGATCGGCAGATTTTGTAGCAATGAGAGCGTAGTTGCTGGAAGGTCAAACTAAACTTCACTCAGGTTGAAGGGGAAAGAGGAGGAGGAAAAGGAGCCAGAGTGTTGTCATTAACCTTTCTTTTTGTTGCCTTTTGTTTGTATAACAAGCTCATTAAAAAATATTTGCTAGTTAATGACTTTTGTAAATCAGGTGAACTCAAATTTTCATTCTGTATATTTATGTACTGATTCTCAAAGATAATATCCAGCACGATGTCAGTCCTTGAATGGAGTAGCAATAGCAAATTATTAGCTGGCAGTCTTAACTTTTTTTTTTTTTTTTCCAAGCAAGTGACCAGGCCTCCCAAGAACCAACATAAAATCAAGTGCTGCAGCTTTTATACCTGGCATTCATTCTGCCAGAACAGTTGCAGTTACAACAAAGTAGATTATACTATTATTTCCTTTTGTATTGAGAAGAGAGAAGAAAAGCTATGAAAACGCCTCCTTTACACAGGATATTAATATCCATACAGTTATGTTCTGATATGGTGAAAACTGAGATCTATGCTGCTTTTAATGCAAATCCTGTGGTGCTTAAGTTCTGGCTTTAGACTCTGACATTCAAGTCCTCTCTAGAAAGTATTTCTAACAGCCTTTGGAGAATCTTTTGTAGAGAATTAGATGTTTTTCCTTAAAATTATGCTTACAAGTGAGACAAAAATTAGATAGGATAAAGTATTCTTACATAAACCTAGATGCTCTGTTGGCATTAACTTGAATGATCGAAAAACTCAACTTTCTCAGTGTCGGGATTGACAAGACAAGGTTGAGTTGCATATAATCTGCAAGATCTAATTTTCAATTTTGTATTTGTTTAGAATTTATACATATATAGTATTGATTTAACTTATTCTGCCACATAACTGCATATTAATTTCATATGAAGGCTGGAGACTTATTAGACAAAAACCAATCTGCCTTGTGTCACCTCTAAGCACATAACCTTTTTGTAGTAGAAATATTACTTTGGTCAGAAGTAGGATTTCATATGGAAATTAAATTTTTTTTAATGCTGTTGAGCCAGCCAGTAGGACTAGGACTATAAGAACTTCTGAATAATGCCATCTGGTGCTCCTGAAGTCTGCCTCAGAAGTATTTGGCAGTTGACTTCATCAGGTCATTATGTCATTCTCAGATCAGTAGAGTGGAAGAAAATTGGGCTTCTTCCAAAATTCTGTCTTTCAATTTGGAAACAGTATTTCTATCTGTTCCATTTTTTTTTTTTTCCTTAACTACTAAAGTAGGATAAAACTTTCTCAGATGTGCCTGCCATTCTGATAGACATAAACAATGAATTATGGTCTTTGCAAGTGGAACACCATCTGAACATACTGCGAAAAAAATTGTAGCGTAAATCCGTTACTGGCTTTGGTAACTTTCACTCAGAAACAAGATTCTGAGAAAAGATAGTGGTGCTTCCCTTCCCTTTGCCTTCATGGACTTGCGTGGGATTTCAGAAGCTGATCAATTCCTAGCCCAGGGCGATTTTCCCAGGGTTTTCCAACATCTCCATTTTCCCCTGAGGATGGTGGCCCTTTGACCCTGCTCGAAGCGTGTAATGCTTAGCTGTAGTTCAAGCGGGAGCCCAAGTTTGCTGTAGAATGGTGTGCTCCGTGCCTCCCTTAGCAAGCTTTAGGCGGCACCCTCCCGCTGGGGAAGGACCACTCCTCAGACTAATCTCTTTTTCTCCAAGGCCTTGCGCTTGGCATGGATGTACTTGGGGGCCTGTGGGCACTGTCATACTTAAATCAATTTGAGTCGAATGAGAAATACAGGATCGCTCGCTGCAGGTTCACGTCACAGTGTTCACTCTCACTTTACCCCATTTCTGCTGCTCCTGGAGACCCTGTGGGCAGGGAGCTGGTCTACCCAGCTCATCCCAGAGCCGGGGCATGTGTGGGAATGGCAGAATGAGCTGCCTGAGGCTTGATCCAGACTAGAACAATACTACAGGGTTTAGAGTTAGAGCTTGTTTATCATCCATGGTCCAAGAAAGAAATTATTTGTATTTTTTTCTCTCTCTCTCTTCTTTCTTGCCTCACATTCAGGGTACTTTTGAACTTGTACTTTTTTGTGACTTGAAAGCTCAAAACAGATGAATTACTCCAGTATGCTTACTCTTGGAAGCTTCAGCTGCTGTGGAGCGAATGCCAGCCTGCCTGCTGATGGGCACATCTGTTATATTTTATCTGGTTTGTAATCCAAATCTTTCTGAGACCATTTCTGTCCATATACAGTCAATCCAGTTGCACCATTAGCATTTGAGTACAGATGGCAAGTGTGCTCATAATAACATTCCTGACTGTAACTTGGATTCTGTGAGACAAAAGTTGACTTTTACCATTTGTGAGCCATGCAAACACAGAATTATTTTGCTTTGTTAGACTTATACTGGGCTTCAGGGAGATGTAATCTGAAAAAATAGTTTTACTCTGAAGACTTTTTTTCTTTGAAGATGCTGCTAATTGAAGCTCTCTGTTTCTGAGGAGCGCATCCCACTAGACTTAATCATCATGAATAATGTGTTGTTCTGAGAGCTGTCCCCAGGGAGATGGCAGAAGCTGCCTCTTTTTGCGTCATTTAGATCTTGGTGAGAGTTGTAAGTTGTGGGAGTGATTACAGAAATCGGAGACCTCACAAATAATAGTGAGAATAAATACTGGGGAAGTATTCAGACTGGAAAAGCTCTCAGATATTTTATGTAGGCTTTTTTTTTTTTTTCCTAAAAGTGTACTTACATATTACAGCTACCAAAAATTATGAATATTTACATATAGCCTGACAGAAAAAAAGGAGGTAACAGCAGGATATTAGAATCCTACTAGGTTACCACCATTAGAGTATAGGAACAGCACCAATGCAGAACAGGACATAAATATCCTATAATTAATCTTGAAAGTTTGGGGGCTTTTTTGGTGGGAACGAATCTAAAAAAAAAAAAAAAAAAAAAAGTGAGCTCTTTATCCGATAGTAATGCAGACAAGAGAGAAATGACATTTGCTGTATGAAGTATCTACTAAGAGTAATTTGTCATGAGCAACATACGTTAGTTAACATTGTAAGGGCCACTATGATTCTGACTAACTATCACTTGTTAAGTTTGGTTTAATTACTATAGTAGTAATTATGTTTATTACAATCTTCAGCATAAAAGTCACTGATTATATGTCTTTTCTAGAGGAGATGAAAAGTGAAAACCAAATAGTTAATTATGACGTAGACTCTTCTTAGCTTGCACAGCTGTACTAAGAGAATGAAGACAGCTGCAAGAATAAGCTTTAAAAATAGTTTGTTTAGCTTGCCTGTTCCCTCACTACACACACATGGTAGCCTGTCCTTCTGGTTGGAGGCACCTGATACCAAAATGTTTCATCTTTGTGTCTTTCTAAAAAGCACAGCACCTTCTTGGTGGCTGCAGAAACACCCAGATACTGTTAAGTTAAATTAAATGAAGAAATATTAAACACCTGTAGACATGCATGTAGCAATCCTCCATTCTGATACTGTAAGTCATCTAGGCTAATATTTGTAATTCTTAGCAAATGTTTCGTTTCTCTACATTTTCAGACTTGTCAGTAATAGTGGTAGTTACACAGAAGGAGGAAAGAAGATGAACATGTAGGAAGTATGCCTAAAAACACCTTTCTGAAACAAAGATACAGTGAATAAACTTTGGAGTGCTATTGTTTTATGAGCCATAATTTGAAGTTGTTTATGACAGGCAAAGCCTTTTTGGTTCTGCTGTTGACTAGATTGTTATCTTTCTAGAGAGATGAAAGTAACTTGAATGAATCTGCTAAAAGAATGGAAAGCAACTTGAGGGGTTTTGGAAAATAGGGTTAATCTGCAGAAGGTAGGATAGTAAAAGTCTCCCTTTGTTTGCATAAGTTGGTTAAAAAAGAACATTTTCTTCCTCATTTACTTCAATATTTTTCAAAAGTGAAAGGAGGGGGAAATCATAAACATAATAAAATAAGAAAAGGTAAAGCATCATCTCTGATATGTAAGAAATTTAAAATCCTGCTTTTGGAAATGGAAGTGGAAAGTATGAGTAATGGGATATGAAGGAGTATAATTTAGGCAGAAAAAAGGCTTTTTATTTGAGACACATGTATTGAAAAGTTTCACCACTTCTTAGCACTCCTGTCAGTGACTGACTGCAGTTAATAGTGAATTGTTATGTCACAAAAAATGGCATTTTGTTGTAAAAAATAATCAAAAAGCCTGGAATAATAGGGAATGAAAATGATATTTTTGCCAGTTAAAATGGCGAATAAACATGAATACAGAGTTTTCTGAATGTTATGTTTTCACAGCTCTACTGTCTTTTCTGAAATACAACCATCAGTAAACCATTACTCTAAAAACTATACTGGTCCCCATTTTGATAACTTCACTTACATGTTAATGTAAGATATAAAGTATAATCCATTCTATAGTCAATTGCATTAAGTGGTCAGGTAACATTTGTTAAGCAGCATCCTGAAAGGGCATTGCCTACTTTCGCGGCTGTGGTGGGAAAATTGAGAAGCCGCAGTATTCATGGAATAGTTCTTCCAGTAGAAAATCTTTGCAGTTGACTGCTGTTGCAAACCCAAACAAACTCAGTAAAATTATGACCTGACAAAGGAAAAAAGAAATAACTTGAGATAAATTACATCTGTGTTCCGTGCGCAGTCCTCCTGCATGGAGACCTGTGGCAATGAGAAGCTGTGGGTGGTGGTTACCCTGGCTGCTGCAGCACTGCAATGTCAGCCTCTTTTTGTGCTTTGTGGCACACATCATTCTTCTTAATTCATTGGAAGCATTTATTTTTTCATATATCCCCAGAAATCAGGACATATATACCTAACAAAGTTTTCTTTAATTCTCTGTCTGATCTTGGTCTCTCTTACAGTAGTAGAATACTGCAGCACTCCATTTGTAGAAATGCTTTCAGTATTTTCTTCCTGCAACCTCAGATCAATTCTGAGTGTTCAAGGCTGCTCTGCAGCCTCATACTGAGCAACTGGTTTACTGTTCCTTGCATTTGTGCTCACACCTTGATTATTCAGCTGTGTCAGACTGTGCTCAGCTGCTTATCTATGCTAAAATTCTGCAAGACTACCCCTCAGTAAAATACAGGAACTGGCCATAGGGAGCTGGGCAGGTGGGTAACTGTGTTATGGAGAGTCCCTGCACGGTCTGGCTCAGAGTTGCTCCTGGGTGCTCAGCATGCTGCAGGCAGGCGACCCGTCCTGAGCCAGACTTTAGACAGAACCGGGGGCTTTTCCCAGAACACAGTACAGGCACCACAGGCACCCTCACAAACAGCATTATTTAGAATTATATATAGGATGTTTTTATGTGTGCATATGTGTATTTGTGTAGGTATGTACATAAAGAAAATAAAAGTAGTATTTCTTAATTCAGTCAAAGAAATCTACTAGATTCTGCATCATAAATGGTAGAAAAATGTTTACTGGTTGCTTCCCCTCCTTTCCTTGCAAAGGCACCAGTCTTGGGAACAAGTTTGGTATGATGACTAATGATTAAAATTCGGCAGCCTTGTAGATAAAAAGAGGATTCCATAGCGCCTTTCAACATGGAATTGCTTAATGAAAAGTGGACATTATTTCTTTTTCTTATATCTTCTTTGACAGCAGTAGAATGACAACAGCATCATTTTGTGTGTGAGTGTGGGGAAAAACATTTGAGTAGCTTTTTTTACTATCTGGATAGAGACCGTCTAATATATCAGGCTTAACAGAATCATTTCGTAATTCATCTTCAGTTTACCTTCTACTTCAGTGTTGGATGAATCCGATTTTTCATTATATAATATGTACACAAACACTGATATTTGATACTCTATATTCTACTTCACAGAACTGGTATTTGCATGATACTAAAGTAAAACACATCTATGTGTTTTCTACTATGATCAATCAATATTTCCACTCAGTTTACCTGAAAAGTGTGTTGTGACTAGAAATAATTCTGTGTTAAAGCAATGGAAGGGGAGAAGAATTAGGTATTCATTGTCACTAATGAACTAGGACTGCAGATTTAGATAAGACTTTGATGAACCTTGGAAGAGAACAGATAATCAGCTCTTACATAGTGATGTTACACATGTGTGGATCTAAATGAAGAAGTGCAATGAATAATGAATGTTTAGGAAAAAAAGCCATGAAACTGATATACAAAATGGTACATTATGTTATTGAATGAATAACTTGATAAATTTGTCAAGAGCTGAGTTTGGCTGGGGGTTCTTTTTGACTTTTGTTAATGAGGCATAACAGCTGACTTAATTCTTTTTTTCAGTGAACTGATCTCACAGACATTGACAGTATAAGCATTTTCTGTGTATGAGTGGAAGCACTGGAGGCTTGGGTAGAAGCACATATTTGCAGCTGTTTTACATAACATCTGGATTGCATCCACATTACCAGCTGTAACGTACATGGAATAAAAGAGGGGAAGAGCAGATGAGAAGGATTCCAGGAGATTGTGTCATTAAATGACTATGGGTAATTTAAACATTCAGGTATTAATAGTGGTACAGTACTCTGAATTTAAAGGTTGGGGGGGAGGGGAGCACCTACCTGTTCTTGTATAATAATAATAATAATGAAGAAAGATTTAATGAACTTCTTGTGTTAAGGTAATAGTAAAATCTAGAATTTAGTGGTGAATTATTTAGTGCACTTAAAAAAAAAAAGATGTTTAATGGGTTTTCCTTAGCTTTGGAAGTCATTAAATGTTTTAGGTTAATTTTTTGCTTTGACTTACGGAAGATAAATTCAGTTGTACTAAAGGTGTAAGATTTTGTTATGTTAGCAATCTAAGACTGGTCTTCTAGTCCAGACTGGCTGGTAATATGAGTCTGGTGAAAAGATAATTACATGCTCTGTTGAAAAAGGGGATGGTTCTCATCATATTTCAGGATTTATCTCCTTGAGTAGATAGGCACAACAAATATTTATCCTAAGTTGCTTTTTTTCATTTATATTTACACAAAAAGCCTCTAAACTTGTTAACTCCTGCCTTTTAACACTGAGAAGCAGGTTTGTAACCAGAATTGGAATAAATATTATTAAAACAAAATTTATAACACAAATACAGAAGTGGCTTTTTCTCTCATATTCTTACATTAACTGAAAAAGTTAAAGCATTAAAAGCTGAATTAAACAAGTCCCTGGGCTATTTAATTGGGAACCGCTGATAAGTGTCAATGTTGCTCGATATTTATGTGGCATTATTTTCCCTGTGAAGGGAATTATTAGAAGAGGAAACCTGAACGGGTCGAACTAAATGCCTTTGAGTCCAACAAAATGGTCTTAATGTAGGACTTGGGGCTGAGCTGCGAGCAGATGCCCGGTTTTGTCGGCTCCTTGTCCCCAGTGATCCCGACCCGCAGCGGGTGCCAGAGGCTGAGGGGGAACGGCGCGTGTGTCTGAGTAAGGGAGACGTTTTGTTATCAGCTTGAATGTTAACAGCGATTGCAAGTAAAGCAAGTGATTTTGCAAATGGATAAAGCAGGTTTACTATCGTCTGCGGGATGTACCAGAAAATGGAATGAAAAGCAATTTTCCGACTGTTGGGGGTTGGAAGGAATTGTATGTGAAAAATTGCCAAAATAAAGAAAGAAACTGTGCTTCCAGCCCCTTTATTAATCTATACTATTTTTATTTTACAAAGGTTACTTTGTTTCAATTGGGCTTTTGCCTAACATTTTCCTAGACCAGTCTCCCGAAGTAGTAAGTATAATAAGCAACACCGGACAAAGTGCAAATGCAGACCCTTGTGGAAACTTCCAGTCCTTGTGGGAAGTCTCCCAAAGCAAACCCTGTCAACACTGCAAACATCTGAAATGCCCTAATACGCATCCATTCTTCTGCCTGTTATCTCACAGTTAAGTACCGTTCTTCTAATATGTTAGATCTGCTGTGCCTGAGCAAAACTGCACCCAGAAGAGCTGATTCGCTCTGTGCTTGAGAGAATGAATACCTGTATAAACAGGGTGTTCTGCTTATGCCATTTTCACCAGCAAACTTTAAGAAATTGCTTTTTACCAGCCTCCAAAAAGGAAGACATTGACCAGAATATTGGTAGTTTTCTCACGGTGTGCACAGATGGCATCAAAAAGGGACGGGAACTACTTAAAAGCCAAAGGTCCCCTAGTGCAGCTGGTGCCAGGCTTCACCCTACTAACAAAGAAATAGAAAAGCAGCATGGGCAGTTCAGTGCTGGTGCAGACTCGCCTCCCACACCTTGGGGAAGGGCCCTGCCATTGGCGTTGCCAGAACTGCACCGAACTCTGCTAGAAAGACAGAGGAAATGGGAAATTTAACGTACAGGAGGTGAGGAGGACACTTTCTGTCCTCCTGACTAGTGGAATTGCTTGGGCTCCTGGAGGCGAGATCTTCATCTGTTCTTTTTGTCACTCTTGAAGTCCATTGGAAATATCTCTCTGCTGAACTGGGGCACGTTTTTTGTGTTTCCACATCAAGCCAGTGGAATGATTAGACTGCTTAATGTGGATTTGAGGATATCCATGGACTGTAACTTGAAAAATTCTGGGGAATGTGCCAGTCTGAATCTGGCCACGTTTTTAATTTCTACCCTTGTTTTTCTGCTAGTAACGAATTCTAATGGTATGTATACCTCTGATATTTGATATATTTCACATCCATCTCTTCTGAAGTGGGCACAAAGACTTTCATCTTTATTAGTTTTAGGCCTGCAGCTGGTCTTCAAAGATATCAGAGACAGTTTCTGCTCTCCTTTTCCAGCTTGGGAAAACAAGAATCTTCCAGAGGCAAATGAGCTGGGAGCGGGTGATCACTGTAGCCTTCATCAGATTTGGCCAATTTCAAAATGAGATGATGACTCATTTTGTTGTTCTTTGTAATTATTTTCTCACTTTCACTTGTGCTGTGAACTTCTTGGATCTTACAAGTAGATTTGATGTTACTTCCAGAAGAGCACTTATCAGTAATTAGACATGCCATAAAAATCCTATGCCATGATTTTTTTTTTTTTTTTTTTTTTTTTTTTTTGGTAAACCACAGAGTGAAATCTGGAAAGGCTTTACGGACCCCAGAGCTGCTTCTGCTGATCTGTGAAGTAACATATTCTTAATTGACAGAAAAGCTTGAGGATTTTTTCATCAGTTTTTTGATAATTTCCTATATATGAATGCAAGTGGTTTGTCTCTGCAGGAATGCAACTCATAACACCTTTTCATTCAAGAATGTTTAACTAGTTTAGGTGAACATTCTGTACAAAAAGATTTTTTTCCACCTTTTAGATTCTAATAATAATAATAAAATATCAGTTCTTTGTGTGTCAGCATGTGTATCCTACTGCAGCATAGTCTATAAAGAGTTAATCTAATTACTTTTAATAGAGAGCTAACTCCAGTTCTCTCCAAAGTAATGTTTTGGTGGAAATGGGATTTGAAACCAGAGTCTGAGTAAAGTTAGTACGATGTGAAGAAAAGTTTATCTGTTAGCAAGTCAGTATTTACTAGCTTTAAAAGAGACCTCCTTTAAAGTGAAATATGATTTTTTCATCCCTTGTGGTCCAGCCATTCTTCTTTTAATAGTGATAGCTCAACTTAAAGATTATTTTGAAAACATTTCGTGCTGCAGAGGAACTATTACATTTGCATTGAAATCAACTGTTTCAGTAATGTTTAGGTCTATGCAAATAGGTAATACTGTGAAATACCAATCCTCCTTCTACTCTTCACCCTCTCATGCCCTAAGGCTTGCTGAAGACCTACACCTAAGTGAGGTGAACTTAATACAACTCTAGGTTTAAAAATTGACTCTGAACCTTGCTTGAATTTTTTTTTTTTTTTTAAGCATCCTCAGGAAAATTCCATGCAATGCCCATGTTTTAAAATAATCTTCTGAGACAATAATGTTGTCAGAAGCCAACTTCATCATTCTGTCTTTACACAAACAAATTGTGTTAATTTCAGTTGCAACCAGCGAGATTCAAATCGATTACTTCCCTTAAATCTGGTCAGTGAGAAAAGAGTCCTCAAACTGTTGTTAAGACAGGTTTACCAAAGACACTATTTAACTTGTCTGCTCTTGCAGAAGACCAAGACTATTCACTGTATTTAGTTCCTGAAATATTTTTTAAATGTCATCACACTGTATTTTTAAAAAAAAAAAAAAAGCAAACCCACACAATATAAACAATGAGAACCCCCTCTCCCCCCAAAAACACATTCTCTGTTGATTTTCACTCAGGGATCTTTGCTCTCTTATTCAGCTCCAGAATGAAGGCAGTCGACATTTGGCATCCAGCACTTCATATTTCTTTACAGGAGTGGGGCTTTGATGTGCAGATAATACTTTACCTGTGGCATATTACAATCTTAACTTCAAGCTTTCAGTTTCAAACAGCTGCTATAGTACTTTGGACTTTTTTTTTTTTTTTTAATCGTGCAAGATTTTCATAAAATAGATTTCTGCTAAGGTGCCTAGAAATCAGAAGATAAAATTAACTTGGCTAGAAATTTCAATAAGCACTGAATTAACAAATTTCAGATTAGTCTTAAACATCCTGTGTATGTAGAATTCTTTTTCATGCAGTGCTCTGGTGGACTGCATAAACAAAATTATGGACCATCAAAGTTTGTAGACACTGATATTATTGAAATTCTGCAGAGGGGAACTGATTAGATATGAAAAATATTTGCTTTGTTCTTCAGCCATCCTGTGTTTGAGATATGCATGTTTAGCTATTGTAGACCGTTTATCACCAAGTGATTCAAATGCCCCATTAATTGTGGTGCTGGATTAGATTACGCATATATTAATTGTTTTGTTCATTCTAATTTGCATGAGAGCATGAGCTTGAGGGTTTGATGTTCTTATCTCGTTTGTTTTGCAATTGAATTACTGACTTCACCTACTAGTGTTGAAACCGTTGATAAATGCCTTGTGTTGGGAACACATTGGAATTCTTAGGCATAAAATTATAAATGAAATACATACATCAAGATGTGGTTATTTATAAAAGCTGTTCTCTTCTGTGTAGTAACCTGCTGCTATGCCCTGGAAAAAAATGTAGTGCCACACACTTTCAATTCATTGAAATCACTACAATTTTCTTCTATTTTAAAGTACATAATTCTCTTCTATTATTACAGCGTGGGGATTAACACTCAAATCATTAATGAGTCCAAGTGTAACTAGGGCAAAATTATTTTTGTTTTACCCATTTTAGTAAATAGAGTCCTTAGTAAATTTCTTCCTTACCTTGAGGCTCATGTGATGTGAACTTTTATTTCCACTTGTCCAAACTACAGTTAACAAGTGCAGTTCTGTGCCTGTGAAATTAATGGTTCCACATTCCACCTCAAGGAGTTCAAGTGAGGATATAGACTCAGCCATAACAGGCATCTAAAACACCTTCTGAAAAGTGTGTGAAGAGACTGGAAAGTGGATTTCATCTGATATTCTGACCCAGCACACAGCTGACTTAGCATAATTATCAGTGAAGCAGCTCTTACTTATTGGTGGACAGATGGGCTTCCAAGATCCATGTTGAGCAAGAGAGCACTGCTAAGCTGGGTCACGATTGGTTCTACCATTGAATCTTAAACCGAAGCCGTGTTCTCTAAACTTATGCCAGTGCCCTCGGGGCAGTCAACAAGCTGTGCTACTGAGACTAAGGGTCTGATTTAATTTTATACTCTTTGCTTGCTCTCCAGAAGTGCAGTGACTTGTGCAAAATGCATTTTAACCATTGCTTTCCCCAATCCTCCCATATGCCTATACGTGTTTTCCAAAGAATTTGAAGAATGCTGAAGAATGTTAAGGATGGTTTGGCAAGGGTTGAAGTTTAAAAACAGGTAAAGTGATAGATCTGGCGGGATACTGATCTGTTTCTTAAATGTGACCCTGAATAACACTGAGGATAGGACAGTTGTGGAAAGCAGCATACCTGGCATGCTGGATTTTGCACTGAGCAGTAGCTTTTTATGTGATGCTGTGATTGAGCAAGTTACGTCAAAGTAATACATCTCTGTACAGCTTTGCCAAGACCCTTGGGAACACCACAGAGGGTTCCCTTGGGTAGTTCTAAAAAAGCTGACAAATGGGAAACATCTGAAAACAGAGAAATGGGAGTGACTTAAGAGTTTCAAATCTCACCTTTCATTTTACAACTGTGGAACTTTTTCAGATGATCCCACGTAAGGCTTCTTGATCCTGGGCTAAACATAATACTGTAAGAAGATTTTGAGATTAAGAGTAGGCAGAAAAAATGTCAGGAGATCTAGTGATAAAAGCTTAAGCTTCATGTGTGAAATAAATAATAAAATATATGTGAATAAATAAAATCATAAGTTAACGTGTGAAATAAGGTGAACAACAGCAGCTCTGGGGAATGAAGCCTAAATCACTATACTAATAGGCTTCTGAGGACCACAACAGTGTATAATCTTTTCAGCGGTGTAAGTTGTGACTGTGATGGTCCTCGAGGCCCTGCCGTTACTCCTCAAGGATACCTCATATCCTAGATTAGCAAAAGGGTTTTTTGGGAGCGGTTTTACTTAAAATAGGCTACTGTATTGCATGTGCCATGGGACACAGGTCTCTTATGGCTGCTCTAGTATGGTCTTTATGGTCTGTCTTTGGAAAAATGGAAAGGTCAGAGTAAAGGAAGGATAAATTGTGTACGAATGTGAGAAGATTGTTCAACTGACTTGCATGAAGTCCCTGGTGTGTATGAAGGCTGAAAGATCAGGTAGGCTCATACCACTTGCAATTAACTGAAAATGGCATCTATTTTACTTATCTGAAGTTAGAGAGAATGGCAAGAGCTCTCTCACTGAAGCTAGAAATTTTATGCTGTCCTAAGAAAATTGTCATCAGTTATTCTAAGTTTTGATTGCTTATCATCGTGGTCTGTCTATGAAATATATCCTTGGTGTTCATGTAAAAGTGAGTTCAATAACCAGCAGGATCAGAGAGGCATGTTAACAGAAGAAACTGTAAAAACTATTATTCTACCATATGGTGATTTTACACTATACAAAAATTTCTCATTTTCCCCTTGCAGAATGACAGACTGTTTTGTAGCTGGGCTTGTGCTTCCTTTCTGAGTTGCTTCTAGACACGCAAATCCTCTTTGGGAAGAGTACTTTTCCTAGGGTGTTGAATTATTTGATCTTCCATGCAAAGATGCTAGAAATGAGTGTTTCGGGTTTGGTTCTGTGCTGTGTTCTGTCTCTTTGAAGATCTTCTAGTTCAATGAGAGTTGCATTGTATTCATCTCTGCAGATCACTATTGATATTGCATGACAACTTTCTCCCAAATTATCTTCTAGGAATCAAAGTTTAATGAGGTGAAGGCATTGTGTTCTTCCAAAAGCTTTGCTTTTTTTTTTTTTTTTTCCTCTTAATTTGGGAGTATAGTGTATCCCGGTTCAGAAAACAGATGCTAAATAATTTCTTTACAGTACTTTCTTTCTCTTGCCTTTTCAACATAAGGATATGCTGGAGATAGATTTCATAATGCAAGCCTGAGCTTTAAGCTGGATTTTGGAGTTTCCAGTAGCAGTGTTATTTCCGTACCGAGAGTTTGGCACAAACTTTGTAGTTTGCTTAGGACCCTCTGCATTTTTGGCAGTGAACTGAATGCCACATTTACTTCATTGTTATAGTTACTCTTTCTTTATAGTTAAAACTAGCCCTACATGTGCTGCACTCACACCTTCCATTGTTTTATACAAAACCCTTATATCTCTGGTTTTCTTTTATGTCTTCTTTTACGCAACTTGATAACTGTAATTTTCTGACTAAAAAATGTTATTTTCATATTGCTATGCAGTAATGCTTTTCAAATTTGTCTTGAACAACACTTCATTTTCAGAACTTGAAATATGACTGGCTATCTTGATAAATGTTTGAATTGCTATCATTATAGTGCTCTACTGTATGAAGAATTAAAAAGAAAATCCACACAAATAGCAACACAGTGGAAAGAGCAAAACAAAGTATCTCAGGACTGGTATTTCTAAGGATTAATGCAGTGTTTTTATCTGTTTTCCCCCCACTCCCCTCCTTGAAACATGATCAGGACAGGATTATATTTTTCATTCTGAGTAATACCTAAAATGAGATGTAGCTGTTTAACACATACCGCATCCATAGAGTCTATATATTCAGACTAAATTCCGCATGGACCGTGGATAATCTTTTTCCCAAATGTTTGCTAGTATCTGCTCTTAACAAGTGCTGCACAATATACACTGAAGGAACCATAAAGAAAAGGGACATAAAATTAAGCTTTGCTTTCCAACAAAGTCTGACTTAAGATCCAGAAGTGAAATTTTCAAATGGGTCAGATTTTAAATAATTTTTCTGTAAAGGGTATGAATCTCATGCATTTAAAAGTATACAGAGAGTCATAGCTAGTATTAGAAAATGAGATACAAGCAGGTTTTAAGAGATGGCATTGAAACTAAAGCTTTTAACTGAGAGGAGATCCAGTTTTATTCCATGGTTTTGTGAAAGTTTTCTTGCACTTGTAACCACTCCGTGTCATGCACAGTCTGGAAAATTGGGTTAATACCGTTCTGTTGCCCATTGCCTTTCTACCTCGCTTCGTATGTACAATCTTTCAGGACAGACTGACTGATACTGTGTGGGCATGTGTGTGGTCTCTAGTACTAAGAAAGCTGATTTTGGATGTAGCTTGTAAGTGATGTTGCAATAAAACTGAAAACAAATTGGAAGTGTTGGGTTTGAGCATTTATATGTGACAGTTTTCACGTTCACTCGAGTTTCTGTTGTTGCAATAGATACTATTTTCAATTATAATTTCTGTCGATGTTTCTTTACCTTTAAGAATTTTGTTAAGTTTTTCCAAAACTTTGCTAAATCAGCTTCCTGTAGGAAAATAATAATAATAAAAAAACCCTGAGTAGCAGAAGAACTGGAAAGATTACGTATTTGAAAATATTCACTAGCTTTTTTCCACCCAGACCTGCCAAACGCATAAGATTTTTTTTTTCTTTATAAAGTAAGCAAATAATGTGTTTATCTCTTAGTAGGTATAAATATCCCCAGCTGGGCAGCTCTTTTTCTGGTTTACTGTTTGCTCTTACTACCTGGTCCCTCTCAGCATTAAATCTTACAGCATGTGTTCTCTATTGACATTATTTTTCATGTATAGTAAGTTGTTGTACTTTTCCAAGGAGACTTGTAGTTCCTCCTATTGCAGACTGTTTTAATAAGGTGTTTGTTAAAACCTGGGTAAGTAGCTTTCAAAAGACAAGAAACACCTGGAAAATTGATCCATTGCTGTATACTGTTAGACTTTGTGTTGACTTTAACAGTTTTCAGTATCTATTCACACCATTTTGTATAGAGTGACTTGTGAGTGCAGAATATGTAAAACACTTCCCCCTTCCACAGAGGAAGAGTAAATAGGAAAACTTCAAAAATTTTATCTACCAGATTTATGCTCTGGAATATAGCGGAAAAGAAAAATGTTAGAGAGGTTTTATTGTAGGAAGAGGAGGAAGTTGTGACGACCTCATGCTGTTGATGGGTGAAGGGCGGGCATTTAGGCTGGTTATATCTAATG
Organism: Caloenas nicobarica; assembly: GCF_036013445.1. Taxonomy (NCBI): domain Eukaryota; kingdom Metazoa; phylum Chordata; class Aves; order Columbiformes; family Columbidae; genus Caloenas; species Caloenas nicobarica. The sequence continues at coordinate 34,832,461 of NC_088248.1, read as the reverse complement.
TCAGTCCTTGATACTATTGATCATAGAGCTATTTACTATCTGACAATCCTTCAAAAGCTAGTGCAAGTGATTCATTCAGAATGGTGGTTTTTTCCTATTTTTTTCCTCTCCTCTCCCCTCATTCTCTCCTCTCTTTTCCACTCTTTCTCCCTCTGTTCCTTCTTGCTTAGGAACTAAAAAAATAGTTCAAGTAGTTACACATTTTGTTATGGCTGCTTCTTGTCATCACAGTTCCGGATGCTGCTGGGGCATTTAGAGATCATATTGTAAATGAACTGTAAATCTTTTAAAGTGAAGAAAAATAGGGATATAAACAGCTTTTCTTTTGCTGTGGATACAACAGGTATTTTTAGTTCTATCTCATTCATCCTGGCGGATGAACTTCGAATGATTCTTCTACTGTATCTAATACAGGAATAGTATATAGATGAGAGTCAAAAGCCTAGCTATTATCCAAACCACATATGACTGATAGAAATAGAGAATAATAATTATTATTGAAGAATATTTAGTCAGAAAATAACATTAAAAATTAAAAGTTTGTGCATTGGTGATAGCCTGATGTGCTGTCTTCTTGCTTACAAAGTACAGATGTGGAATCAGATTAACTTCTGAGTGTTTTACTCTGCCTTTATTTGGCAAAGAGTCTCTTTCATATCCAGACTGTAATCTTTTAAATGTGTATGCTCTCACAGTTACCAATACTTTTGTATTTCTGTAGAGCAGTACACCTACAAATAATTCTGTTCTTACTGGAATTAACTATAATATAATACCTATAAAACTTCCACAGCGCTTTCTGCTGGAAATGCCTCTTCATTTGCACCTCCAGCACAACTCATGATTCTGGATTAATTAATTAAATATCTAAATAGTTTTGGGTTGGAGGAAGAGGCCAGAGATAGGGAGCAGTCCTTGGCTAGGGTCTGTATGTTATGTGATGACTCTTTACTGCATAATATTGTTACAAGGAAAAAACTGGGGCAAGAACAAATGTGAAAAAATATTATCAAAAGGACCAGCTTGACGTTTCTTTTAACCATAAGAGAAAAGAAAGATATTGCTATAATAGGTTTAACTGCTAATTGTTATATTGCAGAGCTTTTTGTTGATTTTTTTTTTTTTTTTTTAATGACTGGAATGCATATTTACTATATGAATATGCAACATACTAATAATCCTATTTTTTCAGGATAATTATTGGCTGAAAAAAAAGGCAGATTATAAAGTCCATTATAAAGTAATTATTCCAGCAGCTTTACGTATTTATTCTAGATGGAATTCCTTTCATATTCAAGTCAGCAGGAGCTTTAATATTGATTCCACTGCAGCCAAGACTTTACCTGTGGACTTTGGAATAAATGCTTATTGAAACACTCTAGAATAATTAGATTTTAGGGCATGTGATAACACCAAAACTTACCTCATCTAACATTTAGCAAAAGGAATTCTTTATCTTGGCTAAAATGTAATATTTATCTAGTTTTAAAAGATATTGAGAAGTTCAGGGCCAAGACGGCCTTCCGAAAGAGTTTGATCTGAAGACAGATCTCAATAGAGGTTACTTTAATTACGGGAAGATTTATCATGTGCAAAACCCCCTGTTTAACTGCCATCTTCTTCTTTGAGCAGAAGCCAGAGTACTAGGCAAAGGGCTGGCAGAATACTTGAAGGTTATAAAGCATAAACTTGTAAAATATAAACTCATTTTTGTTTTGTAGTGCAAGTTGGAACCAACGAAGGTTTGTTAGTGTATGATTAGTCATGATTATCTCCTGCAAGACATTAAGTCATGCAGCTGTTTGGAAACTTTATTAAATCTGTTACTATAGTTCCATGCTCTGTTATCCAATGATGTTTTGTTTTGTTTTGTTTTGTTTTTCCTTCTTTCTTTTTCTTCATTTTGTCATTCCTTTTTGGGCCAACTACCAAAACTCAGGGTTCCTGAAGTTCTGTTAGAAAGCTTTCGCTTCTCTGCTCACTTCATCTGTGTGCAGTTCTTCACATAATGTTCTTTACATAGCTTCAACAGAAGACCTTTAGCCAGCAGTTAAATAATGTGATATTCAGTGCCCAAGGGTAACAGTACAAGTTTGAACTCAAAATAGTAACTGAAGAAAAAAGGAATAGGTTAAAGTGTAGGATTTAAAACAAACAAAAACCACAAACAAACGAAACAATCCCCTGTGCATTCATCTTGAGTCGTTTGAACTGGAATTTTTATATATCCCTTTTCAAGTGTGTGAAGTAAGTATATGTCAGAGGAAGGAGCAATCTAAACAAGAGGTAATATTTCTCCTATGTGTTTCTAATTTGTTACTTTACATCTGTGTCATACTTTGTATGTCTGTATTTATTATGTTTGCTAATTTAGGTAATAAGTACTTGGGTAAATTAGCAGATTTCTAATTAGAAGTTGAATCAATCATGTTGTGATGGTTGACAGGTCATGCGTGTATATTATATGCACTTGTGTGTGTTACAGGTATTTGCACTTCTCTCTATTTCTTACTAATACCTGAATAATCATGTCAAGATTTCCAACAGGTAACTGTATCAAAGCACAGAAGCTACTCAAAATGGAAAATCCACAGAAGGCTAAAAGTGTCTGAGAGATTTAGCCGAGAGAAGCCAGGAACCATACCACTTTGGAAAGCTATCTTAGGAGACAGACATAGCAATCCTGTATGAAATTTTCTTTGCTCACTACTTGAAAAGGTGATGATGGAAACAAACCCTGTGTGCCTCAAAAGCATTTCTTGTGGTCCTTGAGGCATAATGGTTTAGAAGAACAGACTGGCAGGTTGAAAATTGGCTGGACTGCTAGGCTTGAAGGCTCAGAATCTAGTCGGTGGCAGGCAGTGAGTGGAGGATGAGGAAGCCAGGCTTGTTTAGTCCGGGAAAGAGGAGGCTGGGGAACAGTCTAAGAGCAGCCCCCAATTGCCTGAAGAGCAGTTGCAAGGGTGATCAAGTTAAACTCTTCCTGGTAGCGGCACAGAGTGTAAAAACAAAACAAACTCCCAAACCTCCATGACTAAAAATTTCAGCTTGAGAGGTTCCGATTGGACATTAGGAAAAACGTCTCATGCACCGAGATAGTGCAGCACTGGGACAGGTTATCCTAAGGCTATGGTGAGTTTCCATCCACCGGGGTTTTTGAGCATCAGCTGGAAAACGCCAGCCCTCAAATGAGTGACCTACTGTGGTGTGAGCAGGAATAGTAACCCAAGCAGGAGCTGGGACTGGAGGTCTCCAGAGGTCACTTCAAAGCAGCATTTGTGTGATTTTGAGTGGCTGTGCCCTGATAACCACTTTACATATGAATGATATCAAACAGAGCTATTTGTCTTCAATTTTCTGCCAGTAACAGACCATTTTTCAGCTTTCCCTTTGTACCCAGCAAAAGAGTTAAATTTCATTTTGACTGTTACATTCAGATAATAGCTAAGAAGTGCCTGGAGGCAACTGAATCAGAGTCAGAGGACAGAAGTAGTTACCCCTGTATGCCTTGAGTTACTATTTTTGAAAGTAGGGTTACTGCTTTTTGAAAGTGTGGTGAAAGAGGAAGAAATGGCGTGTTATTTTACATTTCAAATAGTTTCTTCTACAAAGTCTCAGTTTCTGTACATATGTGGAGTGTTGTAAAAATTAATAGGAATGTTGTCAGGAAATCCTTTTGATTACTTTAATTTAAAAAACCTGCTTCTCTCTGAAGTTCTGTGGTAATGAACAAGTAGTTACTGTCATCTTTTTTTTCAGAGTTTTAAAGCAGAGAACTCACACATACTGCAATATCACTGTATATCTGAAAAAGCTTTAATAGTAATTGGTAAATAGAGTTCAAACTTTTCTTATGTTTGAATGTGGCTTTTTTATTTTTCAAGTAGTGATAGCCACAATTAAGCTAGTGCTATTTCTGAAGACTTAAAAGGTGATTTTTCGTAATCAACAGCTATTGAATCAAATACACCGAATAATATATGAACAGTATGTGATTAGCAGTATACTCATCTTGTCCGGTTGTGAAATTAGTGTAAGGTTAGCAAAATGCTTTAAAAATCAATTTTACCAGCACTGTTAAGTGAATCAACCCTTAAGTGAATCCGTGCTGAGGCCGTCACTCCTCACATGATGCTTCTCTCTTACTCTGCAACCACTCGACTGTCTCCTGAACTATTTGTGATTTGTCTGACTTTTACTTATGACCCTCACTGAAATGTAGTGATCACGATGTACTAAGAAAGAGGTATTTGCTATATTTAAAAAGTGTCAGCACTGATCTTTGTGAAATGTGTTGTGCCCATGGGGGAAGAGACCTCCTTTGAAGTAGGCAGGAATGAGCTTGTCTAGTCGGTGGGTTTAATTTCAGTTTACAGTGGCATCTGCTGATCCCTTTGGTGATACCGTGGTTTTTCATCTGCGTTACCACGTCAGTGGAAGGGTTAGGCACTGCCGCGCTTTCAGAATGCCTGGAATCTCATAATTTTCAGGAGCAGACTTTCTACATTGATATATAAATCTGGTGATAGCATCTTGTACCACATCAAAGGCGACTGCGGTGACTCATTCTTCAACTGCAGGCTCTGTTAAGTGTGTGCTGTCCTTTCCTAACAAGCGTAACTGTGTCCTATCCCTAGGTCAGCTTAGGGATGTTTCCTGTTTAGATGTTCTCCTGCAGGTGATCTCAGTTTTGCCCATCTTCTGATGAAGCTTCTTACTGAAGATGCAAATATGTTATTTGGTCCTTGTCTGTCCCCATTTCCCTTGCGTGGTGGTGTTGCCCCCTGGCTGAGAAGGTGCCTTGCCTGCCTCAGTCCTTGCCTAAACTGATCCTTCAGGGTTGTTTAATGATGTTTGTTCAGGAATAATCTAATCTGTTGGTTTGGGGGTTTTTTTTCCTCTTTTTTTTTTTTTTTTTTTTTTGACGGGGGAGGGAGGCGGTAGGATGGTTGTTAATAGAAAGGCAGACAGATCAGTGCAGCAATGTATATAGCTTTGGAGTTGTACAGCTGACTGCTATAAATCTGACTGAACTTAGTACTCGTTTTTAAGTGTAACTTGGACTGATTTATCCCTAAATAAGGCCAGGAATTACAAAGTCATTCCACAAAGAATAGAGACTATCGTCTCATTTTAGCCCCTTTCAGGTAGCTGTACCCTTCACACAATTTCCTCAAAGTAAATGTTCAGAGCATGCATGGACTCTGTAGGAAAAGGCTAGGTTTTTGTGGTACAATGGTACGATTTATGTAGAATGGATAAAAAAGAATATTGCAGCTTATCTGAAGACAAATAACAAGCTTCATTCTCCAGTAACAGCAATTACTCGCCTTTGTAGTCATACAAAATAATTCTTTTGTAAGAGAAGAAATTCCACTGTGCAAGAGCAAATATTTGAAATGGAGCAAGTGTTGTGTGTGGGAATTTGATATGTTCATGGAACACTGTTGTGTGCTAAAATAAATAGATACTTTTTCCTTTGCAAATGGAGGAGCTGAAGATACCAGAGATGCCGCAACTTCTCTTCAGTAAATTGCCATATGCACCTTCTTTCCTCTGCCTTTTTTTATTGACTTCTCGTTTGACATGCCTGGACTATTTACAGTCCTTATGTACTGTTGTTATCATTGCCCTCATGACACAAAACAAAACACTTTCTTAATGCGTTGTGAAATACAACGTGGTTTGTAATCCTGTGTGTGCTTTCAAAGACAAAATGAACCACTGGCTCTAGTGTTTTCAGACACTACATGTTGACATGTTTGTCTGAAATGGTCCTTTGCATACTTTGGAAATAGCACTCTGGTGCACTAATCTCTGGGAAAGTAATTTTTATTATTGTTGGCTCCTTTGCTTAGCATGGAGCTCTCAGCTGACATACTAGACATTATCGAAAAATGCTTGTGACTCAGCTAACAAAAGCCCAGTGAAGTGTCTAAACTAGGAATCTGTTTCTTGCACCTTTTTGTGTGTGTGCTTTTTTACTTATTACTGCATGCTATCCTGTCTTACTTGTACACAAGGCAGTCAGTCCTCTACAAAGCAAGACCACACTCCATCAGTTTTATATAAGCAGCAATTCCACTGAAATGACATTTTACTATTTTTATACCACAAGTAAAAGGCACCAGTCCATCAGAATGGAAGGCAAGATTCCATCAGAGTTTAAATTACACTTAAGTACGGATTAATTCTTTTAAAATAGCAATGCTGTTTCTGTGGCCTTCTTTTCTTGCAGTACATTCATTTAGCTGTCAGCCTTTACACTTAGCTATAATAAGGTACAATTGCAGTGTGTATTTTCATTGGAGACTGAATCGTATCTCTTACATAGCTTCATATGAATGTTTTTTATAATGTCAGTTATAAAGCAATCAGAAAAATAAGACAAAATATCTAACTGTAAAAGACAATGGATAACTGAAAACAAAATAATATTAATAACTCTCCAGTACAAAACTACAAGCTTATTTCGTTACTAAAGTTATTAATAGGTAACTCTGAGAATTCCTGTGTTTTACTGAATGAAATGTCCAATCTGACTGTATACAGGTTTTTCAAAAAAGCCAGAGATAGTAAAAGTAATGTGCTGTAGCATAAGGAAGATTATTTTCATTTGATGGTATTAAATTTTGTAGCTTAGAGACATCACCATTGTATGTCACAATGTTAGGTCAGTGCCTGTTGTTTTGCAGCTAAATATTCCATATGAGCTGATTCCAGCTGTTGAATGTGAATTCCTGTGACTATTGGGCACTTGAGAATGAGTTTTCTTGATTTACTGTGAAAAGAGTTGTTTGGGCTCTGAAAGGCACAGCTGCTGCTCACCAAAGGAGTCCTTTCCTTTTGGTGACTCCTTGTAGTTATGAGTTCATAACCTGAGGAGGTCTTTTAAGTAGTTTCAGTGTTACCGTGTGCTTTAAAAATCAACTGCAGTTGGCTTATTTCTTTTGAATTCATTTACTGCTGCATTGTAAAACATGCATTTAATTTTACATATGTTTAGTCTCACAATGATGTGAAGAATTTTGAGGAATGTTCTCACTTGAGGCTTGTCATTAAACACCTAGTTTCTTACACTTGGTGACTTTCTCAGGTTTCCCAAGTATGTCCCAGTTGCAGTCCTGTATTGGGATAACTTGTTCTGGTACAATCCTCAGGAAGGAGGAAGCCATCAAAATCCTTATCACTGAACTCCATGAACATAAGATAGTCTCTTTTAACAAGAAACAAATGGAAACCATCCCTTCTGTGGTAGGTGTGAGCAGACCTCTCCCTGTACCCTTGTATGATATCCGTGCGTTCTCCAGTAATAAAGAACTGAAACCTGCAGCAGGCTGCATGATGTGGTCCCTTGGGCTGCTGGGCTTCTGTCAGGAGTCCAGTCTTGTCTTCAGGTGTTTGCAGTCACATTTCTCTTATTTCCACTTGAACTTCTCTTCCACATTCAGAACAGCAGTTGAGATTTGGGGTTGAATAACCTTTTACCAGCAAATTAATATTTATCACTTTGGGGTTGTTGTTACTAAATAGATTTTCCAAGCAGAAATACCTTGCAGGATGAAGAGAACAAAACAGCATTTTTATCTGCATATTGTACAAACACTTTAGGAAAAGGAGAAGAAATGAGTATTGATGCGTCCGTTTTCTCTCTTTACTATAGGTGTGCAGGATCCTCAGCATGAGAAGATAATTACTGTGACTACTAATGGAAGTATTCACAGCCCCAAGTTTCCACACACATACCCACGCAATACTGTTTTAGTGTGGAGATTAGTAGCAGTAGACGAAAATGTATGGATACAGCTTACTTTTGATGAAAGATTTGGGCTTGAGGACCCAGAAGATGACATTTGCAAGTAAGTTACTTTAACTTAGAAAAATCTGAATGAAGTTATGGGAGATGGAACAAAAAAGTTGCTCGAGTTTTGCAAAAATGTCAGACTTGCATGCCAATATATTTATAAAATGCATCTTTTAAATCATTAGTTTATGACTTTCTTTTGCACTGCTAAAGACGGATTTAATTATTAAAAGCGTTCGGGTCCCCCATTTTCCTTTTGCATTCAGTATCTCGCCCACAGATACATTATGATACAAAAATATGAAAGATTTAATCTCTCAAATAAAAGTTTTGAGGGGCCTGGAGCACAAGTCTGATGAGGAGTGGCTGAGGGAACTGGGGCTGTTTAGCCTGGAGAAAAGGAGGCCGAGGGGAGACCTGATCGCTGTCTGCAACTGCCTGAAAGGAGGTTGTAGCATGGAGGGGGTTGGTCTCTTCTCCCAAGTAGCAAGTGATAGGATGAGAGGAAACGGCCTCAGGTTGCACCAGGGGAGGTTTAGATTGGATATTAGGAAACATTTATTCAACTGTGACATAACGGGCATTGGGATGAATGTAGTTCTGAACGAAGACATCTGATTGGTCATGTAAAGATATTTTGTGAGGCAGCAGGGGCTGACGTTATAAATGGTTCCTGTGGGTGGGTGAAAGGGAAGAGTTCCCGAACTCTTGTATCCTGTATCTGTCTGCCATCACAGCAACACATCGTAAAAATCCCTGATGTGTGAATAGCTGTACGTTGTTTGAACTCTTTTCAGTAAATTAAGTAACAGATAAAATATGTCTTTTGAATGGCATATCTTCTTTTGATGTATTTCTGGAGAGGTACTTCACACAAGATTTTTCTTTCAAAGTAGTTTTTTGGTTTGTTTTTCTGTTAGGAGTTTTTGATTTTGAGTACCTTGTATACACATTTTATTTGATTCTTGCTTGCTTTCAGTTTTTCTAATTAACTAATATTTGTTTGGGTTTATATCTTGAATCAACTTTTGATACAAAGCTTGAATTTCTTAGCGGTTACTTTTGCACTTATCCTTTATTTTGGAGCTGAGCTTTATAACAGATAGACAGATGTCTTTCCTTCATCATTCTGAAGGGAGTAATTGTCAAGGCCATGTCAAATACAATTAAAATACTGAGTACTATAAACATATGTTTGCTCAGATGAGTGCACTCCCTTTGCACAATAATTGTTTTCTTTAAACGAAAACTTAGCTTGCTTTTTCTTTTCTTTGCATATGGCAGAGTGAAGTGGCAAGTGAAAGAAAATCCAGGTAGGGTGACTCATTCGTCCACTTGCAAAGAAAAAAGTAAGATAAGTTAAAATATTTTTGATATTATAACTAGATTAGTCTTTTAATGGGAGTACATTTATTTTAAGTAAACAATGTGCTGAATACAAAAGTTCTGGTTAAATTAAGAAACAGTAATAAGTCACTAATAATCTTCCCTTGGTCGTAATCTTATCGTGTTTGTATTTGTGCAGGGATACCAGGAACTTGTAAAAATGTGATTCCTCATATGCGCACTTTTGAGGACACACTGGGCTTTTTGGCTTGGCAGATATGACCCTCTGAAAAAGAGAGTTATATTGTTATTTTTAACCAAAAGAAAAAAAGGAGCTAGGTTCCTATGAAGATTAAATTCAATAATAAACTCAGAAAAGGAAGAGAAAGTGTACCTTGTTTTGATGTGAAGGGAGCGTAAATTATTGACAAGTTGAGGAAACAACTAAAATACAGAGAGGTTATTTATGTAAAACAATTATACGCAGGCCAGTAAGTTACCAGTTATCAGAGTAATATCTCTTTATAAATAATGTCTTGTGTTTCTTATCGCTTATAGTTACTAATAAAACTATTTGATCTGTTCCAGTACATTCTGTAGAAAAGCTAAGGGTTTTTATTGACTGCATCCCATACTATTTGTTACTCCACTCTGTTTCTGCTATCTTGAAACACACAAATCACTATTGTTGCTGTAGACAACTCAATGGTTTCTCCAAAGACAAGTTAATTTGACAAAAGACAGCATAAAATATGACATAAAAGTTAATGTATTATAACTCTATAGCTTACAGTGACCTGATCCTTTGGTTCTGACCTATGACTGAAACTAGGTTAAAACTGCAGCCCAGTAACATTACATTTCCCATGGAACAGTGTACAGTTTGTACCAGGATGTCTTTCTCCCCCTTCTGTAGTGTGTGAGAGGACCTCATGAGTTACCTGCTGTGGTCATTGTCACAGTTTTCAGTTAAGCTGCACATTCTGTGCAATGCCAGAGGCTTCTCAGTCATCGCCATAGGCTGTAACGCCCTGTAGTGTCAGCTCAGTAATTCAAATGTTGCTCACACATATGGGAAAAAAAACCAAAATAAAACAAAACCAACGACCAAAGCCAAAACCAACATATCCAGCTATATAAGACTATTTTTGCTTAACATAGCTCTATAAGAGGAAAACAATGGTAGTGGTGATTAAGAAATATCACAGATAAAGTTGTGGCAAGTTTTTGCCTGTATCTGGCTGACCTGACTCCACACTTAGTTTTCTCCAAAGTCAGTTCTGATACTTCAAACTATTCTGTGAGGTTGTTTCATCCAGAACAAATATCACATTTTACAGATACTTTAAATGTACCAGTCCAGTTTTCTCTTTAAATACTTTACTGAATCTGAATCAGAGTGATCCTGTATGGCTTTTTTTTTTCCGTTCCATTTCTACTTCCAAATCAACTTATAGTATTTACTAAGGTAGAGCATTTGCATTACAGCAAATTCTATATTTATGACCAGCAATGCTGACCCAACCTCATCTGGAACAGCATTAACATGCACAGTCCTAATTCTTGTGCTAACTCTCACCAGTCTTTACCATGATTGCTGTGTTCTGTATGTTTTGGAAACAAAGTTTAAGTCATAGGTTTTTTAAGAATAAATTTCTGCTTTTTTGTCTGTATTTCTTCAGGTGATTTTTGTCCTGGTTTTACAACTGTAATGTGCTTGAAATTTCTGCAGTTCATCTCTGCATTGCTTAAAATACAGCTAATGATTATTTTAACAATAGTTCTACTTCATCTGCACTGCATCCTTTCTATGGGCAAAATGTTAAGAATCCCACTGTCTCCTTTCCAAAGCGAACACAAATTCCAGTTTACATGGAAACTAGAGCCATGCATGTATCTCAGGAAAGATTTATTAATATATTACTTCGTTGTTAATATGATACGTAATTCTCTGTAATATTGCAGGAATTTCAGCCTTATATACTTTGATTTTGGTTGTGACTTGCAAAAGAAAAAGGTTCTGGAAAAAAAGATCCCCCAGCAAACCAAACAAAAAAGGAGAAGGATGCAATCTTCTTGCTCTTTTGTGTAGTACTGTTCAGATGATAGAAATGGCAGTGAATTTTCCACACACAAGGGAATTTCTAGCTAAGAGGGGCATAGTGCGTTTACATTCTCTGTTTCCACCCTTTCCGATGAAGAAAAGAAGCAGCTTTTCTTCTGCTGATATGATAGGCGATATGACAGGTTATTATTTTCATGATGCTAGCACCTCAACACTTTTAATCATGAGACCATTAGACTTCTGTGCCTGACAGCTCCTATCATCAGCAAGATGCCTTCGCTCTCCTTGACCAGGAGGGATTGATTTTTACTCACTTCTTCCTTGTTGTCCAGATTTGTTGCTTTCTCTCTCTGAGAGCATGCAGTGATTAAAATCTTTGGGATAAACTCCTCTGTGATAGGAAGACACAAATTTAGCTTTCTTCCAAGAAGAACATGGGTGCTGTAGTTGCCTTTAACAGGCAGTCTGACGTTGAGAGTTGGTTGTACACTGGAGCATTACAACACAAAGCTGCAGAAGGAAAAGAAAAAAGCTAATCTTGCTTATGTTAGTAACATCTGCCAAACTCACCCTCTCCCTGTGCACAGAATGGCTCTAGTTGTTCATCTGAGTGGTGGTTGCAGCTGTTCTTTCTAATCATCAGATGATTACAGTCTGTTTGACTTTTATTATCTATAATAAAACACAGAAATGTGTCACAAATCCAAAGTGCCATTACTGTAGGTAAGATGATCAGGATAAAATACATCAGTAAAAGAATGTGGAACCAACTGATAGTTAAATAATAGATGCCATTTGACCATCATCTTCAGGTTCAGATATCTATACTCATTTCCAGCTCTCTTCAGTACTCGAATAATTTAAAGTATGAACTATAGTTGGGGGGGTGGGGAGGTTCGATTTTAGCAGCTGCATACGTGAATCTGTTCATATATACCTGAAGCATTTACCTATAATGTTCTGAAAGAATTCACAAAGTGTGTCTAGTTAATATTTGCAGTATGCAGAACTTTTGCCGGAAGAAAATTAGTTAAGCTGAAGGCAGATGTCAGTGCTAACATGGGGTAAAATCTATGTGAGTAGTGCTGTGACTTTTTTTCCCTCTTCATCAAGTTAAATACTTAACTCTTAATACTGTCAGTGTGCTTCCTCTGACAGCTCTTAGGATGATGCTTTAAGATCAGAACCATATGCATTAAATTCAGTACCTTCCTTTTCCCAAATGTTTCTGAAAGCTACTTGCCTTCAATTCAGATTTGTTGTGACTGAATTGTGCCCAAGCTATTCCCTTTCATTCAGGGAACATCAAGGTTCTGTGGTAGAAACTGTATTCCAACTGGCTTCAACAGTCATATGTGATCCTATCATCAGGAAATTGTTGAGAAAGGCTAAAAAGTTAAAAGATTTGGCTCAGCCTGACAAGACTGAAACAAGTGTATTAAGAAGAAACATGTAGACGCTGTCTTTAGTCAGTGGCTATAAAGAAGAAAATATTTGCTTAGCTGTCTTTTTTTTTTTTTAATATAAATTGTGTTAAGTGCATACTATGCAGTGATAAATTACGATAAACACAATAAAAAGGTTAAACATTTTGTTAGGTAATTTTCTGAATAGACTTTGTGTAATACAAGACACAATGAGTAACTTACACCACATGCAACTTCCTCTCTTGTAATTACTAAAAATCAGTACATCTATTATAGCATGTGGAGTAAAATATGGATGCATAACTGCAACTCCTAAGTGCCTCAGTAAAAATGAGGACAGGTATTTTGCTTTTGTTTAGCCCCTTGTGATGGAAGCACCTTATGGTATTAGCAGAGTGCATGCGTGAAAGAAGAATTTTAGCATCTTTTCTTCTAGAAAGATTAAATTCAACCCTCCTACTTACCCTGAGGACAAATATATATATATATGTTTTTTTTGTCTTGAGTGCATTGTAGAAGTGATATTGATGTATATGTGAAGAACATACTAATACCAAGCACAGATTCAGGGAAAAAAATATAACTCTTCACATACAATATTAATTCTGGGCATTTTGAGGGCAGTGAGTTCCTTATCAAGGTCTAGTTCCCAAGAGATTGTTTTCTGGACAACTGATGGACTGTCAGACAGTCTTAAATTATTCTGGTGGACTGTGATTACAGAAGGTTGAAGTTATCTCTTGGGTAAGTAAGAAGTTCAAGTTGGCTTTGAATAACTGGACAAAGACATTTAGATGAACTCTAAAGAGAAACTGGTGCAGACAATGTTCATGGCAACTCATGTCGTGAAGCAGCTGGGCTGCTGGGATTTTTTTTTTCTTTTTTTTCTTTTTTTTTTTTTTGCCTTCCCCCTCTCCCCCAGTTCTGAAGATGCATGAGTGTGCTGCTGCCACCTCTATTTGAAAATTCAGAAAACAGTGAGGAGTCCTCCTAAATTTCTAAGGCTTCAAATTGGAAAAAAAGACAGTCACCACTAAAACCATAGACTCTGAGAGCAGAGAGAAATGTTTTAGTGAAGACCAGTCCTTATAGCTCTTTTCTTACAGCTGTTGCCTTAGATTTTCAGTGTGCTCAATTTTAGCCACCTGTTTTTTATTAGATGCTACACATATAGGTGGGCTAGCCTCTGTTTAGGTGACTCCACATATCAGTGATACTTAAATGTGTCTTTCATCACTGGCTATAACTTCTTCAGCAAGAGTAAAGTCATACTAAAGTTAAAATTTGTTATAGCTCTGTTCTGTGCATCAGATGCGTTTGGATCATTTGGATAGGATTGATTCCATTAATACATGGAATTATAAAAAGCATATGAACTCTCATTCCTCTAACGCCATTTCTTTTTATGCATTTGTGGTTTTGTGTGTGTCTGTATGCTGTGGGGTTTTTTTTTTCTATTTTTTTTCCCAACACATAAATTACTTGTTAAACACCTTTTTTAAGTCTGAAAGGGGATCATATAATTTAAATGGATGGGATGAGTGCTAGCATTCAAGTGCCTTAGATTAATTGAAATAGTAATAGGAAAGAATTGTTATGAAAAAGCTAGTTTAAGCTGAAGTCCTTGGTAGCAACATTGATGTTTTTCTGGTGGCAGGGAGGTGGCGTTTTAGGAGCAATGTGTAGAAAATGCCATAAAATTTGTGCTAAAGAAGCTGGTGGAACAATTTCTTCTGGAATTTGCAGGGTTGTTTGTTTGTTATTTTGATCTGAAGTTGCTCAATCCATTTGCAAGATAACTGAATAGTGATACCAGTTCAAGAGAGGTTTAAATCCTGAATGGATTTCAATGGAGGATGAAGAGTGTGGGATGGGGATCAAAGTTTTGAAGAAGTTGCTTTAGTTTAGGACCAAAGCCTTTGGCTACCTAAAAATTGTTCCTTATATGTGAAAGAAAAAAAAGATTAATAACATGAAGGTGGGGTTTTTTTCCACATTAGTTCAGTTGTAACAATATTATTTAAATTTAATGAATGCAGAAATGCAGAAGAGTCCAATAGACTCATGCATCCTGCTTTCCTATGTTTCGAAGAAAAAAGGAGTGCTTTTTGCATCGAAAGAACTGGATCTGTTTCTATTCTGATTTAATTGAGCAAGTGTGGCTCCTTGTATTTTTTTTAAATTTTACTTTTTAAGAAAGCTCTTTCTTTTAGATTTTCAATGATTCCAGAAAAAAATGACACTTTGATTACCAAATGATTGGAGCACTAAGTCATCTTTCAGCTGGTCCCATTCTGCTGGTTTAGCTACTGTCTGTAGTTCACACTGCAGCAGAGGTGTGTACTATAAGCAGAACTATACACATTCCTTTGGGTTCTGTGCTGCTTAGTAAAAGTTGCTGAATACCATTCTCACAATAATAGCTTTATAAATGTGACAAAGCAGGTATTGCAAGCAGTAAAAGAAGGTAAAAATTAGAAAACCAAAATGCAGTACAGTTATAACTGAGACTACTCTGTAGCACGCATTTCCTAAACTTCAAAAAGAGTAAACTCAGTTCTGCAGAAAGGCTTTATAGCTGCAAAGTGGTGCTCTCTAAGTAAATCGGAGTGCAACATGAGAAAGGGAAAGAGAAGATGTTTTTCTGAGCAGGACAGGAGGACAGCACAGCCTACGTGATGCCATCAGCAGGATGTGCTACACTAACTTAAGGGCTATTGCTGCATTCTTGCCCACCCACTTTGCCCTTCTTTGCAGTAAACCCAGCATTCATTTTTAGTATCCACTGTTGCTAGCGGACACCATAGTGGATATTGTTTCCAAGTAATTTAAAATCTGTTTTCGCAGCCCAGAGGAGTGTTAGGAGAGTGATTGCTGATGAGTGGGCAGTTGACATAATCCCTTACTCCTTTTTTGCACTGGAGACTACACTCATTGACTTAAAAAACATTTTAGGCTCCTTAAAATTCCTTCCTGGTCTTCTCAGTCTCGAGCAAGCTGTTTGAATAAAGTAAACTATGTTCACGGTATCAAAATATTTTTGTAAACGGTCCTAATCCTAATTTATTGCTTCTAAAATTGTTTCTTGTTACCGTAGTTGGCTGTGTTTCTAATGATGTAGACTGAAGTGATTTTCTTTGAACAAGTGTCTGTCTTGGGTACTTTGGGACCAGTTGTTACTCAAAGAGTTCCCCTGCTCCCACACCACCACTTATTAAAATATAAAAGTAAATGTGTATTATAAGCAGGCACAAAAACACGCTGTGAGCCGTGACCACCTGAGCACGGGGATGTAGACAGACCCTGCAGCCACCCATGGTTTTTGGTGTGGGTCTCTTCAGTCCTGATGTCAAGCGAAATGCAAGCTGCAAAGGCAGGCCCAACAGCGTAATCTAAAGTTACCCTGAGTAGTGTCTACATATTCCAGTGTATACATAGCATGCACCCCCTCCCTGATATTTTCTGGTTACTAAAAGTCTAAGTACAGTTAAGCCCATGGGCTCACTGTCAGGCTTATAAGCGGCTTTCTCCTGTTTAATCAGCAGGAACAGCAGACATACCAACTGTCCTATTCCCAGATGGACAGTTGTGTTTCTTCACCTGTTACGCAGCTTTTTCTCTCCCTCCCCTTGTCCTCTTCCTTTCCTCTCTCCCTCTCACTAGATGCTGTGGTCGCTTCTTTATGCATATCATCAATGTTTTAACAAAGTATGTTGCTCACATGAAATTGTAGTTAGATAATATCACGGGCAAATATTGTCAGGCAGATTAATCGGTAACAGTCCTGTCTTGCACTTGATGCTGCTCCATTAGGATCAAGTAGGAGTGAAATGTAATGCAATTTATGTTAATCTGTTCTCATTGGATCATCAGGCTATCTGAAAGATGCATGTGCATGAGAAATTGCAACAGGGAAGATTACTTATGGTTAAAAAGGTTTAGATGGTCATGTAGGAGTGTCCTAGAGGTTTTATAAGGTAAAATAAATAGTAACATGAGAACAGGGAGACTAGTAAAATAGCAGCAATTATTAAGAAGTACTGTTTCTGGCTAGTCTTTGATTCATATGCTGTGGCTGGATTAAAAATAGGACTGCAAGATTTTATGACCATTAACTTACAACTAGGTAAATTGAAGTGAGAGAAAACTCCTTGTGCTCTTCAGGTGAAAACTGATCTCCTGCTAGGGTTAGGAACACATTTTTTCTGCCTCATGCAGTGTTGTGAGACTGCTTAGTTACATTACAGGGATTTTTCGGTTTCTGTTCAAGGAGCAATTACTAGTCTGTCCTGAATCAGGATATTGGACTTCATGACAAATGGCCTGTCCTGGACTGGTAAATCCTGTGTGCTAGTGTAGCAGCCAAGAGACCTTATGTTATTGTCCTGCGGGACTACAGAAATAAAAGGGTTTTCATTTAAATAAACATCGATAGAGCCCAAACCTCCATTGCGGTAGACTGGAAGGAGGGAAAACGAAGAGAGGAAACCTGAGCAGGCGTATGATATTGCTGTATCGTCAGCGGGTGCTTGAGGGAAGCGGTGCTGCCTGCACTGCCCTGGGTGAATCTTCACATGCTAAAAATTCCCTTTAGGAATTTTTGTTGTTGTTCTTTTCTAAAGTATGCTTTTGCATATTGTTAGGAAATTGCTTAGCCAGTAGTTTTCACATTGTTGACTGGAGCCATAGCTATATTCCGGGATATGAGGACTGTGCACAAAGTTACCATTTGGGATACTAGAATAAATATTTAAAATGCTGCTTGAAAAGCAATGGTAAAAGCATGATTATAGATTTACAGAAGCTGAAACAGATACACTGACCACGATTGACAGTGTGAGTAGATGTAGAAACTTTGCAGTAGATAAGAAAGAATGCTTTACAGTCTTGGCTGATGATGTGAACACTGAGGTCCCTTAAAGTTTTTGGTTTTGTACAAAATATTGATCTGTACAGTAGGAACATGTGACTTATTATGATTGCTGTAATTCTCAAGATAAAATATACCAGAGTTTACAGAGAAGTACTAGGAAAAAGTTGATAAGGTGTTTCATTCTCCAAAATCTGGAGAGTGTAGTACTGTATGATATGGGATCCATACTGAGCTGGTACGCTGTCTGGTGGCAATGGGCTGCCTCTTCATGAAAGGAAATGCACTTTGGAGAGTAAAGTGCGCGGTGCAGTAGGACTCTGAATTCTGATGGCCATTTCCATGTGCTGTTGTACCATAAGTACATAATAATAACAAATTGTACAGGTATTCCTTTGCGGAGAGAGGGTGAAGAATAAGAGTACTAGTGCGCAGCACAATAAGAATACTCTTGTCTTATTACCATTTTTGTTGCATGCATTATTTCAATTCATAACTTGTGCAGGATGCTGAAGAAATCTGCAGTCCGCACATCAAGTCAGTAGCAGTAAGCAGACAGAGTGGAGGTGAACAGTACAAGAAAATGTTTCGTGTAGATGTTATCCATTTTCTAGTCCTTGAAAGGCTACCTTTCCAAGTGACTTCTTAGTTTTTTTAAATCTTTTTTAGTCATTGTATTTTATGTGGCTACGAGAGAACATTTAGTCAAATAGGAAAAAGGTAAACAAAGCATAGTAATGCCGAGCAATGGAAACTCACAGAGACTTACTCCCCATGGAACTTCTTCCTTTGGATTTTAAGATGAAGGCCAAGGTAAGTAAATCTACTGCAGCATCATTTGCAAGCTGATATTCACATGTGTTAGTAAGTTTTTTCCAAGCTCTTCAATTTTCCCAAATTCATCTTTGTTTTTGATATGTAGTAATAGTAAGGTTGATAGGAAATATCATGTGCTTTTTTGGTTTGTGTCTCTGTTCTACTCACAACGTGTCATTTTTAGACCAAACTTAATCCTTTTTTAAGGAAAACTAAACATGTTTCTTCTCTTGACTGGCACTGGGAACACCTGCCATTCTTTGATACAAAACCGATAAGTAGCTTCTAAGAAATTTGGCAATCAGCCTTTCAAAAGGAGGAGTTTGGGAAACCATCTTTCTTTCTTACCTCCACTTTTGATCTGCAGGATTATAGTGTCTCTTTCTGTAAGATTCTTATTCAAGTCCTTAAAATAATGTATCAATAGAAGTTAAACCATTATAAATTCGTAGCACAGGCTATCAAGGACAGAATTCTGTGCTTGTTCTATTCATGAAAATATCTATTTACATGCTTTGTATGTAATCAGTAGTTTAACATATGCTTGAATAATTACAGCATTGCTGTCTGAATATAGAACTGTTTTGTTTTAGAGCCTGAAGTACATTTACCAATGTATCTAGTTTACAATTTCTCATTCTTGTGGAAAAGTCAATAGTCCTTCTTCTCCAAAAGGCAGAAGTTACCCTCAGAGGCTACAGGATATTAATGTGCTTAAGATGGAGATCCTCAAGTATTTACCAGTATGCCTACTTACTAGTCATGATGATCTATTTCCTAGAGGTGTTTGTGTGGCAATTTACTAGTCATTGGGGAAAAGATATGTTTTCAGCAATACTCAGTCTATCAGTTGTCACTGAAATAAGTTTTTGATACAAAAGAGAGTTTTGGGGAGGAAGGGGAAGAGATTAATTTCTTTGGATTAGTTTTTGCATTAAGTGCTTTGACTCTAGTTCACCAAGTGACAAAAGCTATTACACAAAATGTGAAGGTCTCAGCTTCACATGATGCCTCAAATTTTCAGCAGATCCACAGAAAATGGAAATATGTTTTCTGGTAAACTGGAGAGTGGTGGTGCAACAGTTAATTTCTCCAAATCAAACAACCAGAGCATCCTTTTCATGAAAAGTGTTCAAATGTTCGAAGAGTAGAATTTGGAAGGTTGAACTCTGTCTTGTTTTCCCTCTCATTTGCAGTCTTGTAAATGTATATTTATGGTCAAAGTGGCTGACAGTGAATGAAGGGGAACAAAACTGAAATCTAAGGATTAAGCTTTTTTTTAGTGTATCTTAAATAACAAGGTAGAAATACAGAGAGAGTTGTGTGGTTGTGTTAGAAGCCTCAGGCTGTTACTAATCTGTATGAGGAAAGATTAAACAGAGAGAACCATGGCAACCATCTAACATTTGTGAATGAATCTGTGTTTCCATAAGGCAGTTCTTAATGTACAGTACTGCATATTCTAAAATAGATGTATTCAAAGTAGGTTGGCGCGGAAACTACAATCCATACTTGGTGAATGGCAGTTAGGAATGTTCTCTGTTTATACATTGAGTATCTTTATTTCGTGGAAAATGTAGACATGGCAGGATACTTGGGGTTTTTATGTTCATTTGCAGTATTGGCTGGAAGCGATGTCTATTGCTGGAAGTGATGTTTGTGTATAATTAAACATCATTTTCTGAGTACAAAAAACCTGACCTCATCAGTTATTTATTTGAATTATATCTGGGTATGCTGTTTCTTTCCAGTGACTGTTAAAACAGTTATATGTAAGATCAGCAGATACAGGTATTACCATGGAAATTTATTTCATGTAAAATCATTGCTGTTCCATTATCTTTTCTCCTTTGCTTTTTTGGGTTTTTTTGGGTGGTTGGTTGGTTGGTTGGGTTTTTTTGGTTTTTTTAATTTGTTTGTTTGTTTTTTACATTAAAACATCAAGCATGACAGACATTGTAGAACACAACTCTTTTTGTTTTTGTTTTGTGGTGGTGTTTTTTGGGGTTTGTTTGGGTTTTTTCTGGTTTCTTTTTTGTTTTGGGGGGTTTTGTTTTTGTTTTTTTCAATTGTTGGATAATCTGTAATGATATCCAAAGGAGTTTCCTCTCGTAGTAGAAGGCGCTGCCAAGGCCTCCTAAAGAGCATGACTTCTAGGGGTGAATTGCCTGTGCTGTAAGCCTCAGGAACTGAAATAAAATGATTCTGGGCAACACTTTTCAGAAATTCCTTTTAGAACGACAAAATCCAGAGAGAACATTTTAAATATTTAAAATTTTATGTCAGCTAGTCTTCCAAAAACAGTTTTCTTCTGCATTCTGTCTTTACTGTCACTCAAAGTAGCACCAGTCAAATGTTTCTGATAATGTTGGGCAGAATCATTTTTATTGAACTTTTGCCCTGCATGGAGTATTTGCTGGTGCTGCCACAGGGTCGCCATTTCAGCCAAGGCACCTTCTCCCTTCCCTTCCTCCAGGAAATTTGTTTTCTGTATCATCTGGCTTTTTTCTCTGCCGCTTCTCTCCGGCTGGCTAGTGGAGTTGCTAATTGCTGACTTTCACTGATGTGCACTGCTAGGCACTCGTGATTTCAGGAACTTTGTATCTACTGGGCTGAATGAAGGACTGGACTGAATGGGCCAATATTTTTCAGTCTGATGTTCTTGTAGATTTTGTTGTCTGGCAACAAATACAAAACCGAATGATATAAATTAATGCATTTGAAATGAAAATAAATATTGAAGGGAAAAAAATACAAAGAGTAAGATTTCGTTTTACATAAATAGAAAATTGTGTACTAGTACCTGTAGTTTCGTTATTACAAATTGTTTACATTTTTGTCATTTTGATTTTAATCTTACGTGATGTGTCTTGTATCTCTGTGCCTTGGTCTTTGAGGAAAAGTTTCTTTAGCCTCAGCGACAGGAGCAATATTGGTAATATTAGCAGAAAAGAAGGAAGTTCTCCACCTGTTGAGTGAACGGTGCAGTACACTCTTGACAACCGTTGTGACATCTGTAGGTTTTGTAGTTTGCCTGAAATCTACTTTTATTTATCTAATCCAGCATGCTGCTCTCTCCTCTTCTACCTTCTTCTGTCTTGAGTTCCTCCCATTTTCCCCCTGCCCTTTGTCAGAAGCTTCGCGTTCCCCTTGTCCTGTTGCGCATTTTTGTTGCAGGCCATAAGCACGTTGACCTGTGGGGAGTGACAAGGCTGGTTAAACAGATCAGGTCTGCCATTAGATGCCATGGATGTGAGTGCCCCGGTCATGTTCCCTTTTCCACCCAGATAAACCCGAATCTGCCTATCAGAGCATTACTGGAGAGCTGGGTTGACTGGAAGAGGCCTCTAGACTTTATGGCAAGTGAAGCTGAGAAGCTCTGAAAAAAATATTTTCAAGCTAAACATTTGTGTTTGCTTTCCTCTGCGTGTGAATACAGTGTTTATTTCACAAAGAGCAATATGACTTCTTACAGCTCTGGTTTAAAAGTGATCTAAGAGGTGAAGGCTATATAAAGTGTCACCAATGCCCTTACAGTTTTGTCTATACAAATACACAGTTAAGTTGAATGATGGAAACTCAAAATTTAAAAAAATCTAAATATTTCAGTAGCAAAAATGAAAAATATTTAAAATGGAGGTGGAAGAGGGAGAGGAAATTTTGCTTTAGAATGATAGTGTTAACAGAAATTAACTAAAGATAGTGTTCACAAAGGTCAACATATGTTCATATTGACAGTTTTTGACATTTCCAATTTTTCCAAAATTGAAGCTGTCCAAATATAAACCATCTACATTCTATTTAATAACAGTGTGTCTGATGAACTGCCAGAGAACCTTGAATGCTTTTGGTCTACAGCTGAGGTAGGTATTTTGATGTGCACCAAGGACAGGAAAGCACCAGGAAAACCTTGGAATTCCATGTGCTTTTAAACAAGCTGGAAAATAATTATTATAGTGTTCCACAGGACACTGTCAAAAAAGAGACAGGGACTGTCATCAGCTTCGTATTTATTCATTAAAAAAAAGAGATTATTTTCGAAGGGGGAAGGAAAAATATATTTTGCTTCTCACGAGCTGTTTTAATGAGTGTACTAGATTTTTTTGTCTAGCACACGTCTATATAAAGATGGAAAGGTCCAATATCACTGACATGATAAAGTGTTTTACCTCGTGGATTTCTGCTTCTCCCATTCATTGATATATTTGTGGAATTCCAGAAGGAAGCCACAAAAAGGTCACAAAACTGCAAGCCAAGGTAAACAGCCTGTCAGAATATGTTTAGCAAATGACAGTGTAAACCACAGAAAGGAGAAGAAAACCTATTCCCTTGGAAAATACATTTCCTGGTTGGAAAGGCATCGAAGTTTAAAGTCACTTAGATTGCTTCCTTGCTCTTTTCCAATAAGTTGTCTTTGTTCAGGTTGTCAGTTGAAACCATGTTCTCAGGCACCTAGGCCATAGGGAAGAGGAATACATGTTCTAAGGGAAGATATTTTGGGCATCATGACTAAAAGCAAAATCATCTTTCAGCCCAGGAATAGAGACTGGAGACTTTGTCATCATTTTACTTCGTAATATTTGAATAATGCATTGAACTTAGATGCAGCACCAGAGCATTTCTTTAGTCATTGTCAAAGATGGTTGAGTATTCTACTTTGCACACTTCACAAAAAGGAAAAAAAATTTTTTTGGTTCAACATGCATTTTAACATCTTTTACTCCTTTGCAGATGGAAAATGGCTTCTCAGTTCTTGGTTATTTATCCTAGTTTTCCTGCATTTCAAGTATAAGCTTCTCTTGATGGAGAAATGATTTTGGATGGCTATATTATTGTCCCTACTGCTCTTTAGCCCTGTGACATGAAGCTGCAGAATTATGTAGCACAATCTTGCAAATGCTGAAGTATCTGAAACGCTCTGTTTTGTTACTTTTCACAGCAAATTCAGACTTCAGTCCAGATGTGCAATGCAAAGAATTTTAGTTGCACAGAAGATTCTTTTGGCAGGCTCTTGCAGGCCATTCAGCCTAGATAACTGATAGGAATAAAGTTTCTGGCTAAAAATGTCATTATGTCATAAAAAAACATGTGAGGGACCTTTTTCTGTTGATGTAGATAGGATTTCTAAAGATTCCCCTTGCTGATGGTGAAATGTCTATATTGTGCAGGGAGCTACACCTACATCTGTGTTCAGCAGTAAGACACCAATACTCATAGCTCATTATTGCTTTTGAAAAGAAAAATTTTTGTCTATAGCACCAGACTTGTTTGTTGAACATGAGAGAACAGAAATCCTCTATAGGTCCTGAGGGAGACATTGCAGGAAAGGAGTAATCACTATAAACTGTGCCATGTGTACTGCACCATGTTGGTATGAGAAAGTTATGTTCGATTGGCTTGTAAAATAGGTTTTAGTAAATCCCTTAAATAGTAATATTGGTAATTGCTCACACTTCAGTGCAGTACAAATGAGTGCTATATAATGATTAGAGTGTTTCCAGATTGATAACTTGGAAACAAGTGGATTTCTGATGATCAGAATGGTATTACGGTGTGGAAAGGATGATTGAGAAACCTCTCAGTCAAGGTAACACTGATAACAAACAGAAAAATCAGATTTTTTTTTTTTTTTTTAATTAGAGATGACAGCTTGTTTAGAAATACCACATAAAAAGATCACTGAGAAAACAATTGAATATAGAAGAAACACCCCAACAAACAGAATTATCTGGATCTGTCATGTATATCAGAAAGCTGAATTTTATTGGGGTTTTTTAGAATAATTTTCCCCTCTAATTTAGCTGTCAACTAGTGGAATTAATTAGCACTTATTTTAAGGGTCTGAGATTTAAACTGTGAAATTTGAGTTTCCCTTTTACTTCAGTGGTGCCAGGAGATCAAAGAGTGCGACAGAAAGTACTCTCTAAATTGTGTAGAAGCGCTAACACCTATACTATGCCTGACCCCAAGACCTCTTAAGCTTAAGTCAATAAACATAATGATTAACTTATTCACTCCTTACAAATCAGGAAAATAGATAATCATTTCGTATTCTTAACTAAGAAAAAAGTAAAAGGTTATCTTTAGAAACTTCATAAGTCGATCTTAAAAGTCAGTGCTCAAAATCAATTTGGTAAGTGTGTTGAGCCCTGAAGTCTTAGTACAATTAATGTACTCAATGTCTTTGTAATAAGTTGTATATTTGATCATAAAGTAAAAACACTGATGGATCATTTAAAGGAATTAGTTAGTGTTTGGGGGCAAAAAAATGGTGATAAAGTAATTAGTATCGTAAGTTCAACAAAGATATAAAACTGTGGTACATGGCAGTAATGGATTTTGAAGACAGTTAATGAGCATATTCATTGCATTCATTTTTAATTAAGTGGAAAAAATACTGGTCCTTTAAATGCAGATAATGAATGTGCAAGTCAGTCTTGCACAAACATGCAACACAAGAATTTATTGCCTGCTGTCTAACTAGGGAGCTGGGACTCATTATAAAGATTAGCTTTACTGATAAAAAAAATCAAGAAAAAGCCTTAGTAGAAAATGTTTATGAGGTAATAATTCTCACATTAGATATTGCTTGGCATATTTGGTAGACAAAGTATGCATTATTTAAAAAAATATGAGTGTCTGCTACCATCAGAGGTAGGATTGTACCCTTGAAAATCTTTCAATGCTATCTACCAATTTAGATTTACGCGAGACATATTTAGTATATGACTACACACGTAGGAGAGCACAAAAGTATCAGCAATGCTGAGGCTTTCTCTGAGGTGCATTATGTCTGTGCTTAGAGTACGAGTTGTGCCTCAAGAGTGAAAGGCTGGCGCGGGAAGCCACAGCCGTGAACTTCCCAGCGCTTGCCGTGCTTGATCCGCTGCCCCGGGGGCTCGGGGGCTTCAGGCTGCAGCGAGGGAAGCCCAGCTGAAAGTCTTCATGTTTATTCTCTCAGGGGGTAGCTGGGGAGCTGACATGAAACAGGTTAAAGTGCTGAAAACAGATGTACCTTCTAGAGCAGTGGCTTTGAATGTTTTTATGACTTGGGAACCCCTTAAACGTTTTCGGTGGAAGCGAGGACCTTTGTGTGGCGTATTGAAGCTTATTGATGACAATTGACAGGCATTTCTTAGTTTCCTTTCATTGACCTATTTTAAGCAGTTCACATATCTCCAGGGATGCCCAGACCACATGTTAAAAGCCAGTGAACATAAATCAAACTTAATATGTTTCATTCTCTCAAGGCTCCCAACCCACCTCTCTCTTGTCACTATTACCGAAGTACCAGGTTCTTTCTAACACGCGGTACATCTAGGTCGCTTCTCAATGGATGTCTCATTGGGATTTGCATGAACTGAAAATGTGCTTCCAAGTTTCCGTAAGCCACATTCGCCTCAGGAGCCTCATTCACCACTGGTATCACAAGAGGGCAAGTTTTCTGTACCAAAAAGCCCCTGACCTTTCACTAGTGTTACATGCAGTGGGTATCACAGGACGAGTTACTGCGCCACACCTGGGCAACTTCAGGCTTTTTGCTCTGACTGTATTCTGCCCTGTCCCACATGTTGTAATTGCTTTCCATAAAAGGAGCAAACTAAACCATAATCATGGGTCTTTTCAAAATGCTAACTCTGCTTTTATTTTTTTAACCTCACTGCATGATTTTGTTATGTATTTAAGCAAGTAGCAACTTGGAAGCTCACTTTAAAATAGCTGGCTGTGGTAGCATACTTTTGGCATTAAAAAAAAAAATGCAAACTGCAGAGCCAGTTTATTGATTAAAGCAGGAAGCTTATAGAAATTTTATCAGTAATAAACATTTGATTTTCTTTTCTGTTCAGGTATGACTTTGTAGAAGTTGAAGAGCCTAGTGATGGCACTGTTTTAGGGCGCTGGTGTGGTTCCAGTAGTGTGCCAAGCAGACAGATCTCCAAAGGAAACCAGATCAGAATAAGATTTGTGTCTGATGAATATTTTCCTTCTGAACCTGGATTCTGCATCCATTATACACTTCTTATGCCAGTAAGTAACATGTTTCAGATGGGAACGTTTCAGGAAAACAAAGTCTTTGATGTGGTAGCTCAAAAGAATGTTTTAATAGCTTAGGATTAATTAGTGATTATTTCTTAATAATCGAAATAATGAGCAATCTGTCTTCCAGAATTGTACGTTTTGTTTCTGTTTTTTAGCTAACTGAGTGTTCTTGTGGTTCTTCTTGGATGGCTTTGAACCGGGAAGTTGTGGGCTCGGTTGTTTGTTTGGAAACTTTAATAAAATGTTTGCATTCCTGATACAGCACTGTGAAAAAAAAAAAAAAATCTAGCTTTGAGAAGAGAAATCAGCATAAGAATCATCTGTGTGACATTTAAAGAGCACTGGGTTGTTTCAAAGAAGACTGAAGAACTTAATGCCTTTATTAATCAGTTGCTATTGGACACACACAGTGAAATGATTATACGTGGTTCAAAACCAGTAAAGTTCTTATGGTTCTGGATTTTTTTATTATAGTGACAAAGCAGACAATGCATAATACTCATTTTCTGCTGCATTTTTTCTGGAAGCTATACTTTAGATTTTTCTTAAATGTTGCTTAACTCTTGTATATGGCAGGTGTTAAACAACAGTTATTGTCTGAAATGTGACTCTTTTCACTCTCAGCAGATTTATGTTATCTTTTTTCACCAAAAGAAAGATCTGTGGTAGCAAAACAATTTTTATAGATTTTTAAGGATGAGATAATGTTCTGAAACATTAGAGTGGAACAGAACAGGAGTTGACTTGTTTTAGAATAGGTATTCCATATTTTAAGAGATTAAGGAGTATTTTTGTTACGTTCCTCATAATTTACTTTGTGAATCTCCTAAGTAGTCTTGTGGTTTGTGGTATTTGGTTGGCAGAAAATATCTGCAAGCTCAATAAAAAATTGATCAAAAGAATCCATGTTGTAACTCCACTGACATGCGCTTCACTCTAAATGCATTTGGCTCACTTATTGCTGTTGCCATTTTTGCCTCTTCTCCCCATTTGCAAAACTTCAATTACTGAGAAGAAGGAAAGAACAATTCCACTTATCTTTTCAACAACACATAATCTTCCATGTACTATATTTAGCATACTGATGATGATGTCAGTGAAGCATAGTAGCGTCTGTGTGAACATTATATATATGTGTATGTTCTTTTCATGTAAGTATTTTAAATATTTAGGCCTAGCTAAGAACTATTCCTAAAGTGGTAAAGGTTTGATCTGCATATTTGACTTTTGTGGGTTAGACCCTTTTGTTAGTAGAATAGTATCACCTGATAATCATGAATTTTAAAATTAAATAAAATGTCAGTCTCCGAAACAACTTAAAATATGGCCAGGTTTAAACTTTCATACACCCAAGAGCAAAATGCAAGAAGTATGTTTACCTTTAGAAAATTGTAAAAGAAAATCCCTAAGTAGATGTATTTGTGGGCTGATGTCAAATTTTGTTGTTACAGCTCTAGTATTACATCCTACCTGCTACATATCTATCTGATTTGTGTATAATCCAGTTTCTGTGGAATGGATTAAAAAAGCACCTAAAAATACCAGGGTTCATGTATAATTATCTTTATGCCATGCTATACAAATGGTCTGAGTTTATTCCTTGACATTTGATAGGGAAAACTGGTTATAACATTTAAATTATCAACACTTGCAAAACAATTTTTTAATCTTCAAAATATTTATATCACTTATTCAATAGAGAAAAACAGCTGACATCATAGGATACATTTTTAGTTCTCTGTTTTTCTCCATTAACAAAGCTCATATAGCATAAGAAATATACATACAAACTGTTTTAGAAACCAAGCATGTTATGTCTCACATCTGTAACGTGTCATAGCAATGCAGAACTAGACCCAAAATGTGCAGTATGACAACTGCCTATCTCTTTGTGAGGATTAGTTTCCAAATCTTTCTTTAAAAGGGCTGTGATCGTTTTCATCAAAAATTCTACCCTAATAAGCCATGCAAAATACAATTTTGCATTTCAGACTGCAGATTGTAAATGAAATCTGTAGTGCTGAGTTTCAGGATTAGACCTGCTTCTTGTACATAAAGCAATTGAAAAATGATGCAAAAAAAAGGAAAGTGTTTTTCTTTAAAAGTGTAATGCCATCTCATCCAACATTCCTACCCCCCCGCCCCGCACCTCCCATGTCTCTGCGAAAAAGACGCCAGCTATAGGAATGAGTGTAAATTTTAAATAATTCTTGCAAAACCATAACTGATTCATTTAATGATTCACTTCAATAAATTGGTCCTAAACAGTTAATTTTTTTTTTCCTCATTTTTTGACAAGAGGGGGCGGGGGAGATGCCTGGTAGACTAGCAATGAGAGATTGTTTGGGGAGAAATGAAGTAAAACTGAAATAAAACAGTGCAAGCTTGTTTCTGTATCTGGAGGCCACACACAGAGAGGGGCACTGGACACATTTTCAGGTCTTTTAAAGAGCAAGAGAAATGGCTTTGTTTAAATCTGCTGTAATTTATCGTATACATATATTTTTACTTTGTATATTATATTTCAAACCAACTTTCACATGATGAATAAGCAGGGGGAGAATGGCTATTGATCTGATTACTTATAAGATTTAGTCACCCAAAAGGACTCGTGGCAGTTCCAATGTCAATAGACGCAACATCATTTCTAGAAAGGTTTACTGTGGGATTGTAAGGCACTGCATAAAAGCAGAGCATGTACTGCATACAAGTAGAATGCTCCCTGAGAAAAACATGAAGCTTTTCTTCAAGTTCTAGCTAATTACATTTAATTGTTTGAATTTCTTCCATTTATAATTGTGTACTCTGGGTGCATCTAGAACTTTCCGTAATTCTTGTCTAGCTCTACTTTTCTTTCCTCTGTTCTGTAGTCACAAGTTAATTTTGTCTGAAATACTGTAAAGTGGAAGGAAGTGGTGAAAAAGCTTATTCTTCCTAAGAAAATGTAGTTTGTGTTATTTCAAAAGTATTACGCTACTTTCAGCACAGCTGTTACTCTTAGTCACTCTCTTCATGCTCTGCCTTGTCACTTGGTCTGTGCTCACTGGTGAGCTGCTTTATTCACTAAGGGTTGCTTAGTGGTTGTTCTGCATTTTGACTGTTGAGCTATGCATTTATTAAAAGTCATGTTTTTGGCAGCACTATACCACCTAAACCCTCCAGAACTTTATTGCAAAACCAATTCATATTTCATTTCTTTTCCCCTTCTTCTCACTTGCCCCCAGTGACAGCTCTAATCCATATAGTAGCCACACGCAATTGAGGGAAACCTTATAAACTCTTATAATATATGTTTGGGCTTCAGTCTTCCTAGTGACTGTTTAGTTTAAATTATGTCAGTTACAAGTTTGGCAGAGAAAACTTGATGTAATAAAGTCCATTGTTACTTGGGGAGCGGGTGAATGGGATACTTGATGCCAGAGGTGCCATTAAGGAATGCATGACTGATTGCCAAAGTAGTTATTAATTATTCAGGGCACTTAGAACAAAGCTGCTCCAGTTAAAGTTGAAGCTGGGAGTGACCGTATTCCTCTTCTTTTTTGGCATATGGTAGCATGTCATTTGTTATCAAAGATCATGCCGAAGATGTTTGTAAAGAACAGACTTAATCTCCTTCTTTGCAAGAGAAAATGAAGAGGAAAATCCAAGAAGCTACTTAAAGACTGACCTGGTTTAAAAGTGACTTGGCAGGTGGTTTATGATTTTGGTGCAGTACCTGTAGGGCAATCTGGATTTCAGTCCAAGAGAGGATTTTTTTTTCATCTGTTGATGCAGAGTTGCTGTTACTAGTGCTCTTGCTATTAACAGTAATGAAAATTAACTTCAATATTGTGCAGATAATCTTTATAGGGCTATCTAATAATTGTTTCTTCGTTTCATTCAAATTGTCTAAGCTTTGCTCTTTTAGGGTTGAACATATTATTTTTGTTTGTGGAAGCATTGTAATTAAGCTTGTTTAATTAGAAAGGCAAGTAAAATTTAAATACTAATAGAAAAAGTGCATCCTAATAGAACGGAGAAAGGAAGGCTCGTACCTAGCATTCCCTTCCTTTCAGAAGTCCACAGGTATCACAGGTAGCAGGTGTGTATCTCACATGTTGGTACCAAAGCCCAAGAGAGGCTTAATTTTGGCTGCAGTAACTGAAAATCCATCCAGAAACATCAAACAAGACATTGTTGATCTCCTAAACAATGTTTTTCTATACTCTCTCTTGAAGTAATCAAAAGATTTTGGAAATAACATGATTTCAGGGTTGTTTAAGCCAAGGTGATATGAAGCAGCAGGAGAGTGTGCGAGTGTTATTTAGCACTTTGCAATGCTACATGATGTGAAAAAATACTGTGAAAATTTTCATATGATGGGGAGGACTCTTAAACAAAACTTCTGTGTTCAGAGTTTCCACTGATTAGGTTTAGTGAAAAGCCCAGATAAATCAACAAACTCCTGAAGATGCTCCAGCTTGCAAATTCAATGATTCAGGTTTTTTTGTGTTGCAAAAATTCATTGTATAATAAATCAGAGAGATTTAGGACTAATTCTTTCATTGGAAATTTGTTTTGTATTGAATTTGTGCTTGAGGTCTAAAGAAAAATTCCTTTTAAATCTCCTAAATGAGACAGTAAAGATCACCCCAAAACACATAGGTAGAAGTGACATGCTTCAGGTTAATAAAAAAAAAAAAGACAAAAAGTACAAAACCGAGCATGGCTATTATCCATGGAACTATGAGAGAGGCAGAAAACCCTTTGAAGCAGAAAGAACCTCTGAAGGATATTTCCTGATAAAATCAGAACATCTTGTTTTCCTGTGACCACATCTCATTCTGTCACATTGACATCATAAAAAAAAAAAAAAATCTGTGTATGTGAAGCAGATTCTCGGAGAGATGGGGTTAGAAATGAATCTAGTAAAGTTGTTCTAACAAAAACATGGGCCTGCCCAGAAATCCACAGTAGCATGTCCTGAATCTGCACAACCTGAGATGCCAGTGTGGATTGTTTGAGACTCTAAAAGGAAGAGAGACATTCTGAATGAAATTGGTTGTCATTTAGTTCTTAAAATGAATGAATATACTTAGAAGATAGCAAGTTTTGTACTCTGAAGGACTGGGTTCCTTTCCCCCTGGCCAAAACTTGAATGTAGTTTCTCATGTTGTATACGTAGTGTATACCATTTCTTTTGCACTTTTCTGTGACGTTAGCTTTACAGTGAATCAGGCTGAAAAGAATCAGAAATTGTTTCAATGACTAATGGTGGGACAAAGTAATTTTATTTTCTTGGACAGACTTTTCGAAAAATTCATTCTATATTTGACGAAGATTTAAATTCATTGATTTGGGGAGTTTACTGTATATCCCACCCAGTTTCACTGTGGCAAAACATATTTAAAAATCAGCTGGTTCTCTTATTTCTAAGTAACTAACAATAATTTTAAAATTAAATGCAATTATGTTATCATACCCCAAATGTCATGCTTTGTTTTTTACTATTCGACAACTTCAGTAGAATTTCTTGCTGAAAATTTTGGGAGCGTTCAACAAATAGTGTAACTGATTCTGGTTATAAAGCATTCACATAAGTCTTAAAGTTGTATTTTTGAAAGTACTGAGGGGAAATCAAAACAAGCGAGGTGGAGAAGAGCCTGTGAAAACTGCTCTCCTTGAGTTGTCAATAACATTAGGTACAAGTTAGATCCTCTGGCAACCTGTTTCAAGCAGAAATTATTGCCATAAACAGGAGATAGCGTACTGCAACTGTCCAGAAAAAGCAGGCAGCCCTTTTGGCTCCTTTTGCCAAATTATATATTAACTCTTTCCTCCCACATAAAAGCTTATGGTAGGATGATTCAGTGCAAACAATATGTAACTTCTTCAAATGCCCTAAAAGGTGAAAAAGTGTAGAAAACATATCAGAAAAACATTTCAGATACTTGAGACAATCTCTTTTCTTTGATTTCTCTAAGTTACTAAAGGTTTTTATTAGGTTTCCATTTAGTAATAAATATTTATATTGTCAGGGACTCTGTTATTATCTGGAAACTTTATTAGAGCGTCTCATAGAATGCTTATCAGAAGTTTATGTATGCATATTTATCTAGTTCGAAGATGAGTATTACTTTTGCATGGTGTATCATTTACTTTATTGTGATGTTCTGCAACAAATCTTGTGTATATGAGATTTAATGTTGTGTGCTCTGTTGTTTTCAAGAAGTCTACACGAGAAGTTAAAGACAGGAAAAGAAGTGGGTTTGTCTTCTCTTGAACAATTTAAAAAGTCTCCTGGAATGTCATGACTCTGGGAGTGGTTTGGCTGGTATATGTGGGATCTTAAATAACTTTTATTCTGTTTAGGAACAATCCAAAAGAACTATCTGTTGCCAACTGTTCAGAAAAGTAAAACAACAAAACCCATAACAAACGAAAAAACCCCAAACAAAAAAATAATAAAAAACAAAACACCAAAGCTGTGTACAAATCCAGGAAAGACAGTAATGTGGACAATCCAGTCTGCATTAATGATGCAAGGAAGAGGACACATGGTACATAGCAAAAGTGGACTGGGGTGGATTAGCAGCCTTGTGGATTATCACAGCTGTTACCTCTGGTGTTACTTTCGTAGTTCAACTTGACTTAATAGACATTGAAGTTGACACCTGATAATAAGCAGGGAACACTTTACTAATGAAAATAACTTTCAACAATTACATTTTAATATAGCAGCCCTGACTGTATATTCTGGGAGTCCTCATTATGAGAGTGTATTCTTACAGCAAAAAAAAGTTAAATGTTGAAACTCAAGATTTAAAACTAGGTAAATGTCTATCCTTGTGTTTTGACATAAGAGTTTGAAGAACATTTCAGATTGTGTGGTTTTTACTTAATGAAATGGCTACCATTATACTAACTGATAAATGCTTTTTCAAGCAGTATTTGGATTGTTCGATTTTTTTCATTAAGTTCACTCAAGGAGGACTGGATTAGGTCTGATCAGAGCAATTACACAGAAGAATTTAACAAAAGAATACTGCTGCCACTCTGTAGCAACCATAAATATTAATCTAAAATATGTTATTCTCTATTTGCTCCAATTTTCCTTTAACTGATCTTCAAAGAGATTCTCTCTTCCTTCTCAAAATTTCACTTCTAAAACAGTTCTTTACAAATGAATGAGGAGCAGAAGGATCTGGTTATTCTGTATTCAGTCAGTAGTAATACATTAAAGCATTTCATACATGTTATGTATAGTGGCATGTGAATTTGAAAATTTATTATTCAACAGAGTTTGCAGTAATGTCAAGTTTGAAGCCTTTCCAAGTGACTTCCCAGTTTCCCAAATGTCAGGCTGCCTTGAATCAAACCAAAGATTGTCCAGCCCAGGAGCCTGCAGTGGTGGTCACGAGCCGCTGGCAGGGAGCCCTAGGAGGAGGTCAAGCAGGTGTGATTCTTCACCCCTCCTGTACTTCCCACTTACCAGCTATTTTCTGCAGAAGAGGGGGATTCCTTGAGCCTGTGTGCTTTGTCTAGTTAGTAATCTGTAGCAGACATTCCTTGCAAATAATTGTCTGTGTGCTCCTTGAACCCAGGGTAAACTTCATGCTCTCACAACATCCTTTGCTAAAATCAGATTGTGTAGATACACCATAGAAAAGAAACTACAAACAATTCCTTTACTTGACAGGGATATGTATGTATACAAAAATATGTCACTCTTAAACTGTAAACTCAACTGATCCCAAGTAATTGGAGCTGTTGGATGCTACTTCAACTTAAATATTCCACAATGATGTCCAAGAGTTCCTTTAGTCTTTTAAAACTATTCCGTAGTCATGGTTCAAATTTATTTGTTCAATCTTACTGATCAGATCTATTCTAAAGAGCGTGATCTATTAGTTGTTGTGTGATTTTTTAATTTTTTTTTTAAATTTAGTCCTTTACTAAATGTTACATAAGCTACTTTTCATTTAATATGTTTGGTTTAAAAAAACAAACAAACAAAAAACCCAACCAACCAAACAAAAAACCCCACCAAAAAGCACCCTCCCAGACCAAACCAAACCAAGCAAACAAAACCACAAACAAACAAACAACAAAACAAACAAAAAACTCCCAACACAACCTTCCTGTTCTCCCAGGTCCCTTTAGCTCTGCTGTTTTTCAGTTGGTTTGTTTGTTTCTTTGTTTTTTGGCTACACTTGTCTTTATTTTTTACATCTTAAGTATTACATAATTGTCTAGTTGACTATCCCGTTTCCAGAATCAACATGATATTCACAGCTTTTTGAGAAAGCATGCTGATGGCTTCTCTACAAATTCCAAAGCAAAGTGACTCTGTCCTATTCTCAAAGTAATCCCCTGTATAACTGGCAGAGTCCTAGATTTTTTGTGCTTTCAAATACTAAGACATTGTGTCTGACACGCTTGCTAGTGGAAAAAAAGGTAAGCAAATGTACATTTGATACTAGGTTTCAGGCAGCACCGTAATTTTCAGTTCTGCTGTTTTAGCTGCGTTCATGTCATGTCCATATCCATTATTAACACCTTAGTCATGTCCATTGCCTCACCCCAACAAAACAGGCAGTAGCTAAAGAGTGGTGTGTGCTGTGCGAAGTTTTCTTACCATAATCCTGGCAGGAAAGGATGAAAACAGAAACAAAAGGGAGGAATTTGGGACAGAACAGAGTTACTCAGTGAAACTTCTCTATTTTTTGACATATGGTCCAGATCTGAAAGGCTCTTAGGAACAGCAGAATTACGTAGAAAAAACAGAACGATGAGTGCGGCTCTAGACATCTGAGATCAAATCAACTGTGGACCAGCTTCTGTAGATGACTACACATTCTGACTCCACAGCCTGGTGGAAGAACCTCTTTAAATTCAGAAGGAAAATTCTTGACAGGGTAATAACACTGTATAGTAGCTTCAGGGTAAGCGATTACTTGTGGAAAGATTAATGTGGGGTATTGGTAGTGGTGTTAAGAGAAATCCTTTTGTTTCTAAAAAGGGATGGATAATAAGCACATTGGGAATACCAAAATTTGCACCTGTCTTGTCTTTGCAGTACCTGGCCTCTTGTGTTACAGATGAGGATTATGAGCTGTCATTTGTTGGCTTCTCATAAGTCCTCAAAACTTTTTTAATGATGATGATGAAAGCCAGGATTTTTGTTGAAAAGGTTTTGCTTTTCTTTTCGTGGGAAAGTCTAGATAATGACAAAGCTGTTGCATCTGTTCTTTCAATTATCTCTGACCAGGGTGGTGGAGAAGGAATTCAGGAGGGTTACTTCCATGTTTGCTCCTGAGAACTAGTGAATGTTGTTGAAGAACTGTAATTGTTTGGAAAACAAAATAAAATAAACAAAATCTTGCATGTGAAAATGTAGGGCAATTTGTTTGGCAAAAGACATTTCCGAAGGCAGAATGCTCAGGATCCTTGAGTGTTCATTTCACTCTACTTTTGAGCTAGATAATAAATTGTAGGAAGATAAATAATAAGAATCGTTTATGAGGAGAAATAAAATGCCTGGCTTCAAATTGAAGGGAGTGATTTAGTGCATGCAAGACTAGGTTCAAAGGCATGTGAAAAGTGGAGATGTGAAAGCAGATGGCACAGCCTTTGGAAGAAATTTTGCACATAATCCTACAGACATTGTGAAGTCGGTGGCTCTTAATAGCCCTTCCCTTTCAGTTGCGCAAGTATTCCTTGGGGGAACTCATTTTTAGCTTGCTAAATGGCAGAACAGTTATCCACATAGATATAGGCTTTTAATATGTAAGCTGTTAATAGGTTTGCCCTTGCTTATCTTCTGAAAATCACTCTGATCTTCTGAACTCTTCTGACTTGTGTGTGCGTATTTGTCTTCAGGCTTTTCAATGTGAGGTGTTCTGGGTAATCAAAAGTTAATAATAAAATACTTCCTGTTCTTGAGTCATCTGTGTAATGCCTCTTTGGCTTGGAACTCTTGTCTTTTAGTCAAAGTAAATTCTGTAATTGATTTCTTCTTGTTTGTGCTCTGTCAATATATATAACTTTAAATACTCTATTTACTTTTTTTAATTGCCTTTCTGCTTAAGAAACCATAGGCACCTTTCATGTAGGAAAAAACCTTGTGATTAGGTGCCTAAACAGGAATACATCTTTTGATCCAACATAAATGTAGAATTAAGGTTCATAAGAGCATTTTGAAACTGTTTGCTGGTATAAAACACTTCAGGGTACAGCCCAGCTTTTCACCAAAAATCAAAGATAGATGGTCAGGTCAACAGTACAAAGACTAATGATGAATTATCAGAGGGTTTTTTCAATTACATTCCAAATAGTCATTAAAAAAATGAGTTATTTTTACAGCTAGGTATTTACATGGATGAAAGACAATATGAAATTTGGAACTAATTTACTACTTCGGTAACAAGACATATCTAAAAATATTAGAACTTAAGGACCAAACCTGCACATCTTTGATGTGCTAGAGGTGATTGGATGGAATGCCCAATATTTTGCAAATATGAGAGATGGGTGAACCTGAACCTTGTGCAAAGCCCACTGTACAGAGGCGAAGCTCAAGTGCAGGTCTTTGGGCAGCTGTCTTCTGCTTTGCTGTAGCAAACCAAACTGTTCTGGTTATATCCTGCAAAGCAGCGCTATATTCCTACTTAATTTAAAGCCCGAGATCACCCTTGATGTGATGTCGTGACACAAGAAGGGCAAAGTAAAATCAGCTGTTACTTTTTAGAGCTACTAGCACACAAGTCTATGTAGTTAAAGATTTATTTATACATTTTCTTAGAACTAAGACTAAACGGAAGAAGATAAATTAACACCTAATGTTTGCATGTAACAGTGCTAATAAATAGTGAGAGGGTTTTGCCATTTTTCATTTAGATAACAGGTACACTTACAAGAACTTTCATTATTATTTTCCGAGACTGGGGTTGCTGTCCATTGGTTAAGTGGGCACCTCTTGTATTTTGCCATTTATTGCCTCCTTTTCTATGACCTATGTATCTCTTACTAGTGCATCTAATATTTTTTAAAACTATGTTGAGAGGGTGCTTCATCAAATTGGAAAAGAGACTTGCAGTGCTGTTAAAGACGAAAAAAAAATCAAAAACTTTCCATTATGAGGTTTGATATTTCAGTATCTGAAATTGCTTACAAAGTATAGGTGAATTTGGAAAACCAATAAAACAAATCTGCCCAAGTGCAAACAGAACAAACTTTTGTCTGCAGGCTGTTTAATAAAAGTAGATAATGATAATTTGAATAGTAGTTATGCGAGTCTAAGGATCCTTATTAAGCAAGGCATATAAAGCTATGATTTACAAAGCCAGTGCTATATGAAAATGTGTCGTGGTTTGATTGCGGGGTGACAATAAACCGTGGCAGATGTATTGTTAACCTCCTCTCCCCTGCCTTCCCC
Source organism: Caloenas nicobarica (assembly GCF_036013445.1). Classification (NCBI taxonomy): domain Eukaryota; kingdom Metazoa; phylum Chordata; class Aves; order Columbiformes; family Columbidae; genus Caloenas; species Caloenas nicobarica. The sequence goes on along the minus strand of NC_088248.1, from coordinate 34,794,697 downwards.
CTTCAGCCCCTCCGTCTCCCCGCTTCCCACTAAGGACAGGCGATTGGGAGGGAAAGAAGGACAGAGAGAAGTGAGTTGGAAAAATTAAAAATGTTTTACTAATGCTACTAGTAAAGATAGAGGAAAATAATACAAAATTTACAAAACCAATCTTGAAGGTCCCGGCAACTGCTCCGGCAGATGTAGGGCCGGCACCCGAAGTCCTGGACTGGACTCTGCAGCCAACCGGAGCTGGATTCAGTCTGTCACTAGGCCTCAGTTCGCAGGGACAACTCGCAAGGTCCTCTCCTAATGCCGGCCATAAGGAAAAGGGGCGAGATCCTCGTGATCCCCCACTTTTATATGAAGTATGACATGAATGGGATGGAATATTTAGTTGGTCAGTTTTTTGGTCACCTGTTTCAGTTCACTGCTCTCGCGAGATGTGCATCCTTATCAATGACCTCGCATTCCATTGCTATGTCTACCAAAACATAAATGTAGCTTTCAGGAAAACTGCAGTTAGTAAGAAGGCTTTAGCTGACAGGGAAATTCACTAAAAGAGAAACTTGTTTTTTAACAAAACCAAGACAAAATGCCAGAGGATAATTTATAGATGGGCTGGCCTAAATTTTGTGGTTAATACTTGGAAGAGTGGCAAAATACTAAGGTGATGTCATCATAAAAATCCAAAACCAGAGGAAAATAATTTTAAAAACATAGTTTTAAGAAAAAAAAAAACCTTTCCATTCTTAATTTTTCTTTAAATCTAATTCTCTAATAAAGTAAAAGATTATACTTACTTATGAAAGACTCCATGCTGTCCTCTCTTTAATTAAATATTTATAAAAAGTAATCTCCTAATCAAGCAATTAGAGAATCCCCAAAGAGAACCAGGAAGAAACACATCTTGCACAGGGCACAGAATATGAACTTTTCAGTATGGATATTTTATATCCTGCTCTGACTCTGTCATGTACAGGTTCTGTCTCCAATAGCCATCTGTCACAGGCAATGGCTTCCTGGCAGTACAACACTTGGACCTTCTACGGATTTTTTTTTTCTTTTTTTTCTTTTTTTTTTCATTTTTTTTCTGGAAAAGGGTGGCAGCTCTTTTCTGTTTTCTGCCATGTGTACTGAGGTTTAGCGGAGAAAGCAAAAATAACAGTCAGGTTACCTGAGGGGAGAGAGTAACTGGCAATAGTTATAGTGCCAAATTGTCATGGTTGGATCATTCTGTTTACAAATGGTATTCATGTGGTTTTTGTCATGAGAATAATTGTATTCTAAAGTTATTCTAACAATGCATCAACTTGGATTTATTACTGCATGCAATTTTAATGTTCATTATTTCTATTCATGCCGTGATAAGCCCACTATTGAAATTAGAATAATAGATAATGCTATACTTTCCCATTTCTAGGCTTTTGAAAGCTTTGCATGTTTTGATTCTAGTTCTCCTTTGTCACACAGGCTGTGTGACTGATGACATACAGATTTTTAAACAAATGGTTCCCATTGCCTTCGACATGAAATATTAGGTATCGGAGTCTGAAAAACAATGACCACATCATCAAAATAATGGCCACATTATCCAAGTTTAAATAGATTTTTTTTTTTAGTATATTGATAAATTAATTGGCAAATAACTGCTTCTCTATATGCAGTGAGAATAATGGTCTACCCAGGGAGAATCTTATTTTACAGTCACTACCTATTTCTCTAATTTCCTAGTTGAGTGAATGATACACCATGGACCAGTTTCAGCAATGAAGATTGCCTGGAAGAGTTTAACTTTGAGGGTAATTGGGTTAAAAACAGTATTGATGTTATCATTCTGAGATCACAATCAGTTTTATCTCAAAAAATTGGTTTAATTTTTTGTGGGAGAAAAAAAGAAAATGGGTGTGACTCTTTTAGTTGCTTATAAAACAACCTCATTTCTCATATTTGTCTTTTACAACACATAATAGTTGTTAAGGCAACCCATATCTAATACTAATATATTGTCTGATGAGAGAATATAACCTTAACTGTTAAATAGCAAAATGTCCTCTTCTGACTTTTTAACTGGAATATAAACTTACAAAGGGAATTTTTACTTATCTGAATAAAGTCAAATTATATTCAGTTCATGGTGATGTACTTGAAATGACAATTTGTCTCCCCTCCCCTTCTACACATGCCTTGCACTCACGCATCCTAATTTGTTCATTCAAGTCCTCATGTTTGTCCAGTGGGACTACCCAGATAATCTGAAAGATGCAAAACAGCTTCAAAATAAACAGTAAATAGTGGAAGAAGGCTAAGAACATGATAATACTGTCTTCTTGGCAATTAGGTATCTTAAATGTATAATTGTTTACAAAAGCAGAAAATACTAGATTAACTCTTTCTTCAGCAAAGCATGGTAGTCATCACCGTCAATTTACCTGACTTGTTTAACAGTGTAATTTATGCAGTACCTCTTTTCATTTTCGGTGTTCAGAACCTTCAGAATGGGATTCTTTTCTTATTTAAACAAAGAGATCATCTCAAGGGGCTTCACTGTGCAGGGCAGGTGGAAGAAATCCCACCAGAAGCAGCCACATAGATCTCTTCAGTGAGTGTTCTTGACCAGTGTTTCCTTGCAAAGTTGCTTTCCTCCCCATCCCCGCAGCTTTTTTCTGCTCTTCTGCTGCAGATTGTAATGTCTGTCCCTCAAGCCCAGGAAAAAGCATACTGAGATAGATAATCAGTGATCAATGCTCGTAAGTAATGCCTTTTAAATATCATCTTAATTTATCTTCGTGTTTGGCTTATTTGTGAAACAATGCTTTGTCAAGCATTCAAATGAGCATTTTTAATCATATTGTTTTGAAGCACACTTTCTGTCTCCATCAAAGGATAACCTCGTGGTTAGCCAGAATCTTTCAATCTAGTAGGCTAATGCAGCAAATAACTGTGTAATGCTGGGTTCAACAGAAGGAAAACAAAGTCTGCAGTCCACAGAAAATCGTGGGTTTTTACAGGCTGGAAAATTCAGGTGGAACTAATGCCTCACGCTTTTGCTTTTTACTTAAACTGATAATAAACTCCACATCTAACCACTTCCTAGATTGCAATGAATAGCAGCCTGTGAAACCACAATTAATTAAAGCTTAGAAAACCACAGGTTTTGATGTCTGTGTTCTGTAATTAGTTCCATAAATTCTACATGAAATCATCAGAAACACCCAGTATTCCTTAATCAGTGAACATGAAAATAAGAGACTGAGGGTGAAAAAATTTTAAGTATAAATGCAAGAAAAAAAGTATGTTTCAGTGTGTAAATATTCATTTTCAAATGAGTGTTACAAACCCTTTTATAAAAAGGGTACATGTGAGAAATAGAATGAACAATGCCTCCGCATAAGGCTTTACAACTCTTTTAAAATCCTGCCTTTGAAATAAAAAAATACTTGCCTTTTTAAAATGTGATAGGCTGGACAGTAAATGACGTAAGATTAGTACAGTGTTAGTTCCTTTTTTTTGCAGATAAATATTTTGAGTTTGTAGTTTTACAGTGTGGTCAATGTGCAAGAAGAGAGAAGTAACGTGAGAGGGAGTGCAGGTGGGTGCATGTGGCGGGAGAGCCCTTCGCCTCCCTGGGACAGTGCGGACGCTTCTGGTTGCAGGATTGGGGCCATAATCAACGCCTGAACAGACTCATTTACGACTTTTTAAGGAAGATGAATGGTCTGGTTGAAAACATAAGTCACCGTGAATTTTCCATCATTTTTGTTAGAGTGTGCTACTCATATTATATTAGCAAGCCCTAATTAGATTTTTAAAATGTATAAATCAAAATAATTGATCTAGTTGACCAGACAGGTTGCAGATAATTTCGGCCATGCTTGTGGATAGCGACGGTGCTATAACCAAAGCCCTTTTGGGATTAATGGAAGTTGATTAATTTACTAGCAGTGTTCAAGAGAATGAGATTTTCTCTATAAAATGCTAGATTTGTTAATACTGTGGGTTTATTACTTGGCAGATTTCATATTTCCTTCTTTTTTTCTTTTCTAATTGTATATCTGTCAAGGAAAGGGCTGAGAAGATATTGCATGTATAAAGGAACACATATATTCATGTATTATAATAAAGAAAATTAGCCTGTTTCAATTAGGTTTTTTTAATAACACCAAGAATCAGGCTAAGACAGTTGTTTGTAGTGGTGTCTTAAAATTCAACCTATTCTTTTTTAATAGATTTGTTCATGCTGTAAGCAGCACAAAATTTCATGGGAGCCTACTAGAAATAGAATGAAGTAGTCTGCTTTCAAACCATCTTTGCAGGATCCAGTTTAAATAGTGTCCACAGAGACTGAAAAATTAGAGCATTGCAGAAATGGATCTACTTCTAATTTACAGCTGACGCTAAACCCACTTTCTTAATAGGTTATATTACATACTATTTTGAGGCTTCAAAGAAATTGTAAATGATACTGCCAAAGGAACTACTGCTGCTCCTAAGGAACCAACTTTTATTAAAAACCTGTGACTCCCTACTTTTCTTCATAAGAAAGTAGTTAAAGTCCAAAAATTGGAGTAGTTTCATTTATTTTCATATTGTCATGTGAGTTAAGGGCTTGTGGTTTGACATGCAACATCAAAAACACATGTATTTTTTCTACCAAATATTCTATATTTAAGTATTCAGGCATGCAGTTATTGCTTTTTATTACAGCATTAACAGAATAAATCTGTAGGGTTAAAAAGTGCAAATGGAGGTACGTATGAACATACAAACCACTGAGGAAAAAGGTGCATTAGAGTTTGGTTGTGTATACAGCAGAGTTTGGAGCATAGCTAGTCAATAGCACAGATTTTAGAATAATTTCAAATTAATTTGTTTATATAATTTAGCATTTCCCCCAGCATAATTTTACACGTTTTCTAGAAACACTGAGGTTACCAGATAAATAATGTGGAATGCAACCGCAGAAGACAAAGCTGGAAGGGAACTCAGTGGGATCTTTTCTAAGCCATTGTCCTGCTCTAAGCAGGGACTAGAGAGACCAAGCTCATTCTTGCTTAGATATTTGTGTTGTTCCTGAAGTTCAAGGACAAACATTTTGCAGAATTCCCAGATCATCTGTTGCACTGCTTTACATAGAATGAATTTTTTTCTGATACGTAACTTAAATCTTTCCTGTCGGTGATGGACTAGGGAACAGCTGATCATCTGATATTCTCTACATGTTTATTATCACATCTCCTGTCAGTGTCTTCTTGTCTAGATTAAAGAAACTTGTATCACTTGATCTTTTATCATAGTTCATATTTTCTTTTCCTTCTTGCTTTTTCCTCTGACTATTCTCTTTCTTTCTGCCTATATCTTAAAAGTGCTAGAAAGGAATCTGAAAACTGTATTTCAGATGAGACTTCCCTGGCAGCTCAGTGGTCCAGCTTTATGGTGCTGTTCTGAATATATCTGAACGAGATTTGCCTTTGTCATAGCAGGATCACATTGTCTCCTGTTCAGGTTTTGGTTCACTGTAATGCTGTTTATTCTATTTCAGGACTTCTGTACTTACGATTTTGCATTTATGCTTTTAATGCTTTACTCCTAAATGTGAGTTTTTTAAGAAAGCTTTTCTTAAATTTCTCTTACTAAAGATACTTTTCCAATTAATTTTGCCTTTTAGTTGTCGTGTAATCGCATATTATGCTTGTGTGCGTAATATATACGAAAATATAATGAGGTAACATGAGAGGGGAATTAAGAGATATAGCTAGTGGAAAATATGTAGGTAGCAGTGACACAACTGAACATTAAGAGTATATCAGGACAACATTATGGTTATCAGTATAGAGCTATACAAATTTTAAGACTGGCTTGTTCAAACAGTGTAAGAATCTTTACAAGGGCAATGTAGTCATAATCTCTACCGTGCTTTTTGGGTTATGACATGTATGTTATGTATAAAGCCAATTTAAATATGAGAAACAATAAAAAATATTTTCTTCACAATTCTTAAAGTATGGTCAATCTCTAACATGTTTGATGACACTAAGAACTGATACATGAGGACACAGCTGTGGTTCCTTTCCTGCAAAGCAATGTTTTGTTCAAGGCCTTTCTACCTTCAAGGCTAGAACAAGCTCTGATTTGCAGTGTCTGCTGTACAGGAATGTTGGGTGTGTTCCTTTTATTGTGATACGAAATGAACAGAAACCTGTTGTGGAATGCAATTTAGCATGTATACTGAAGGATCAAATGAAAATTGCATGTACTGTAGAAGTCATTTTCATCGCCCTTGCCAAATACACTTTCCAGTGGTAATAAACAGTCATTCCTAGTGTTTAATGTTTGATGAACCTCCTGTGAACCTACTGGGATAAGTAAACATTTTCTTAACAACAGCTACCCATTTCTAACACCTAGAGGAAACTTAAGGAGCAGTTCTTTCCCTGACTCAAAACACTTGCTGTTGTTCCATTTGGTTAAGCTTTTTATAAGTATTCACATATTTTGAGTAAAATGAGTAATTTTTTAAAAAAAAGTCTGCAAACACGATGCCCTTTAATTACGGCTGACCACATCCTCTGTCATAGAAGAATGTACAAAAACTTTTTTCTGTTCAGGACAGCTGCACTTATGTTGCCTATCTGTTCCTTATAAACTACTGTCTGTCAAGTAAGAACTAGAGCATTGTGTACAGAACAACAACAAAAAATCCTTTTGTAAATCGTAAACGTAACAGATGTATAAATTCTGGGTGTGTATACAAATGAAGTTATAATCATGGTTAACTCCATTTGCAATAAGATTTGAGCAAACAGTCATTTTACTATAACTTATGTGCTCACTGAAGTCTGATCGTAGGAGTCTCTTTTTGCATTGACTCATTTGTGCATTGACGCTCTTATGATTGTCCAATTAAAATGATAGTCCTCCTTTTAGATGAAACTTTCACATTTTAAGCATAATTCAGATTGTGCTTTTGCAAATTGTTCTCCTTACTGAAGTAAAAGCTCTTCTACATTTCAGCCTACAACAGGTGTGTACACAGGACTTGCTTAGTATCAAAGTTTCAGTGAAAGGAGTTAATCTGTGGTAAAATTCTTTTGGTTCTCCCTTTCTGCTAAAGTTCAGCTAAGTTTTGGAGCCAGGGGTCTCTACACTAAATGTGACTTTTGATCTGTACTTTAAAAAAATATTAGGATCTCATTATAAATACCGAGAAGAGAGATTCTCTTTATTGCTCTTTCTTAGTATTTGATACACGATTCTTATTAAGGTTTCCCTTCTAGAAAGGAATTGCAGGTGTAACACAACATTCATCAAAATAAGATGTTCTAGATAATACCATTTAATGGACAAAAATATATCAGTTGCATATATAAAGAAGAAATAATCAGATTAATCCAATAGAATTAAGTGTTGGATAGGGTATGTAATGATATTTATACATCTCTCTTATTGGCTCTACACATTTTTCCATTTAAGTTTATATTCACAGAATGAAGATAAAGCATTTATTCACAGTAGCATTTGAAAAACACTTCTTACTTGGCTGTCTACTCATACATGCATTCAAGTATCTTTGGATGTCCATGAAAGAATATTTTAGTGCAAAGCGTTGTTACTACTGTTACAGTCATGAAGTACCCTACTGCCTTAATCACAAGCACAATTCAAGCACAAAACAAAAAATAAGTTACCTCAAGAGCTTGTCGTTGAAGTACAAAAAGGTGGTAGTGGGTATACGCAGAAAGCAATGAAGCACTAAAGGACTGAAGAAGTAGTTTTAGAAGGGTCTCTGTAGAGTTCTACTTTAGCTCCTCAGTGAGAGCTGCGTGAGGAGAAAACAGCAGAGAATCAATTCAGAGTTCTGCCCTGGAAATAGGTATGAGACTGCAGATGGCCTTTAACAATGAGAGGTGGTAAATTAGCACAGGATAAACTTTAAATCTCATTAAATACTATGACGAGTAGTTTGTATAGTAAGGAAGAGTTGTATGAAGGTGAGAACAGAAATACTATTTAGGAAAATACTTTGCGTTTTCAAAACTTAGCATCCAGGAACCAGCAGCACTCCTGTGTGGTGTTAACCTGCTGCCCTGAGCAGAAGACTGCTGACAACCTCCACTGCAAGTGAGTCAAACAAACTTTTAGCAAGTGCTTATAATGGACACGCGTTCCCTCACATGTTCAACACACCGAAATGATTTATTGCAGATGCTAATTTGTTTAGGACAGTTTTGTGAATATTAAAAAAATGTTATCAGACTTGGAGATGATGATTTCTCAGATGCTGGGGTTTTTGCTTGCTTTAGCACTATACTGCAAGCAAAAGACACATTCCAGGACTTTCTCCAAACAAAGATTATATGACATTAGGTGACAAACTATATTTCAGTAAATTATTTTGGAACATTGTTTTGCCTATACACAGTCTATTTTTAGGCTGTTTTCAGCAGGTAGTTTGTAGAAACACACACACACACACACTTCAACTCTTTAAAATGCATATGTAGATATTAGTATTGCCCCTGATCTGAATTAGACTAAATGTTTTTTATTAAGCATTCAAATAATACAAGAAAGAAAATTATGTACTGGATTTTTAACTTTTTAAAGTTGCAACTATAGTCCTCTTATACACATGCATGAGGTAAATAAACTCCTAATTAGTTTTAAATGTATTTCATATGTTTGGTTTGTGAATGTTGTAATGCAAGTTTCTCTGAAGCTCAGAAATCAAATATTTTGTAGTTGTTACTACGATACAAAAAGTAGACTTACTTTTTGTTACGGCATGTATATATAGTTGTACGGAGTGGGGAGAGCTCACTGTAAATTTTGGTTAAAGTCTCATTTAGAAGAGGGAGATGTATAAACAAGAAGATAATGCTCACTAAAAATTACGGGTTTGGAAGTAGTTATGGTTTAGATATTACTCTGCTACAAGTATACTTTACAGGAATAAAACCGCATGGATTATTATTACCTAAAATTAGTTTGCATATCTACAGTCATCTGAAAAGAACCAAAAAGACAAGTTGTTTGAGGAAGGGACTCTAGATGGAGACTAACATACTGATTTTGCTTCAAAACTTTTTATGCCATGAAGATAGTCTATGCCATAGCTTGTTCTACACTATTAGACTTGATTCATTACAGACTGTTTAGTTTTAAATGCACCCTGTACAATTCAGTACATCAGGACATGCTTTCAGAATAAGGCCAAGAGTCTGGCCACTGAGTTGTAATATGTCGAAGTCATGAGAGGTCTTATGTTTCTTTGAGTCTTCTATCCATAATCTTATAATTCAGTACTATGGCCACAAATTCCTAATGTAAGCAAATATGGTCAAAACCTATGGCAAAGGTAGTAAGGCATCAAAACCTGACTCCTCTTGCAGGTAGCAGGCTCAATCTCCAAGCTGTGTGGGTTCTCGGGTTTGCAGGGGTTGTACGCTTCATGCTTTGAGACCTCTGCAGTTGCCAGATATGCTGGCAACACAGCTTTCAAGCAGAATTGTTTACATCTCTTCTCTCCTTAATTAACCAAGAGAATAAATCAGTGAATGAAACTTCTCGCCCAAAAGAATACACAAGTCACTAGATCATGTTTTAAAAAACCAAATACTTTCTGTAGAGGACAGGAGAGAGAAATTTAGTAATTTTTTAGTGCTTATGAAACCCTGATGAACTCATGTGCGCTGCTTTGGTGAGACTTACTAGATGCACAGAAAAAAATCCATAATTCCATGCAACTGCATCCAATAAAGACAGTTCTCCATGTGTATATATTTGCTAGGAATAGAAAACACTACAACTACCATGATGAACTGTGTTAACAATAAGGTGTTCCATACAATACAGTACTGTGAGAATTAATTTTCTTGTTGCCTTTAAAGGGAGCTAGTGTGGATGATTGCTGAAACATGTGATCACAGGAAAAAGCAAAATGTATTCTCATACACATATACACACATATATATGTGTACACCTACGTGATTATAGATCACTAATTTATTGAGAAAATCAACCAAATCACTGAAGTTTTTAAAAAATGTCTTCCAGAGGTTATTGCTATTGACGCCATCCTCTGAGAGTTAACAATCCTGTTCCAGTTATGTGTCATCTTTGTTTCCACAGGAGTGGTTCTCACACCTATGCTGTGTGTTTCAAAGAGTGTCAGGGTGAACAGGCTTCAGGCAAAAAGCTGCGTTTTGCCAGGAGAAAGCTGACGATTAGTGACATCCTGCACTATTTTCATGCTGCTAATTTCCTTGAGAGCATCTCTCAGTTGTTTCCAGCACAATTAGGATTCCAGGCCTTCTCTGTGAAATGCACAGAAACTCTGTTTGAGGGAATATTTAAAACTTAAAAAAAATATATTTTATCTCAAAACTTTAACCTGAGGAAACGTTAGGCTGCTCCTGACTCTACTTCTACACATCTTTATTCCTATATTTACATTGGTGAGAGGCAAAAGCAGAAAGGCACAAACGCATTCGCTTCCCCTTGTGACCTTTCTCCTGTTGGCAGTTAGGGCAAGGAGTGTAGAAATGATGCACAGTTTGGGAAGCAACGCTCAAAATGTGTAACAAAAATGCAACACCATCTTTGTCTGGCTTTAAGATGTAAATTGGTGCAAGCACACAGGTACTCAGCAAATAAGGTCCTCCCTGAGATAAAAGGAAAGCCCTGTATGTGTACGAAGAGAGGCTGGACAAACTTCAGGTAGGCGGTTGTAGCACAACATAAGAACGGAACATTTAGGGAGCCTGTGAAAAGCAGAGAGCTGGAGGCCCAGCAAGGAAAGAAGGGGCCGTCATCCTGCGTTCTGGATCTCACGTGCAGTAACTGATCAAATTGAGGAGGGGTGGTGCCCCTACCTGTATGTCATTTGACTGGCGGAAGTTAGCGTCCCTGAAGTGAGGTTAGCTGGACAAGATGCCTGTTTACTTCAGTGCCACGAGAGCTTAATTTACCAGACTACCTACTCAGCAGCCCCGGAGGTCCTGTGTCTGTCGTGCAACCATTCTCACTGCTGTGACAGTAAGTTCAGCTGAAGAAGAAATACAGCAATGGATGGGAACTGCACCGGCCTTCCTGGCTTCCATATCTGTCACATGCAAGTAAACAGCCTTGCCTTATTCCCTGGCTTTGGCAGACTAAATTTATTATCTGCCTTTGCTGCTTCTTTTTTTCATTCCTTTGCTGGAGGCACAAAAATAGGATCCTGGAACTTGATTTCTCTACTCAGGTGGTTGCTCACAGGCCCAGCTACAGTTCGTCTCTGCTTCCTTGTATGTTGCTACTTGAACAGGACTAACATTTTGCATAGCACTGGTGCAGGTTCATAATTTACAGAGAAGATGTCTTTACAGGTGAGAGACTTTCACAAATGCATTAGCTTTTTGTACCACATACATGCAAGCAAGTAAAAGTTTGTGCTTTTTCAGGTAGGTCAGGATTTCTAGAGGTTTTTCATACTTACTGGTGTATATACTCATGGGAGAAAAAAGAAAGAGGTAATTGTTATGCCAAGAAGCTTCTATGTCCTCAGGGCAAACTCGAGAAGAGTTGGATATCTGCTCTCTCGTAGCTTCTAATGAACGGCTACCCGTGATTATAAAGGAAAAACACAGGCTTTCTTTATTGTGAGTGTTACAAGAATGTGCATGTACTGTTAGTTTCAAGAGCATATCTCTAAATCTAAGCAGGACTTGGAGTGTTCCTGTATAATAATTAAAAAAAAAAAAAGCTGTAAGGATATTTCGTTAGAAGAAATATGTTATTTCTTTCAAAGTGCTAATCCTGGTTGCTTTTCGGAGCTGGGCAGATTCTTCTGAGGTTTTCTTTATTGCAGAGTCCTTTCTGATCTGATTAAACCATGCTGATGTTTAATAGTTTCTCCAAACTCTGCCAACGATGAATGGGTTTTCACTTATAAACTGCTTGACAATGTTTTCTTCAAGACAAGAAATGAAAAAAATGGGGATTTCTTTTGTGGGGAGGGAATTATTTTAGACATATTATTCACTACTTGGTAAATGTCCGGTCATGCCAAGTATTTGACTCACTTGTTTTTGTTGTTCTAGTCTTAACTCAGGGATTGCGTTATTAAACATGAAATTCCTCATTCCTGGCTGCAGCACACTAACAAAATTACTTCTTGCCTCCCCTTTAACTGGAAGAGGGTAGTGTCAGTAACTTGACAGTCCTATCCAATGAGAAAGGAGCAAAAAGAAGGCTTTGCTTAGATTGCAATGGCGCTTAAGAGTTGGTCTTGTGCAGATTGTAGATGAGTGCTGTTTTGTTCTGAATTATTTATCCCTGGAGTAGGTTCAGTGCAAGGAAAGAACGGATGGATACTGGCAGAACAGGTTATAATGTACAGTTTCATGGCCAGAGTTTTACCTTTTATTTCTCTAAAATACTTCTGGATTCTTCAGATAAACTGGTAATGGGTATCTAATAAATGTTCATTGTATTCATACTCTCATAGAACTTGTGAGATCAAGGAATTCCCTTTGTGCTTATTCTACAGATTTGAGAAGGCTGTGTTCCGAACCTGCATGCTATGAAATTCCTGGTGCTAGAGTGAATCTCAGAAGATTTGTGTTAGCAGCTGCTGTGCGTTTGGTTGTCATGGCTTAGCTGTTGGAGCTCTGTGCTGTGAATAAGATTGAGGTTAAAGAGAAATGAAAATGAAAAATATTCTTTTTCAGCAAGATTACTTCTTGTGTACGATGCAGCCACATACACAGTCATGCTGGTGTAGCAAGGAGGTGCTACTGCCGGATGCTTTACACAATGAAGCTGTGGCCTAAATACTGTGCTCAGGATCACACAGGAAATATGTGTCAGAACAAGAAATTAATCACAGGTCTTCAAGTTAGGCTACATGCTAACTAATCCTTTAGATTTGAGCTTCAGCTAGGTGATTTCAAATCCATTTTTTGCAGTTTTTGTTCAGATTTACTGCTTTGCTGATGGTTGCCTTCTTATTCTACTTATAAGGATGTCCTACTCTTTGAGAAAGAGGGTAGATGGAGTACCTTTGATTCCTTTAATAGGTCACAACTAACATTGTGAGCACCCTAAAATAAATTCTACTCCCTAAGTTTATTCTGGGATACTGTTGTGTATAAACTTCAGGGCTGGGTAATTTTGTTAGTCCTTATATAAGTTAGTCTTTATATTATTTTCTTCTTTTTTTTCCAAGCCCATATCTTAAACTGTTGGTTAAATTTTGTCTATTTGCCTGTCTTTTACACTTCTAAACACCCTTGGGGATTTTGAGAAGATTGTTTTGATAGACTGACATGCACATACAGAAATACAATTTTAACAGACCTAATGAAAATTCTGTTTCATCCAACAGTAATTGTCAATCTTGACTGTTCTACGGGACAGCAGAAGCCTATGTTTTCTACTCTGGTTTTCATCCTGAATAATTTTAACTAACAGTAAAGATGCAACTGTTTGGCTCTATCTTGATTTTAAACATGTTTATATTTATTAAAGTAAATTGAAATTGTTTCCTGGGCACAAAAAACAAAACACAGGGTGTTTTGTTTACTAGAGGAATCACATTAAAATGCAGAACTACTTGATGTATTTTAAAAATCTGTCTGGACAGAAATTATTCATGCTCGGGTAAAAAATAAAAAAGTTGTCTCAAGCCTGGAACATTGGTATTAATCAAGGACGTGCTGCTATGACAGAAAAAATGTTTACCATCAATTAGTATTTATTGTAAAAAAGCTTGGAGAACATCACTTCCCGGTAAGTGGTCTCTGTCAAGAAAGTTATTCTGAATAGCTGTCTGTTCCTAAGCAAGTGTGTGCTGTCTTGGGTTATGTCTGCCCTGTCAGATAAAGAGATGTCCGTTATATTACAGGTTAGCTATGTGTTGGCTGACCTGTTAGGGGAGACGTGATATAGTTCTGTGGAGTTAATCAGGTGATGCGAGCTATAGAATAGACGTGCAGTTGTCACAGAGCTACTTCATTGTAAAATCATCTTCATTTTCTCCATCAACATTACGCAGCAGAACAGCTAGAGCTTGTTGGTGGTCCTCCTGTGAGGCTTTCACACCACCATTGGGCAGTGACGTTGCATCTCTGAGGCCATGGGCAGAGCAGGAATGTCAAGAGAGCTGCAGATTAAAATCTGGGCACATGGATTTTTATCTGAGATTATTTAATTGGAAGGAATTATAACAGAAGTGATGGACTTGTTATAAAGTGAGGGAAAGCTCCATTTAAGGAGCATTTCAGCATTTTTGAAGTTGCAACTGTGATGTAACATTTCAGAGTTATGCTGAAGTTTTGTATTTGCTTCATCTAAAAGGTATGCGCCATCAGTGAAGCTGGGGTTTAATTTCTTGCATTGCCATTTCTCCCGGTATCTTCTCTGAGAGTAAAACCTTACTGCAGCTGTAAGCATTGCCTATAGAACACAGGAAAATCTTCAAGAAAGCCAAGCGAAATTATAAATTTTATAAAATTCCAAGATATAATTTTATTCAAAGAAAGGAGTACCATTTATGCCGCCCTGGATGGCCTATCCAAAAGGTTTAAATTATAAAAAAGTAGTACCTGTTAGCAAGTAAAAGCAACGTAGAGTATAATTTGAATTACCATTTATATTAAACAACTTATTGCATTGAGATTTCATAAAGGTTATTATGTTATAAATTACAGCACTTATAGCTTTATGACATCAATAATCTTTAATCTTTGGCACATTTTAACTGTCATTTAAATTTACTAAATTAGGAGATTATTGGGAAAAACATTCTTAATCTTGAGATTTTAACTACTTTATTCTAAAATGTTAATCTTCAAAGTTGTGCAATTTTGTTACTTCAATTACTTTTTCTTCATGTTTTGGTTTGCTGTGAGAATAATTAGAAAGTGATGACAATTTTAATTGTGTTACCATTAAGGGCAATGATTCACCATATCCTCATAATGTTTTAACTGAGGTGAATGCACACTGAATCCAGAATCCAATAAATAGATGGATTAGTTCCTATATATGCATTGCTAAGTGTACATGTTCTAAGTTGTAAATGTGGGAATAGATTCTAGATGAATGGATTTTCATCTGGAATCCATCTATTTCATTGGCATCAAAAAATCCCAGTACAAGTAAGACACCAAAGTAAATTCTTCAGCTGGAAGCAAAATAGAAGATTTTTTTTTCATCAGATACTAGTTCTACCATTTGATCCTTACTTTGTTTTTCACCGTAGCAAAATCCTACACCTTCAAACCAGGAAATGTGACCATTACAAATACATCATTGTGGAGAAAAACAGGAAGAAAAATTTTGGAATATTTATTTTTTTGACCATCTGAATTATAGTGTCACAGAACTATTTAGAAACTTGCTGAGTAGCATGTTTTGCTAAGAGCAAATATTTAAATTACAGACCAGAATCTGTTACTTTATTATCATAACCTAATAGATGGAGCAACATGTTATTATTTTTTTTGTGGGCAATGCAGAGAAGAGGAAAATAGATATTTTAACTTTTTGAAATCCACATTCATCCAGAATGGGAATCAACTATCTCACTCACTCTATGGAAACAATACTAGATTAGCAAAATGAAAATATGGTAAAAAGTTAATAGTAGCAGCACACTAGATCTACATTTTGTATTATCTTTGCAAAACTCCCAGTTAAAAAGCAGCACAAATCATTCTAATGACTGCATTTCTTGAAGATGAAGAGAGAAAAACCCTTGGACCAAAAAATAGGAAGGGCGTGGTGGTTACTTTCATTTGCTGCCCTTCAACCACACACTTAGCTGCATATTTAATAGAATTGAGAACAGGGAAAGGAAAATTAAAATATTGGTATGAAATACAGCTATCACGAGTGTATGTATTTTAGAAAACTGCTATTTCGTATGTAGTGTTGCAAGGATTATTTTAGTAATTTTTTTTTTTCCTGCATAACTGTAAACTTCTCATCAGTTTCCCTGATCATTTCGAAAAAGTGAATACAATTGATTTGACATTACAGGTGGAAAAAAATTACAGTATTTCTACACTTCACATTACAGTACCAAGAGTGCCATTTTGGCACTAACTGGCTGAGGATTTTTAAATATATAAAAGTACATATTAATAAATATAAATAAATATATATGTAGATGTTGTGCAATACTAACAGGCACTGCACACGGAACGGACAAGAAGCATATTAGTTCACTTATTGGAGGATAATTCAGTCCTTCATTCTTAATATTATGTTATAGGATCGTTGTAGGAAAATTCAGCAAGGAACCTCAGGGGGTTTCCAGTGTAACCTCCTGCTCAGAGTAGGGTCAGTTCTGAGGTCAGACCATTGCTCAGGGCTTTATGCAGTCAGGTATTGAAAACCTCCAGTGAGGGACACTGTGCAGCCTCTCTGAGAACCTTTTCCAAAACCTGACTGTACTTACAGGAATAAATTTTCCCTAAATCTTATATGGACTACAGTAGTGATGCATGAAGTACTGTCCATGTAAGTTCGAGATTTCTTGTCCTTCTCGTCCCTTAAATCAGCTCTGCATGCAAATCTTTCTTCATCCTTCTTACATGATCCAGATAAATTGCTCTGGTGTAGTACTGTGGCCAAAATGTCTGTAGTGATGTCTGCCTATATAAAAGCCTAAATAAACTTATGATGGTTCAGCAGCAGCTTCCTTCTTGGACTTCCCTTTCTGCCTTTTTTTCTTCTTTTGAAAATACAAATTAATGCATAATTTTTAAATGCATTGCAGAGTGAGCAAATCCAGAAGTCTGACTTTGCTTGAATTGCCTGTGACTGAGTACCCCTGATCCAGTGAGTCTGTCAGTACAGTTTGTGCTGTGGGAAAGTACATAGACTTTTTTCAGTTCTCAATTTCAGCATCTGAGTATTTTCGGTATCCTTGGGAACATGGGGGTTTTTTTCTTCTGAAGGGAGAAATAATTACAGTAATGCCAGATGTTGTTATTACTCTGTTCATTATTGTTTAAACAGAAACATAATTCTCCGTGCTGTATGAAACGCAACTGGTGCTTTTTTTTTCATCTACAGATGAGAGTGGAGCAGGAATATTTGCTAGCTTTGTACTAGGGTATGTTCAGATTTTACATTGAAAGACAAGATGACAAAGATTATGGCTGTTTCAGAGGAAAGGCAGCATTGGAAATGTATGTTTCCTCAGATTTCTAGGAGGTTACAATAATTGCCTGTAATGGGGCTGTATTTTCAAATCACTCTCTGGTCTGTTTCTAAAATCTTGTCCATCATTCAGTGGACTCCTTCAAAGAGCAGGTACAGCGGCATGCTATCTTCAAGGCTAGGAATGTAAGAAGTGGGAAATCTGTCTAGTGGAAGTTTGTTTACAATTATCGCTGAAGAATAATTAGGTACTTTTTGACTCTTGCCATTTGTCTTATTAGGTAAACTGTACATTGGAAACAAGCTAGCCACTTATAAACTTTCCCAGCTCTGTAACTTCATAAAGTATAGCACTTCATCAAAGCAGATCCATTAACCCTCTGACTGGTACTCTTCTCTTCTCTTGGCTTTGATTGCAGCACCACACAGAAGCACCGAGCCCATCATTGCTGCCCCCATCAGCTCTACCGCTGGATGTATTAAACAATGCTGTTGCTGGATTTAGCACTGTGGAAGAACTCATCCGGTACCTTGAACCAGATCGGTGGCAACTGGATTTGGAAGATTTGTACAGACCAACGTGGCAACTTCTTGGAAAGGCATATATTCATGGGAGGAAATCGAGAGGTAAATTACTCTTCTGTCTGGCCTTGCAAGGGAGGACGTTAGAAATACAGCAGAGGTCATTGTTTGTTAGCTATTCTCACTATTATCTTATCTGAAAAAAGGACAATAACTAAACTCAAAACTTAAAGGAATTTAGCAGGATAAAGTAACAAGTGGGGGTAGGGGGAGAATAGAAGCAGACAGAGCATTTTTCTGTACGGAACCTGGGAGATCTTTATTTCCACAAAGTAGCAGAGCATCACTGGTGGGTAACATAATCTGACTTCGTGGCTTTCTTTTTTTATGGAGAGCAAAAACTTTGTTTTTCATTTGGGATAGGTAATTTCTTACACTTACTGTATCATGTGAATGGTTGGTTTATTTCTTTAGAATTGTTCCAGTCTTTATACCATATGAATTGAGAGCAATGAGCTAAATATTCCTCTTCCACGACACCTCATGAAATCCCTGTGTCTATACTCTGTTTGGTGCCCCAGTCGTCAACTTAATCAGATATAAAGCAGATTATGTACTTCAAGACTTGTGGAGCTATTTCTTGTTCAGCAAGTCATTTTCTTCCATCTACGTTTGACATTAATGAATTTTCTACTGCATATTATCCAGATACTGCCCACTATCTCATGTTTATGGACTCCATGCAGTCAATACCACCTTCCTTGCTCGCCGTAACTGAATAGACTCCTCTGTTGACAAGCATAAACTAGATTATCGTCTGATGAGCAAAAAAAGGGAGGAACTAAAACCTTTCGTAACTTAAATTTCAGTTTTTGACAGCAAATTCTTGGATCAGGGTCTAAAAATTGACCCTTCTACCCTATCTGTATTGCTACAGTTATGCACACAGCAACTAAATCAAGAGTCAAAGAGGAGGAAATCTCTTTAAAACCTTTCAGCGATGGAGCATGCCTTTCGGGTAGTCATTTAAGACTTTCCTAATGAAAGAGATTCAGTATTTGCCAAATTTATGCATAAGCATACAGTAAGTGGGAGAAAAACAAAATGTAATTTGTGAAACCTTACATAAACTAAAATGCAGGCATTGGATAACATCTATAACAAAAGCAACTCCATGCAAGACATATCTTAGAAAGAAACTACCACAGTAAATCTTTTAAAGACTTCTCATTAGATGCTGAAATAGATTTTCCACTGAATAAACATATCACGGTATTGCCACATTTGTCTCTGAGAGACCACCCTCAGACTGCATTACTGAGTGTGTAATCTAATAGTCTGAGGTGGAAAATATGTCCAGTTGAGATGACATGGTATTAACTGTTAGGTGTATTCAATAGATAGGGAAAGCAAACTTTTTAAAAATGTTATTCCTTCTAGTAGCGTCTTTGCTCTATTTAGAAACCTTTATACAAAATGTTTGGGAGAAGTGCATGCCCTAACATGTTTGGTTTTTTTCAAACTCTTTGATTCTATAATTAGATCAGTTTTATTTTTGCAATATTTCAGTTTAAAGGCTAAATTACCGTCTTGCTATCATAGACAAGCATTAGTTTGCATCTAGATTAAATGAAAATGTAATTAAAAGTGTAAGTTACTTTATACAGAGAAAAGTATTGTCCTCTACTCCCACTTAATAATTCATATGAAAAAGACTATATTTAGACAACCTAAATTCCACAGTACTTCTGTGTCTGATGTTTTCCCTGGATAAAATGCTTCCAAAAACTTCTAGCCAGGAAAGAAGAAACATCAAGTTCAGAGGCTTTGATCTCTAAATATAGTCCTAAATTCTTTTATACTATTAAACATACTTAAAATATATTTTGCTGTGCAAAAAAAATGATCCCATCACTTCCCACAGAAATCTATACATAATCATTAGACTGTATTCTGACATCTGCTTAAGAAGAAGAGTAACAATCCAACCATAGTCCTTAGTAGATGCTCTTCTCATATTGTTATGTGACTTTTTGTTTGGTTGGTTTTTACTTCTCATTTGGGATTTTGTAACAGCCCTGTCCTATTGCAGGAACCATTAAGTAACTCTCAGGAACATGTCAAAGATGCTTAAGAATGAAAACCAACCTGCTGCTATCTGTGCCCACACAAAAGTGCCCCAACCAGAATTTAACTTGTTTTGTTGATGTTGAGAGCAGCATTCAGCTGGAAAAAATGTTTGGGAAAGAGGGTTTCCTGTGGTACTCGGTACACGTCCCAGAAGCTGCATTGGCAATTGGAGAAGACAGTTACATTTAGGCTGGTGTGAAAATGGATTACTTCAGTTGTATGTGCCAGTGAAGGAACACTTTTGAAATAGACTTTACTGTAGATCTACCTGCATCTACTTTTTTTTATCCCTCTTTTCCTTCTCCCCTTATTTTATTTTAGTGTTTCCCATTCATGTGCTACTGCAGAGCCTTCCATTCCTCCTGAGCTAGTGCTAGACAAAAGAACTTTGACTGTTGTGTCAAACATGATACATGAGTGGAAGCCAAGTTGAAGGAGTGTTTAAATGTTCACATTATAACAGGTACTGTAACTCAGTGCACGTGGGAAATCCACATAACCTTTTATTGTGGTTAAGTAAACACTTTTAAGGGAATATATACATTCTCTCATCTAGCTTCATGCCCACAGTGTGTTAAAATAAATTTTGGACAGACAGATACTCTTTGAAAAAATAACAGCTTCATTCACACACTTCAAAGAAGTGATTATATAAGCACTAGATAAATTTGCCACAGACCTTTTAATGAAATTGAATTACATAAGGCAGGGCAAGGGTTCATTGTGAGGTATAATAGCAATATACCTTAGTACACTGTAAAGCATGAAAACAAAACATGACGTTTTTCATCTCTCCTGAAGCCTGTCGTAACAGTAAGGCCCACTCAAAGATATCTGCTAAGAGCTGTTTGTGTGTTTTTCCACAAAACATTTTTAAAATTTGGGTCTGTCAGTCTGAGGGGCTTAGTTCAAATTTGTTCCAATTTTGTGACAAAATGTGTAATACACTTGCTGCTCGTTTTAGTGCATTGCCCTTTCCTCTGTGTCGTAACTACAGCAAGTATCAGCAAATGGATCTGTCCTTCAGCTGCTGCCAGTAGGCCAGAGGCAGTGGAGAAGCACCAGGCCCCACAGGCAGCTCTCCCACTGGTGGGTGGACTGGCTGGACCAGACATCTGTACCCAGCTCCCCTTTTCCACTTCTGATGGTGAAGGGCTGAGCAGCAATTGTGTTAGGATGCCTAAGCTCAGCTTCTTGACATTCAGTGTACCAAGCATGTCAGCCTCTGTAGAAATCTACCAGTAGAAAGTACTAGCAGAACTAGCATTTCTCTCTTTGTGTTTTAGGCATTTTATCCTCATTCAGACAGTTCACTTATTATACGTTTGAAAATGTAACAGAAGCACTCCATTCTTCTTGATTGATGGAGGTAGACATGTCCACCCTCCAAATGACTCAGCCTAGAGCTATTAGCTGATCAGAAGAGTTTAAGTCATTTCTAATTTCTCACAGTGAATCTCTCCCCTGGATGTTTTGTCTCTCTTTTCCTTTGCTCCCTTCTCAGCTTTCCCCAAGGAATGCTCTTTCACTGTGGGAGGCAGGCTGGCGTCCTATCAGTAACTTTATTGGAGTTTTTACACACTCCTTGCTTTTAAAAATCAGATTGTTTATTTAGGAGCCTGTGTTAACCTGATAGTGATGGAATGAAGTGCCTCAGCTTGGCATTCACTGTAAGTGCAAGCACAGAAAAAGCTTCAGTGTGTTTAACTGACCTTTCACAACAATAAACCCTTACTTATGGATGACAGTGTATGGATATGGTCTGCAAAGGAAATCTTTGAAGAAACATGGAATGAAATTGCTGCCCAAAGATCTGCTCCTGGGACAGTAGTAGTGAGCATTTCTACTAGAGAAATGCAACTTCTAAATTATTTTTATTTCCTAGGTGTTTAAACAGAATTGAGAGTTATTATCTTGCCTTGATAGGCCGAAGTTCTCCTTGGTGACCTCTAGAGGCTTTTTACGTAGTCAGTAGAGGGGAAAAAAGTTCTTCTCTAGAGTGTGATTCAGATCAGGAACATATTTTAGCTTTGAACAAACGGCTAGCAATAACTATAAAGTATTTGTCAAGTAATATCAGTGCACTAGGATTTTTTTCCTAGTTTCTTCTTGATAAAACAGTCGGTTTAAAGCTCTTTGCTGCTTTGCTCAAGACCTCTACTTCAGTCATCTCAGTAGCCATATTATCACAGACTTTTCTCTTTTCTTTTCTTTTCTTTTCTTTTCTTTTCTTTTCTTTTCTTTTCTTTTCTTTTCTTTTCTTTTCTTTTCTTTTCTTTTCTTTTCTTTTCTTTTCTTTTTTCTTTTCTTTTCTTCTTCTCTTCTTTTCTTTTCTTCTTCTCTTCTTTTCTTCTTCTCTTCTTCTCTTCTTCTCCTCTTCTCTTCTCTTCTCTTCTCTTCTCTTCTCTTCTCTTCTCTTCTCTTCTCTTCTCTTCTCTTCTCTTCCCTTCCCTTCCCTTCCCTTCCCTTCCCTTCCCTTCCCTTCCCTTCCCTTCCCTTCCCTTCCCTTCCCTTCCCTTCCCTTCCCTTCCCTTCCCTTCCCTTCCCTTCCCTTCCCTTCTCTTCTTTCCCTCTCCTCTCCTCTCCTCTTCTCTTCTCTTCTTTCCCTCTCCTCTCCCTCCCCGCCCCCTCCCCTCCCCTCCCCTCCCTCCTCTCTCCTCTCTCCTCTCTCCTCTCTCCTCTTCTTTTCCTTTCTTTCTTTTCCTTTCTTTCTTTTCTTTTCTTTTAACCAGATAGACTGCCCCTGTGAATTAACCATTATTTCTGTTCCTCGATGATGGTAGGTTTGGAGAGAAACCATTCAGACAAAAGATCCCAGATTCTGATCATTAGAGTCTGGCTTTTCTAAAATAAATGAAATTATATTCCTTTTCACCAAAGAAAAATACGTATTAATTTTTTCACTAAACCAATCCCATTTTTTTCAGTCTTAACAGATTCTTTCAAGGCCTGTCTTGTCTTAGCTATGTAGCTAAGGTGAACCTAAAGGAGCTTGCCCTGTTTCAGATCTGTTCATGAGCTTGCTGTTCAACCATTGGCATAGTGAAGCTTTAGTGTGATACAGTGGAACCAATTTATAGGGAAACTGGCGCCAAGTATTAATATCTTTAACTTGCACTTCAAGTTAGGTGCTTATAAGGAGGACCTGTATTTTATTTAAGACATATCAAGTGAAAATGAAACCCAGAGTAGCAACAGAAATTCATATATATGCTGCTATGAAGGAAAAAGGGAAAAACGGAGTGTACCAATAGTTATATAGGTACACATGCTTGTGGACTTATTTGTTGTCTGTACAGTATTCACTGATGACAAATAACTTTTTGAAGTTGGTAGTGCATAGAAGTGTGTTCTTCTTAGATATAAATGGTTTGATTCTTCCATATATTTACACCACCACTGCAAAGAAGCAATAACTGAAATTTTAGCAGGGAAGAAGTTTGAATGCTTTATGTGAATGAATTAAAAATATGTTTTGAGGTTTGCAGGATTCTTAATTTCTGTGTGTGTTTCTTCAATCCAAAATTAATATAGAATAACAACACTAGAGCTCAGAGTATGAGCATGAACAAAGGGAACTCCATTAGGGTTGCCTTGATAAAACATTTATTGGAATATAGTAGCCAAAGCTTGCTTTGTTTATATTGAACCAGCTCTTCCAGGGCTATAAATAACTAGTGAATACTCCTATACAATAATCATTTGATTTAGTTTTCATGGTATTAATCTAACGGCAGTATTATACTTGTGTGCTGAACCTGTACCACCTGCACAAAAACGAACTTTCCTCAAGGGTTCTGCATTGCTGAAGTTGGTTTACCATGATGAAGTTGGATTATGAATCAGAAAAGCACCACTTCGTTTGTCTCTTTGCAGTGGTCGATCTCAACCTCCTCAAGGAGGAGGTGCGGCTCTATAGTTGTACTCCTCGCAACTTCTCCGTGTCACTGAGGGAGGAGCTGAAGCGAACTGACACCATCTTCTGGCCATTGTGTCTTCTGGTCAAACGCTGTGGTGGAAACTGTGCCTGTTGTCATCAGAGTTGCAATGAGTGCCAATGTGTACCAACAAAAGTCACCAAAAAATACCATGAGGTACGCCCTTTTTTTTACATTTGCATGTTTGGAAATACCAAAATCCAACCAAGGAATTTATTTCTACTATAGGAATGCACAAATATTAATGTTTTAAAATTTTATGTAGTACACTAATAGTATTTTTTTTACCATTTTAATGAGGTGTTACATAAAAAAAAACGTAATACCTTCCTTGTTAAAGTATTCTTCTGTGGAACTATTAAGTCATTCCTGCAGTATTTGTTTACTGGTGCAGTTCAGACACATCCCAACTACACCTCCTTCTTCAGCTTTCTCTAGTGGTAGAAGTGAACTTTATGAAGGAACAGATATCTGTCCATTTCCATTGTTGTAAATCTGTACCTAAATTACTTATGATATAATTATTTAATAATTCCATTTGGTTAACTGTACCATTAGGCCTTAAATAAAATTAAGTAGAAATACAAATCTGCAAGACACTCTTCTTTGAAAAAAGCAAGTATCTGTTCAACATTTTTAATCAAATTCATACAGGGCTTCAGAGAAAAGCAGATATAATAATTAGTGGGTGGAATAAATGAAGAAATTCAGCTGAGGAAAACCTATTTCTTTTAATAGGTTTCCTGTCATCCAGTGTGTTTCCAGTGGAATCTAGCTCATAGTCAAGGTGTGCGGTGAAGCACTTACTGTTTTCTTGATGCTTGTCTTCTCCTTCAGGTTCTTCAGCTGAAGCCGAGGATTGGCGTCCGAGGATTGCATAAATCATTGACAGATGTACCCTTGGAACACCATGAGGAGTGTGACTGTGTGTGCAAAGGGAATACTGAAGGATAAAAATTATTTAATTGTGCTGTTTTCTTTCAAAGCACATTCAATCAATGGCTGATTCTATTATGGGGCTTGTGCATTATCTCCTCCTGTAATCTCAGTTGTTTGCTTTGGGGATCTTCCGTCTTCAAGATTCACAGTGAGCTCTAAAAAGAGGAGAAGCCAAACTGGGATTATATGTTGTGTGACAGCTCTGTTCGAAGGCCCAGTGAAAGGATGGGAGAAAGGCATCAATGAGGGATTTAAAATATATGTATTGTTTTTGTCCCCCACAATTTTATTGACAATACATGGATATATAATTTAGGAGTAAAAATAAAGTTAGAAGGCTCACTTCATGGAGACTTGATCCTGCTGGCTGTCGCATTTCTACAGCTCCAGTACATCTGGCCTCTGGTTGAAAACACCTGAAATCTTCCTTTCTGTGTTCAACTACTCCTAGGTACTCTAAATTGAAGCGTTCTCTGTTGTATAAACTTGGGGTAAAACAGACTGTATTGTTCCCAATCAAACTTAATTTGTCTAATGCTGGTAGGAAGGACTGGATTTTTCCATATGCTCTAGTAAAGCTCCTGCCTTTTAGAAAGAAGACTGGACAATAACGTGAGCTAAGGAAGCAAATATTGAAAAGAACAGCGCCTTTTTTCTTACTACTATGGCTGATGATTTTTTGTTTGTTTGTTATTTTTTATCGTGTACATTTTTATACTCTCCTTTTGACAATATAACTATTTGCTTTTCTAAACTTGTTAAATATATCTATTTTTACCAAAGGTATTTAATATTCTTTTTTTTATTACAACCTAGATCAACTATTTTTTAGCTTTGTGAGACTTTAAAGCCAGATTTATACAGCTGGAGTAACAGAGTAACAGAGATGTGGTTACAATGGGAAAGGAGCATGATGATTTCTTTGCAGTTTGTTGCTACACAGTGAAAAAATAGTTTTTTACCTGGATGCACAGTAATAATAAACAGGGATGTGTGGATGAAGCTCTAAGCTTGCTAGCTCCATGGCACTGAAAATATGAGAGACAGACATTACTCTAAGTGGTTTCAGAAGCTGACTCTAAAAATTCCCTCCCTCCATTCTGGCCTTTGTTCTGGTAGAAAAGAAATGAGCATAGATAGATGCATTCTGGTTTGTTTAACTCTTTAATTTCTTTAAAGTAGGATGATCTACAATGTAAGAAAAGCAGCCCAGTGGCTTGCAGCCTTCATGATGCATCAAGGTCATGGGAAGGCCACCTTGTTAATGTTGAAGTGTATGGTTTTCCATTGAAGGTTACAGCTGTTTAAGAACTGTTTGCTCACTCTTCAGTACAGTTTGATGAACTATGGTTTTGTTCTTCTGTACGTTATACTCATTAACCAATACACTTATCCCACCCTATGCAAATTGAAAAGGAAACAGTAAAAGTATTTTGCTTGTAAAATGCTTTAACATTATGCCTAGTTTATTTTTTTGACTATTGGATTTGCAGATTGTAATGAATCACCAAATAAAGTAATAATGCTAATTTTGGGAGAATAAATGTTTCTGTGTGGTTGCATCTTATATCTTTCCAATATACAATAACAGGAAAAGTTAAAGAGGGTGATTTTCTACTTACCATTTTGAATGTCAGTTATGAAAACAAGAGTCTTCTGTTACCAAGGCTTCCACTTGCTTTATTACTTCTACTTTCCTGTAGATCCACAAGAAGAAAAAGGGGGAAAAAAGAATGTGATGCTATTTGTATAAATATACAAAATGTTTAAAATTGTGTGCATGTGAAGCCATTAAATTGAAATAACACCTTCTGTTATTGTTTCCATCATGAAAATGAGTTCTCATGAAAATGTGAACGTTTTTGCAAGTTGGTATGACTTTGTGATATCAGTTCTGGAAAATTCTCAGGTGGCTTCTGATTCTGTCTTAAACTGATCTGTTCTGCCCCAAAGTCAAATATCTGGTGTAAATGTGGCATATAATTATCCACTTTGAACATTAACTCTGTATCAGAATGCAGAATTACAGCTCCACAAAAAACCTGATTTACTTGAACCTTAAGTCTTTGACCAGAAAAAAAGGGTGTTTTGCAGGGATGTTGGGGCTTTTTTTTTGCTTTAATATTGTCCCCTTTTTTGTGATTTAAAGCGTTTTTGAAAAGCAAGTTGAGTTAAAAGTAGAAATCATAGACTCTGGCATCATAATTGAAAAATGTAAATCTGTTACAGAAAACTCTGGTGTAGGAAATGCAAGAGGTCTTGTCCTTTCTGTAGACCTGCTAGTGGAAGACGGCATGGCATTCATTTTCGGGCAGGTATTTGATGGCAGTGGAGGAGTGGGGAGTTTCTAGAGCCATACACAGGGTATGGAGGATAATGTTTTCCAAAAATCTTATGTTTTTTCTATTGTCCCTACCCCCAGGTTTGACCTACTTTCTTCCTTGCCAATTTCTTGCACCAGTTTCCTTCCCAATGGCTTGTGTTTGAACTGCTGCATTTGAACTCCTTATGCCTTCGCTCTTTACCTTTGTTTTCACAGTGCTGTGTCTGTCATCTAGATCCAAAATCACCATCCTTCCTGTTTTCTGTCCTCTTGTCGTCCGTTGTTAAGTTCATTCCCGTGTGCTTGGCTCCACGCTGAAGCTGTGTCTTCAAACTGCCACTGCTCAGACCTTGTTTTTCCCCCTCCCCTCAGGTGCTCAGGGAATGTAGCACTCCGCCTCTTCCCTAGCTTGAAGAGCATGGATGGGGTCCCTTGTTTGAAAGGACAGGATTTAGGAAAGGGTGACATGAGGTAAAATACATGGGACGAGTCAAAGGAAGGGGAGGGGGAGTAGGTGGGCTGGGCCCGGACAGGGAGCTGGGGGGAAACAGAGCAGACAAGGACAAGAAAGAAATGGTGCTGATGATCCTGGTCTCCTAATTTGCTGAGAGCTGCCCCACGGCGAGGCCCGTATCTCCCTGACATGTTCCTCCCTGGGCAGCTTTGCCAGCCCAGGGACATGGCCATCCTCGGCCAGCAGGAGGGATGACACAGGGAGACACGGCCCTGGGTTTAACTGGGATGCCTTGCGCTTTTCTAATATTTGGCCTTAAACTTTTAAAAACATACTTTATACAATACTTCAGAATTGCAAGTGATAAATGTAGTAATTAACGGTAGGTACGGTTTAGCATAAAGGGATTATTTCACAGTGTACTTAGAGAAACAATTGCCTAACTCTGCCTCTCCTGGTTTGCTTAAATTTCCCTCACTGAGAGGTTTTAATTTCTCCCTCTCAAGGTTTTCTTCCCCAAAGATGAAATTTTTCAGTCAGGTGTTTTTGAGGAGCATCAACTTCTTGGGGCCTCAAGGTGAGCTGAGGCTTGTTATAGTCACAATTATACAAAGCATTCAAGAAATGCTCCTCTGAGGCTTTTGCTTCATTATTATTATTTACATTCTGTTGTTTCTAAGAAAAAGGCATGGTAAAAACTAACTGAAGATATTAACCGTGAATTACTAACAAGCAAACAGCGGTGTCTTTCACACTTACAGGTCAGTGCAGCTGAATGCCGAGGACACTGTATGTGTAGAAAAAGACAGACGAAAGTGGGTAGAAAGCCCATGATTTTCCATCTGGAATAGAAGCTGTAAGCTTTGATCTCACATCTTTGTGGAGATTTTCTTAAATTGTTGCTGCCTGTTTTAAGCCGCGAGTTGCTGAACTGCATTCATGTAAGCAGCAGTGTTTGGGGATAAAGCGGGAGGTGACTGTTTCCAATGGGCCTGAGCAGTGGAAACAGCGGAGTGGAATAAAGCAGCTCCTGCAAACAGACAAAATCCAAATGGCCTAGGCTGCATTTTGGAGTTTTTATCGTATTCCAAATGAACGTCTCTGGCTAAAATTATTCCTCCCCGAGGAATAGGTGGGGAGATGCCGACTGATGGTGAGCCTTGTTTTTATGGATTCTGTAGATATTCACATTCCTGGAACCCTCCTGTCAGCTGTGGCCAGCATGGGAGTGATGTGGAGCAGCATCAAAACTTTAGTCACCAAGGGCGTTAACTGCAGATCTGTTGGCTCTTAAAGTCTTTTAAGTTTCCTTGTTCTTTGTCTGCCCATCTGCCCGCGGCTCCTTTTCGGCAGGAGGGAAAAAAATGTGGATGACACAACAGAGTGTGTGGAGGGGAAAGACAGACAGAAGCACAAAGCTACCTTATTTATAGCTACTGCATCACTCAACATAAGCTGTTACCCGATTTCCTTATTAATGGCAGACTGTGTTGAAACTCATAAATTTGCTATTCAGATGCTAGCTGTTTAAATAGTCTTATTTTGATTGCACTAAGCTCTGGAAATAAAAATTGGAAACGCTTTCTGTTTGACTTCTGAAGATACAGTAGTAGTGCTACTGTTAAATGCTTTCTCATAAAACCTCATGCAGAGATGCTAAAAGAATCATGATTGCAAGATTCTCATTCAAACTAAGCTTTAAAGCTAAGTAGACAAACTTCTGATGCTGCTTGTCATATGATATTTAACTTAGTTTGAGTAAGTTTGTTCTTTGTATAGTTTTTTGCATGGGATGCTTTATCAGAAAACTTACTTTTCAAAGTCCTTTCCTGCACCTTTTAAGCCCAGGGAAAGTGGTTTTGTTTGTTTGTCTGCAAAATCACAGAATAAAAATATGGCTACTTTTTTAGCATAAATTGGACAAAGCTTTTTCAGAGAACACAGTTTGCCTATTGCTTCCCTGCAACTCCCCTAGATTGCTGAAAGAAAATAAGTTTACAGCTCAGTCATGGGAGAAAGATGAGAGCTTTTTTTGAAAGTGCTCATCTGCCTTCATTGTATATAGAGTCAAAGTCTGGCCCTCCTAGTTGACGCAGCTCTGTTAGATGCATGAAGTTAATCAATGGAATACCCTATTTACAGGACTGTTTTCTGAATAAAACGTCTCTCAGATAAGAGTCTCGAGAAGTTCTGCAGTCTGGAATGGTTTTTCATATAGCAAATTTGGCAAGCTTTTGTTTTGACTAGTGAAGCAAAGACAGAAGTGCCAGTTCAACTCAAGCCCGTGCTGCCTTCCTCATATTCTGCTGTGCTGAAGACAGATCCAAGCCAGCTTCCTTCTGGTGTCTCTCCTGTTCAGAGTGAGAAACAAACAACGTCTCTCTTAGTAAACTTGCTTTTCTTTCACTGCTCAGACTCCTGATAAGTTAACAAGGTTGGCAAGAAAACTTGTTTCTCTGTCTCACTTTGTCCTACTTCAGTCACATCTGTGGAGTGTGCCTGGGGATCTCAGCACTTGCATGAACCTCATTTAAGAGAGGGCCAGAGAAGGCCATGATGTTCAGGGTTCTTTTCTGAAGAACAGCATCACATAGTGATCAGTATAATTAGCAACTCTGTAAGTCAAAAGACAGTAAAATTAACTGCACCACTTTGTTTATAAGGCTTCATTTAGAGACTGAAGAAAAAAAAAGTTTAAGCTTTGATTTCATTCTTTTCAAGTTTTTCCACAATTTCAGAAGAGAGATTGCTTTTCCCTTCTCACTAATTGCTTTTTATTGTGTATCTTTTTGTCACAAGTTGAATAATTTCTCTTGAAAACAGTAAAATAAACACATAACTCTCTATGGCCTCAGGTGTTGAAAGACTGGACCCTCTGATTCTTTCTGCCTTCAGGGTGACATGTATTTTATTGTGGCTAATATACTCTTCAGTGATCGAAAGTAGGTGATCTATTTACCATACAGCATCTTTATGC